>NC_090938.1:501462772-501765802 GCF_040938575.1 Ambystoma mexicanum
GCGTTCCCTCCTTTGCCACTGCTAATCCGGCTCGTCAACCAGCTCAAGAGGTCACGGTGCAGGATGATCCTCGTCGCACCTGCGTGGCCGAGGCAGATCTGGTTCCCGGACCTTCTGGACTTGTCAGCGTCCCCGCCAATCAAGCTGCCGGTGGACGTGGACCTTCTCTCCAGGGAAGGAGGCGCCATCCTCCACCACGACCCGAAATCGCTGAACTTGCAGGCCTGGCTCCTGCAGCGCTAGAGTTTGGAGGATACGACATACCGGCCGACTGCAGAGAGGTTCTTGCAAAGGCCAGGGCGTCCTCGACTCTTAAATGCTACGGACACAAATGGAAGAGGTTCTCTGTCTGGTGCCACGCACAGATTAACCCTCTACGGATTACGGCTCCCCAGGTACTGCCGTACCTGCTGACGCTGGCCAAAGCTGGACTGGCACACGCGTCCATCAAGATTCATCTTGCTGCGATCTCCCGATACACCAGAACCACGGGCCGGACGTCCTTGTGGTCTCATCGTCTGGTGAAAGAGTTCATGAAGGGACTGTTCAGATCGTTCCCGCCGGTGAAGGCTCCGGCCCCGGCGTGGGAGCTCAACGTGGTGCTGACCAAGCTCATGGGACCTCCGTTCGAGCCTCTGCACTCGGCCCCGTTGAAGTTTCTGTCGTGGAAAGCAGCGTTTCTTGTGGCCATCACCTCCGCACGACGGGTGGGAGAGATCCAGGCACTTTCATGCAAGGCCCCGTACTTGACTTTTCACGACACGAGGGTAGTGCTCAGGACGCACCCCTCCTTCATGCCCAAGGTACCGTCGGACTTCCATCTCAATGAACCCTTGGTGTTGCCTGTGTTCTTCCCGTCGCCTTCGTCGCCGGCTGAGAGGACTTTGCACTCGCTGGATGTGGCTAGAGCGCTGAAGTTCTACGTGGACCGCACGAAGTGTTTTCGGAAGACGTCACAACTCTTTGTGAACTTTGGACCTGTCAATCAGGGGAAGGCTCTCTCGAAGGCTTCCATTTCCAGATGGCTCTCCAGCTGTATCATGTACTGTCATCAGTTGGCAAACCGACCGCTGCCTGGCCGTCCGAGAGCCCATTCCACCAGAGCGATCGCAGCTACCACGGCGTTCCTTTCTGGTGTGCCCCTGCTGGACATATGCAGGGCTGCTACGTGGAGGTCGACGCACACCTTCACGAAATTCTACTGCGTCGATCGGGATTCCAGGGAGGAGTCCAGGGTCGGCCAAGCAGTGCTGCGCAACCTGTTCGCCTGAGGTGAGCCTGGTGAGGAGGTAAGATGCTTAATGTTGAGTTGGATGTACTGCTTAATGTTGAGCCTTTGCCACCTCCCGTGGTTGTGCATGTGTGTACTGCTATGTATTCTTTATTCATGAGCATGTGAATCCATGCCAGACCCCATGCTGGAGAAGGAACAAGTTACTTACCTGTAACTGTTGTTCTCCAGCATGGGTCTGGCATGGATTCACATGCGAACCCTCCCGCCTACCCCTCTGCGGCTCTTCACTTGGTCATACTGCCACTTCACGTGCTTCCAAACCTGAAGATGGCTGCCAGAGGCGGTGCTTAGGTAGAGGGCAGTCATTGGCTGTGGTCAGTATGACGCAGAGACCAGTGATTGGATATTACTACAAAAGACAGATCAGAAACGAAACTGATACTGGTTTTTTCTTTACCGAGGATTCCCAGCCTGACGACTGGGAATATTCATGAGCATGTGAATCCATGCCAGACCCATGCTGGAGAACAACAGTTACAGGTAAGTAACTTGTTCCTAACTCAACATCTGGCGGAATGGCAGGCTATCACGTCAGATGCTTGGGCATTGGAAACAGTTGCCCAAGGTTACTGCCTGCCTCTCCTACGCATACCTCGGAGTCATCCACCGGGGATGAGCTCTTAAAAAGCTCCAGATCCGCTCCTCTTGCAGGAAATTTTAGACCTGCTAGAGAAAGGTGCCATAGAACCGGTATCTGTAGCGGAGAGGAACAAGGGCTGGTACTCCCCTTACTCTCTCATTCCAAAGAAAGACGGAGGACTGAGACCCATCTTGGACTTGCGAGAATTGAACAAATTCCTCAGGAAAGACAAATTCAAGATGGTAACTCTTTCTCAGATCCTTCAGGCCCTTCAGTTCCAGGACTGGTTGGTATCTCTGGACCTTCAGGATGCTTATTTCCATGTGCCTATCCATCTCAAGCACAGGAAATACCTGAGGTTCGCAATTGGCAACTCTCATTATCAATTTCGAGTGCTGCCATTTGGGCTGACCTCCGCCCGAGGGTCTTCACCAAGTTAATGTCGGTAGTGGCTGCATGTCTAAGGAGGGAAGGGATTCACGTCTACCCCTACCTGGACGATTGGTTGATCAGGGCTGTATCTTCGGAACAAGCTCAGATCCAGCTATATCACGTTTGCCACTCCCTTCACAGACTGGGCTTCTCCCTCAATTTAAAGAAGTCACAAATGATACCATCGCAGAGACTCCAGTTCATCGGAGAGATCCTGGACACTTCCCTGGGAAAAGCCTCGCCACCAGAGGTGAGGGCTCAAGATATTCTACAGATGGTTACCAAGTTCCAAAATGCCCAACGTCTCCCAGCCTTCGACTTTTTGAGGTTGCTAGGCCTCATGGCATCCTGCCTTTTCCTAGTGCCAGAGGCTCGCCTGAGAATGAGATCCCTCCAGTGGGCACTGAGGACTCAGTGGTCACAATTCTCAGGAAGAATGACAGATCTTCTTCAGGTTCCCGACAGGGTGGCTTGAGACCTTCAGTGGTGGGCCTGTCAGGAGAACATTCTGAACGGAGAACAGTTTTGGCAACCCTGGCCGGAGATAACAGTAGTCACGGATGCCTCACTCACGGGGTGGGGAGCCCACGCCAACGACTTGACCATCAGCGGACTACATATCAACCTGTTAGAGCTGAGGGCCATCAGACTTACGCTGAAGGCGTTCCTGCCAGCTGTACAAGGGAAGAATGTCCTGATAATGACGGACAACACAGTGGCCATGCATTACCTCAACAAAAGAGGAGGCGTAAGATCACTACCCCTGTGCAGAGAGGCGATGCAGCTCTGGTTTTGGGCAATCAAAGAAGGGATCTCTCTATCGGCAGTTCACCTAGCCGGAGAGAAGAACTTGACAGCGGACGCTCTGAGCAGGCAGAGCACAGTCTCCCACGAGTGGGAACTAGCTCAGGAAGTCCTTCAAGAGATCTTCGCCCTTTGGGGAACCCCTCAGGTGGATCTGTTCGCCACCAGTGTCAACAGGAAGTGCGATCTGTTCTGTTCAAGGGAATTTCCCCCGAGAGGAGCTCTGGGAGACGCGTTCATAGTGGACTGGGAGTTTCCGCTTTTGTACGCGTTCCCACCGGTCCCTGTCATTCCTCAAATGATCAGGAGGTTGAGAAGATTCCGGAAAACCATGATCCTAATTGCCCCGGATTGGGCCAGGAGAACGTGGTACCCGGACCTTCTAGACTTGTCCATCTGCCCTCCAATTCGACTTCCGCTCAGAGAGAACCTACTCTCACAGAAGGGAGGTCAGGTTCTCCATCCAGACATCAAAACCCTCAACCTTCACGCTTGGCTTCTGAAAGGCTGAGGTACAAGGATTGGGACCTCCCTGATGATGTTATGGAGGTGTTGCTTTCGGCAAGGAGGCCAACAACAAAGTCTTTATACTGCTGCCGTTGGAACAGATTTAGCAGCTGGTGTAGAGAAAAGAATATCGACCCCTTTTCATGTGGTACACCAATGGTTTTGTCCTTCCTACTCTATTTGGCGAATTCAGGCCTTCAAGTTGGCACCATTAAGGGCTATCTCGCAGCACTATCCATCTTTAAGCGCACTGCGGAAGAACCATCCTATTTCAAGTTACCCTTGGTAATACAGTTTCTAAAGGGGTTAACTAATGTTTATCCCCCAAGACCATTCCAAGTCCCCCTATGGGATTTAAACTTAGTCCTAACTTTCCTGATGGGCCCACCTTTCGAACCACTCCATTCTTGTTCGTTAAGATTTCTTACCCTTAAAACTGTTTTATTAATAGCACTTACATCTGCTAGAAGGGTGAGCGAGTTACAAGCTCTTTCTTGTAAACCCACTCATACAATCTTTCACAAAGACAAAGTTGTCCTGCAAGTGAAGCCTAATTTCCTCCCAAAGGTGGTTTCTGAATTCCATATCACTCAGAAGATTACCCTGCCATCTTTCTATCCTCCTCCTCATCCAGGAAAAGAGGAAGATAGGTTACACAGGCTAGACCCTAGAAGGGCTTTAAGTTTTTACATCAGTAGACTGGCTAGGATAAGACAGGCAGACCAGCTGTTATTAGGCTACGCAGGTCACAAGCTGGGGTTACCGATAACTAAGCAGACCATTTCCAGATGGATCATTCTAGCCATTTTGGAATGTTATAAACTGGCTTGAAAAGAGCCCCCTCAAAATCTTAGGGCTCATTCTACCAGAGGTATTGCAGCTTCATCGGCCCTCAAAAGAGGAGTGCCGGTTAAAGACACATGTGCGGCTGCCACATGGTCGTCCGTCCATACCTTTACACGATTTTACAACTTGGATTCCTCCTCCAGTCAAGAGACTAGGTTTGGAAGGGCAGTATTGCACTCTATTCATCAATAAAAGGAAGCATGAAGTCAGTACTCCCACCTCCAATAACAGAATACTGCTATGGGAGCCTATCTAAGATAAGGAATACGTCGGAGGACACAATCCCTTTGAAGAACAAGTTACTTCTTACCTTGTAACGTTCTTTCGATGGGATGTTCCTCCGACGTATTCCTTATCGACCCTCCCATCCATCCCCGCAGTACTACTTCCCTTGTGGTTGCAGCTTACGCTCCTTCAGGGTGATTAGTCTAGTCCAGACAGAGAAACTGTGGGCTACAAAACGGAACTGAGCAACGGACGCTGCGCGCGGACTTTATAGGCAGGATGACGTCGACGTCGATACGGCGGCTGTCGAGGGACACCGACTCGGAGGACGTCGACGCGCAGCGCCCTCTAGAGAAAAATTTTCCGAGGCCAGCAAAGCTGGAAGGAGATATCTAAGATGAGGAATACGTCGGAGGAACATCCCATCGAAAGAACGTTACAAGGTAAGAAGTAACTTGTTCTTCTATGGAAATGGCTGGTGGTAGTGGTATTACTTCGAACTACCATGATTTTTCTCGACCACGAACACTGGTAGCTAAATATCGAGGGAGCCATGTTTTTCAAGATGGTGCCTTAAGCCCCTTTGTTTAAACGGGTCCCAGTCTTCTTTTTTCACGATTTCTTTTTGGAAAAGTCCTTCTAGTGTTTCTCTGTGCGCTAAACCAGGTTTGGTCCCTTTGTTTATATGCCTTTGGTGGGCTTCAGGACTGAAGACTGCCTCTGGCGTCTGAGTGTCCGGGGTGGGCAGGAAGTGGGGGAGGTGCCCGAAACTCACTGTGCTTAGTCTCCTAGGAGACCCAAATGCACTCTGGTGTGATTGGCTGGCTGACTGTCTGGCAAAGACAGCCACCGTGCTGGGTGAGTGGCAGCTAGGCTGGAATGAATGGGAGGAAACTGGATAAAAGGCGAGTCTCTTGGCTTGGAAGGCAGAGTCGACCACTGGAACGAAAGAACCGTAGACTAGCTGGAAGAGGACGGCTGCTGCAACTCCTGGACTGTTGGTTTGCACGGTGAAGCCATGCTGCAGTTCCGAATTGCCAAGTTCATCTTGACAGAGAAGCCCCTTCAAGGACGACTTCTTCCTTTAAGTTGGTGGGACCAATCAACGCGTAAGCCACCTGGATACCATTCTCTGAGCTGGTTAGGATTAACTAGGGGGAAGGACACCAGCTTGTGTGCTTGAATTACAACTACTCCGACTGAAGTGACTCCATTTTGTCAGTGTTTTCTGACGATCCCGTGCAGTGCAGGGGTCCCCCGACGTCCTCCCTCTTGTCCCCATGACTGAGGCTCAGGAGCCGTGAGATCTGCAGGAACTGCCAGGAACCAACATCTTCAGCTGCATCTTTTGCTTCATATTACGGTACTGTGCCAACCCGATTGAGAGAACGCTCCTCTCGCAGTGAAAGTTCATGGAACTTTCCCAACTTGCAGGCCTAATCCGCTTGTGACCCAACATATGATTCTTTTTCGTACAAACTACTTCTGAGAACTTTGGCGAAGACTTTAGTTTACTTCAAGAACTGCTCTTTTCTATCGAAGACACTAGTCCATTGACTTTGGCCTAGGCCAATGGAACTGAATCGAGTCCTCTAGTGAACTATAACTATTTGTACTGACAAAGTATTTGTGGTCTATTCTGCTAACTTGTGCCTTTTTACTCCCATTGAAAGTAACTGAAATGCCATTTTGCTCCTATTTCAGGGCAGCCTAATTTGTTTAGAAACTCATTGGTTTAATATTGAAGTGTTTGTGTATAATTTGCCTCCTTCTAGTGAATGTTTTCTAAATGATTGTTTAATAAATTAATAAGTGTTTTACCAAGAAACCTTGCCTTGAGTGCAAGTGTCTACTTGAACCACTGTGATTGTAAGACCTCTGTGTAACCTCTTGTACTGCTCACATTCCCTCTTGAGATAAGCCTAGCTGCTCAGCTCGCTGCCACACGCTGTGCAGGACAGACTTATACGAAAGGTTGGTTTTTGCTTACACCTGTAGTCCTAATTTTATGTGGTGATCCCAGAGGGTACTGCATGCAATTCTGCCTAACACTTTGTAAACGGGATGTTATAAAAGAGTTCCTGTTATTTAAGCATACTATCACATGGTGATTAGTGTTTCATGTAAACATTCAGATCAGAGCTATAAAAGTGCATAAACTAAATTACAAACCTGTACTTGTATAAAACAGTGGCATGTTGGGAAACATAAGAAATACATAGGACTACTAAATCAAACGTGTGCATACATAAAAGCAACTTGATCTGTAACATGTTAAAAACAATAAAAATACATTGGATGACTACTAAATATCATGTCCAAGGACAACTAGAGAAAATTAACACAAAAGGGCAAGGGAATAAAGCTCACCACCCCCAAGGCATGTTAATTCAGAATATAGATTGTTCTAGCTGGAAGCATAAACATGACTCTTAGTAATCTTTTGGCCTGAGTCGCTAGGTGCGATATATACATTTAGAACCCCAATAAACAATATTCAGGTCTTCAGTGCTTTTACAGAATAGTAGTGCCTCTGAAACTCTTTAAATGTTGATGAATCTCGACATGGGAAGCAAATGGTCTATGTAGTGCTCCTAGCTTGGTACAAAAGAAGAGAAAGTGAACAGTTGTCTCTTGCTGTTAGCTTTCTTAAAATAGCTTCTTGCTGGGTGCACAATTGTTACCACCTTTTTTACTAACAGCAGTTGCTGTCGAGTACATCCTGCATTAACATCCTGCACGCCTTACCTTGTCTTCAGTACCGCCTGCATTTTTTGTCCCCCTCGAATCCCCCCTTCATGGTGCCTCAGTACATCAGCCTTGGTAAGTGTCCTCACCATTGCAGCTAGCTATGTTGCTATCTATTGCTCCCATCTTCTCTAACTTCTCCATTTCCTAACCCTCTCTTTTCACTAAATCTGGCAGGAAGAAAATCAAGGAGGTCATACTGGGCTCCAACCCAGGCCTTCCTATTGCAGACACCTATGTCACATCCTCCGCCAGAGACACTCTCACAGACATCCTCTTTGTTGTTACCTCACCCGACCTATGGACCCGTTACATGGCTGCCTTTCTCTCTACTATCACATTTTCTTCCATTAATGGTGGCACCCGCTGCAATGTCCTCCTTGACCTCTTTACCATTTCCAGGGATGACATTGTCTATCGAAATGGCATATATAAAGAGGGGGATTCCCAAAATAACCACCTAGGTGGTCGCTCTATCTTATTTTGGGGGGTAGAGACTAATTAAACAAGAGATAGAATGCTAAGATTTACACAAGTTATAATCATTAAACATCAACTGTTAATTAAGACACATTAAGTATTTAATAGAGACATAAAAAATTACAAATTCATCAAACATTAGATAAAACACTCTAAAAAGGTGACAAACCAAGACCAAATAGGTAAGATTAACATCAATGTAAATCTGCTCAATAGTATTCCAGAGAACCTAAAGTTTTAAGTATCTGGTCTAGTATTGTCCTTATCTAGACAGTTATCATCTCAGTGGTTATGTAATTAGCCATTGTATTGTCTCGACATGTTTCTGTTCTTTATCAATTGGTGCAGAACATTCATCAGGAGTATTGTCACTTGAATTAAAAGGCCACAATCTATACTTTGAATCTATTGAGCCGAAGTTTCTTCTGACTGATTGTGGGACGTGTACACACTAATTCTGGCGTGTATTCGAGTAGTTGTAACTGTTGGTAAAAAGACAACAAGAAAAAGAAAGGCTATTATTGCTATAGTCTCTTACAGAGAATTATCTCTAGAGGGGATAAGGAATGTCAATTACCTTGTCCAATCTGTGGAGTTAGCTGAGAAGCAGGCTTGGTTAAAGCACGATTAAGGCTTCTGTAGGTGAAGATTCCCAAGTTTGGGGTATACACTCTGCAAAGCAATTGCAATCAATTTAGAAATATCTTGAGAGGTTGTAAGAAGTCACTCAGTGAGGTCACTCCAGTAGTTTTAGAAATTAGAATTTATTAGAACACCTGCGTGTAGTTGCCTGCGGGATTAAGCTGGCCGTGAAATTACAGGTCCCAAAGATAATATGGATTGATAGGGCTCACTGTATAGCCTTCATTCTACTTCATTCGGCCGTCAGAGCTATTTGGAAAGGAAAAGGAGTTACTCCTTCATGTCCTAATGGTCATGGAGCAAGATGTATAGCTAAAGAAATATCGAATAGTCTTGAGTCTTACAATGCGTAGGTTTGATGAGAACCTATGTTCGCTAGTACACGCTGCAATAGGACTGGATATCGTGTCCGGGCTTCCTTTCAGTGAAGCGTCCTGTTAGTACCTAAAAGGATAGGCAACAGGGTAATATAAACAAGTAGACTGTGCTGATCGTTAGCCTCGCGCTCACCGCAGGTTTGTAGTGAACTTCTGGTTACGCTCGAGCTAATACTAGAATATACCCAGCCGCGGAAAACGAAAAGTCTTACCTGTTGTTGGTATCCACTCGGGCTATCTGCTTTAACACTCGTATTCTGGAGAGTGGGCGGCCGCCATCTTGAGTGAGGGCTTTTAAATAGACGCTGGTCCTTTGTCGCTACGCGTTAGCTAAGGATGCCTTTGGCTAGTCCTGAAGCTCTCTAAGTGTGTAGAATACGATGGATGACCCCGTAGTCTCTGTCCTAGTGATAGATATAGGGCAGCCCAATGATATATTTAATCGAAAGACTATTGCAGATAATTATTACTGACCGTGTAATAATCACAAGAATATTAAGCTTATAATGTTACTTGGAATCTTCAGAAGTTGGCTTATCTGAAGAGTAAATATGCATATAAATGGATCCATATAATCGTTAGCTGGAAATTCAAAGTAGTCGGTGGGATCTATAAAAAGTGGCACTTAAATTTCATTAGATTTTGCCCCACTCCACTGAATCATTCAACCCTTCCTTATCACTATGTGTTAGAAAAATTAATCTCTGTTTTGTGATCAGGGCTTGTTTCTTTTTGTTAGTATCAGTACCTGTCATGGTGTAAAGAACCGTCCATCTCAGATCTTCTCCTGTATGGTTATTATCTACAAAGTGTTTGACCATAGGGGCTGTAAGTACTTTATTATTGATACAGCTCCGGTGTTCTATGATCCGGGTTTTAACCTTTCTGTTGGCTTTCCCTATATATCTTTTACCACATGGGCACGTGATCATATAGATCACGAAATCTGTGTTGCAGTTAGAAAATTTAGTCTGCTACCATTTTTTGTTCAAGCCTATCTTGACTTCTTTGGATTTAACAGTGTATTTACACACGCTGCAATGTCCACACGGGTGGTGACCTATAATTGGGTTAAGGCCCCAGCTTTGGGTGAGTGTTTCGCCTTTTCTTAAATTAGTTTTGAGCTTACTGCTGCTTATGTGGTTTCCAATGGTCATAGATTTTCTGTAGGCGAATAATGGGCAGGGTAACTGGATGGTTGAGTTATTGAATATTTTCCAGTGTTTCCGAACTATGTTCGTGATAGTGAGGCTCAGATTGGTCAAAGTGTTCACACTTACAATTCTGTCGTCCCTGGGTTTTTTTACTTTATCCTCTAAAAGGGCTTGGCGATTGTTATTATAAGCCCTTTTAGCTGCTCGACGTATCAATTTTTTAGGGTATTCCCTTTCTCTGAGTTTGTCTGTCAGGATGTTAGCTTCTTTCTCGTAGGCCTCTTTCTGACTACTGTTCCTTTTAAGCCATAGGAATTGGCCAAATGGTAAATTGTCTTTTAGATGTTTGACATGGTGGCTATGGTAATGAAGTAGCGAGTTTCTATCAGTGCTCTTGTGGTACGGTTGTACTAGCAGCGTGCCCGAATCGTGAAAGATGATGACATCCAGAAAATGAATAGTATTTTGGTCGATGATCATGGTAAATTGCAAGTGGCTGTTCCTCTGGTTTAGCCAGTTAAGGAAATCCTCTGCTTCTTGACTCGTGCCTTTCCATACTACTATGACATTGTCAATATAGCGTGCCCAGGACATAAGGTTAGCCATATAAGGATGGTCTGTATAGATGTACAATTTCTTGAAGCATTCCACATAAAGATTAGCCACACTAGGAGCCATAGTGGCACCCATTGCGATACCTTCCATCTGTTGATAGTACACTCCTTGAAATTCGAAGAAATTTTGAGTGAGTGCCATTTCTAGGCACCACATTATAAAGGAAGTTGGAACTGGATCATTATCAGTACGGGTTAGAAGAATGTCTTCGATAGTTTCAATAGTGGCCACTTGGGGTATATTGGTGTACATAGAAATTATATCGAAGGTGATCAAAAAATGGGTGGTGCTATCGATTGGTAGATGTTCAAACCTCTTAATGACATCTTTGGTATCCTTTATATAGGATTTCATTAGTACAACATAGTTTTTCAGGTAGTGAACCACAAATTTAGATTGGGGTTCTAAGATGGAGTTGATCCCTGCCACTATCGGTCGACCTGGGGGATTGAGGAGAGTTTTGTGTATTTTAGGAAGACAGTAGAAGGTAGGTGTGGACACTTCTTTGTTCACCAGGAATTCACTCTCTTGTTAACTAATCCAATTTCTTTCTTTTGCCTTCGTAACTTTCCGGTCGATGGCTTCTAGAAGTTTGGCACTAGGATTTTCTTTCAACATTTTGTAGTATTGAGTGTTGTTCAATTGGCTTAGGCATTCATTGACATAGTTTTGGGTGTCTTGAATAACTATGCTACCGCCCTTATCGGCTCTTTTAATTGTTATTTTTTTGTTTTTAGCCAATGATTTTAGAGTTTCTGTTTCAATTTTACTTAGATTATGGAAACTCCGGGTGTTCTTTTAGTCTAGTGTTTCTATTTCAGAGAGGACTCTTTTTTTCAAAGATTCTGGACTCAGCTGAAAAAGTAGAGCTAGCTGGGCAGAAAAGAGACGGATTTCTGAGTCCTGTGTGGTTCATTCATCGTTTGTGTCGGGCCTGCCATGTTAGTATCATCAGCGAAATATTCTTTAAGGTGAATTTTCCGCATCAATTTTTTAAAGTCTACCCGAAACTCGAACGGGTCATGTTTAGAGATCACGTATCCCAAGCCTTTATTTAGGACTTGTTCTTCAAGGGCTGTAGGTATATCAATCAATCAATCAAACAAGTATAAAAAATTCCATTAAACGACAAAAAGAGATAAATTACACGTTTTCAACATTACAAAGACACCAATTATATAAATGACAGATAAAAGTAGATACCGAAAATTGCAGGTCACAATCTACAATAATAAAAAAAAAAATAACTGGCACTTACTTGCCGATCGGGAGGGGATATTTAAAAGTTATACATTATAATCAAGCATAAAACAAGACTCAACCACTTTTCCCCATACACAGTTCATTGTAAAAATTAGTAGCACTAACTACCCCCCCCCCTTGCAGATTTAATAAGTTCTTTCTAAAATACATTGCTCTTTTTAAAAAGGTCAACAGAGCCCAAGATGTAAAAACTGACTCGGCACTCAGAAGAAACTCAAGGGCGACCTTGTGTGAACGAATCTCCGTTTTCTTGAGGGCGGGGACCAGGGTCATTCTGCGGATGCCCGCATAACCTATGCAAAAAAGCAGCACATGCAAAAGGTCCTCACGCTTGTGGCCACAGACTGGGCAGCCGGCATCACTGGGAAAACTTTTCCAGTTGCACGTGTTTCCCTGTAGCCGAAGACAATCAAAGCGGGCCCTCGTAATCAGCCACCTATCTGTTTTAAGAGTGCTCCTAATCAAATATGGTTGGATTCCAGAGAGATTGCTGATGCTAGAGTGAAAAAAATCACATTTCTGAGTATATCCCAGGAGAGTTTTTTTCCTAGCTACAATTTCTCCCAGTTTAACCTTGTAGGTATATACTGTGGATATATTCACTACAAGCGATTCCTGCTCCTTAGTTGACGTTGATCGCTGTTTTTCTGGCCCTGCGTTGGGCCTTGATATAAAAAATTCCTAATCTATTGCTCTGGTTATTGGGCCCTCTTCTGGGGTTGCCTCTTCCTCATGTAGGTTGATTATTACCTGGGGTAAAGTTATCAGGATCACTACTACTATTACTGGAGCTGAAGGATGTAGGTCGAAATCTCACTCTCCGGTTCTGTTTTTGTGGACCATTAGTAGAATTACCTGTGGTTATATATCCCTCTACAGTGTAGGGGTATGCTTTTTCATGGCTGAATTTAGCCAGGTCTTTTTTAAGACGTTGAATACATTCTGTAGTATTAATCGTTTTAAACTCACTCATTTCTTTGTCAATCTCTTCTAATCTTTTTTTGAGACGTCTAAAGCTATCAGTTTTTTGATGTCGTCTTCCAGTTTTTTTAGGTCGATTTCGATCTTTTGAGCTACTTCCTTCGCAACGTGAATGATTAAAATCAACCAGTCGCAGCCGCAGCGATTCGCTATATAGCTCCACTGTAGCTTAAATTTGGTATTTTTCAAGAATAGACGAGGTTCGTTTTGAACAGTAAGGCCTTGGGGAAGTGATTTATTTTTTAAGTATTTGAGCATAATAGCTCCCTGAAGTTCTGTTTTGATGAGTCTCTTTCTAAGCTGTAATATCTCATCCCATTCATTATTTTGATCTTGTATGTGTTCGAGTTCGCTATTTATGATGGATGTAGCATTCATTAATGCTGTAGCATAGTCGTCACTATACCCCATGGTTCTGTCTTCTGCCATATTTATTATATCTAAGGACTCGTTCTGTTGGGTCAACAGATATCCAGTATGGTCACTGGGTTCACTCACTCATTGGGCGGCTTACTTTACAACCTCTCGGGCTCCACTATAGAAAAAATCGAAATGGCACCATCATGGCTCAGTGTCGTCAACCCAACCTCAACCCAACCTTCTTCTCTTTGACAGGCTCCTACCTCGCCTCTCAAACCTTACCTCTCCCCCTGTACAGGCTCCCTTGCCTGCTTTGCCTTCCTCCTCTGCACAGGCTCCCTTGCCTGATGTGCCTTCTTCCTCCTCTGCACAGGCTCCCTTGCCTGCTGTGCCTTCTTCCTCCTCTGCACAGGCTCCCTTGCCTGCTGTGCCTTCTTCCTCCTCTGCACAGGCCCCCTTGCCTGCTGGGCCTTCTTCCTCCTCTGCACAGGCTCCCTTGCCTGCTGTCCCTTTCTCTGCCTCGGCACAGGCTCCCTTGCCTGCTGTGCCTTCCTCTGCACAGGCTCCCTTGCCTATTGTGCCTTCCTCCTCCTCTGCACAGATTTCCTTGCCTGTTGTGCTTTCATTTGCCTCTTCACAGGCTCCCTTGCCTACTGGCCTCTCTACTCCTCTGCACATGCATCCTTGCCTCACTGACCAGGCTCCATTGTTGGCCTCGGCTCCTCTACCATCCCTCTGGCTCTCTTGCGCCGCTCCACCCCCCTCTGCGGAATTGCTTCAAAGATGGCAAGCTTCTCCATGTTGCCATGCTAAACTCTTGCTCTGCTGTCAAACACTCTTCTAACATCTGCAACCTCCTTGAATGCATGGATCTATATGTGCTCGCCATCACTGAGACATGGTTCAAGGACAGCTCTGTTACGAGCTTTGGCACACTCCTACCTGGAGGATCCTCTCTGTGCCCAGTCCCAAGGGGTCAGGAGGGGAGAGTGGCATTGATCTTCCCAGAATGGATACCTGTGTCAATCATCCCCACTCAGGCCTACTCCTCCTCCGAGTGTCTAGTCTGCAGGCTCTCACTCGCTCCTAAATCATCTTTCCTTATGGCCACCTACTGGCCACCAGGACAGTCCACCTTCTTCCTCTCGGAATAGGCTGACCTGGCCTCCTCTCAACTGTTCCTGCTGGGTGGCCTCAACATCCATCTGGACTCTCCCAACTTTTCAGGACCTTTCCGCAACCTATGCGATTCTCTCTCCCTCTCTACCCTGCCTTTCGGGTCCATGCACACAGCAGGCCACACTTTGATGTTCCCATTTCTACTGACATCCCTTGCTCTGTCCTTCTCACTACCTCTCTTGGACAGACGACTCTTCTCACTTGAAGATCTCATCTCTTCTTGCATCGGCACACCCAGCGCGACCACTCAGTTTCAAAGTCACCAGACCCATGAAAAGAGTGACATCAGCTGCCTTTGCCTCCACCTACTCTCCACCTCCTACTCCTGCGGCTGACACCCACCCTGACACAGCCCTCGCTAACGCCATCCTTTTTATCTCTAACACCTTGGATACACTTGCCCCTGTCATGAGGGTCCAACTGAAGCCTTCCAAAAAGTGCAACTCTTGGTACGACTCTGATCTGGCTGCTCTTAAATGCAAGTGTAGGGCAGCTGAGCGGAAATGGAATTCATCAGGCGGACCCTCTGACATGCCACCTCCTTCAAAGGCAATATCGACTCTGCATCCACACCAAGAAAAGAGTCTTTATTCAAGCCTGCATCTCTGCAGCATCAAACACTGCCAAACCTTTCAAAGTCTGTAAGGAACTGGCCAATCCTGTAGCCTCTTTCTGTCACACACCCAGGGCCTCTGCTCGGCCCTGGCTGCACACTTCACTGCAAAAACAAAGACATCCTTTCCTCTCTCACTTTGACGCCACATCACATACCAACACCTCTGGAGCCTCCCTTGGCCCCTCCGCCATTCCTCCTCTCTCCCACCACACCAGATGAGGTCGCCAGACAAGTCCAGTCTATGAAGGCCTCTTCCAAACAGGTGGACCCCTGCCCTTCCAAAACAACTGAGGACAACATTGACTCTCTCGCTCCAGCCTTGGCTGACCTCTGCAATCTCTTTTGCCACTGGAGTTTTCCCAACTTCTCTTAAGTACTCCCTTGTGCACCCTCTGCTTAAACACTCTGCCGACCCCTCCATTCCGGCTAACCAACGCCCCATCTCTATCACCCCGTTCCTGGGCAAACTCCTGGAGAAGCTGGCTATCTCTCAGCTCACCCACTGAATCTGTTTGCTTCCTCAACCATCAGTCTGGCTTAGCACATCCTGAGGCGCAGAAACTGCTCTTCTGAACACTCGTGAAGACCTGCTCTCAAATCTTGACACTAACACTCATTCTGTCCTCATTCTTCTTGACCTCTCCTCTTCCTTGGACACAGTAAACCACAACATCCTGATCGCACATCTGTGACACCCTGGCAATCACAGGTCAGGCTCTAGTGTGGTTAACCTCCTTCCTTTCTGACCACCCATCTTTATTTTATTCATTTATTTGCGTTTACTGCCCGACAGCCCGCAGGCATCAGGGCGCCACAAAAACACACTAAGATGAACAAGTAGGACGAGACAATAGATTTAGATTAAGTGAAACAGAGTAGATTTAGGGAGAGATGACCGAGAGGGAAAAATTATCCAAAAGATGTGTTTTCAGCGCTTTCTTGTATAACCGTAGATTATCCATAGCTCAGATTTTCACTGGAAGTGTATTCCAAAAGGAGGAAGCGATGGCTGGAAATGATCTGCTCAGACCCCTAGATCTTGAGTACCTCACGCCTTGCAGCTGTAGGAACGCAATGTCCTCTTGGGTTGGTAGAGGGGGATCCGGGCTTTGATGTATTCAGGGTCTTTGCGAAAGAGTGAATGGTGAATTAGCATACAGATTTTAAAATGGATGCGTTCCTGCACCGGAAGCGAGTGTGGGTTTCTACCGAAGTGAGAAATATGGGAGGTCCTAGGAATTTTCAATGCAATGCGGACCACATAGTTTTGGATAACCTGAATGGCCCGCATGTTGGATTGAGGCTCCGCCTAGTGGTGCGTTTCAATAGTCCAGCCTGGACGGTATTGTAGCTTGTGCTATAGTAACTGCATTCTATTCATTAAGGAAGGGCCGAATGGATCTTAGAAGTCTGAGGTGGTAATTGCACGTCCTACGGAGGTACTGCACTTGGGAGTCAGAGTTTAGCGATGCCTCCAGGAAAACCCACAGGGTTTTAACCTTTGGTTGCGTCTTGATGTTGCCTTGAATCATGAAGTGATCATATGATGGGTCAAGTTTGGAAAGGGCCTTTGGAGAACCAAAAACCATAAGTTCCATTTTATTTCCATTGAGACAGCCAGTTAGTGGACATCCATCTCACAATGGCATTGTTATCTAGGATTCCTGAGTCAATGGCCTGTCCCCGGACAGCTCAATGACCAGCGGCCTGTCATTGGCATAGTTGGTAAAAAAAAAACGCGTCAATCTTTTCTACGAGAGTACATAGAGATCAAAATGTACAGATTGAAGAGGAGGGGGAGATGGATGCCCCCTGAGGAACGCCACACTCTATGATGGAGGTACGGGAGAAGGCTGTGCCCCAGTGGATCTTGGATTTGCGTTTGGACGGGAAAGACTAGACTCCATTTGTTGCGGCTGTGGAGCAGGCACCCTGATGTCATAGGCACTGGAGTAGACGCTCGTGGTCCACAAGATCGAAAGCCGCTGACCAAGTCTAAAAGAATTAGCATCCCAGTCTTCTCTTTCTCCAGAAATGTCAGCAGGTGGGATTGGATGTCCACCAGTGCTGTCTCCATGCTAAATGAGGGTCAGAAGCCTGTTTTGTCAGCTGTGGAGATTTTTGTTTGATTCTGTGAAGGCTTGTAGTTGGGCTGTGTCAATTATCTTCAATAGAAATGGACTGTAATGGGCCTAAGATTACAAGGGTCTGTGGCATCTAAGTTTGGTTTCTTAATGATCAGTGTTAGTGACTTTAAGTGCCATTGGCACGTGTTTTTCTCTGAAGGAGGCATTTAGAAATTGTGTGAGAAAAGGTGCGAACAGATCTTTATCCTCCAGTATTAGTTTAGGGGGCAGGAGATTGAAGGTGCAGGGAGTTGGGTGCATTAGTGATATTTTGGTTGTGGTTTCCTGTGAGATAGGAGAGAACGATAAACCCTCAGTGACGCCCACTTTATCTGTCTGGTCTGGGGAGAACCTTGCTGTATGACACCCTGGCCTAGTAAAATTTGGTCCCTTGTGATAGTGATTTTATTCCTAAAAGCCTCACTGGTTCGGGAGCAGTCTTGGTCTGTAGCTCTGAAAAGGACCTCAGACCTTTGGTTTTTCAAGGGCTTTGAGAATCTCAAATAGTTTTGCCCTTTGAATTGTAGGCGGTTTGGATTTGTGCATTTTAGAAGTTTTTCTTTGTCTCCACAATAAGTAGTCTGTATATTTTATCCTGTTTCCATTCCTTATGAGTAGTGTCGGATGGGTGCTTTAACCATAGTTGTTCCAGCATTCTTTTCTTCTTTTTTAGTGCCTTGAGCTTGCGGGTGTACCATTTCTGGTATCTTCGGTGATCTCTGAAGAGTTTGGATTTCTCGGGGACGATGTTATCCAGCATCTTGCTTAAAGTGTCATTGAAAGTTGACAACATTTTGTCCATGTGATCCTCTGGAGGTGAGTGGGACATGATGGTATCCAGGCAATGCTGCAGGTCAGACGGACAAATTATGCCCAGTGATGGATTTCACAGGTTTGGAGGAACTTTGGTCTTTTCTCTCTATCACTTTCAACCTCTGGCGTTCCTCGGGGTTCTTCAATGTCTGAGTGGCTGCCCTGGCACGTGTGATTGTCACGTTCATCTATAACTTAGTGTTATGCGGATGACGCGCAGCTCTCCTTCAGGCTACCCTCAGCCAACTCCTGTACCTCTCATATCGGACTGCCTGTCCGCAATTCAGTCATGGTGTGCTGCAAACGACCTCTGCCTCAACACCAGTAAGACAGAGATCGTTTGCATTGATACTCCTGCTCCAGATTTCCCACTCTCAATCTGGCTGGCCTTCCTTGGCCCTGCAACCGCACCCACCTGCGAGGCAAAAAACCTTGGTCATCGTTTGGCAGAGTTTGTATGCAGTACCTTTTGGGACCACTACACACAACTGACTACAGGTGTAAGCAAAACCAACCTTTAGTATAAGTCTGTACTATACAGTTTTTGGTAGCGGGGCTGAGCAGCCAGGCTTATCTCAAGAGAATGTGAGCTGTAGGGATGTAACACAGAGGTCTACAATCACAAGTATTCAAATAAACTCTTGTACTCAAGGTTTCTTGGTGAAACACTTACTAATTTATTCAACAGTTATAAAACATTCACTAGAAGGAGGCAATCTATATCACACAAATATATTTCAGTACTTTACACTGTACGTTTCTGAGGCATTTAAACTACTTTGAAGGAGGAGCAAAATGGCATTAAGAGTACTTTGCAATAGGTGCAAAAAGGCATGGTTAACGAAAAGATAGTTACTCTTTAGACAGTGCAAACAGTTTTAGTTCACCAGAGGAGCGGATTCAATGCAATAGGTTAGGCCAAAGTCAATGGGCTAAAGTCTTGTATAGGATAAAGCAGTTCTGGTAGCTAAACGGAAAAGTCTTTCCCAAAGTTCTCAGAAGTAGTTCGTAAAAGAAAGATTCATATGTTGGGTCACAAGCTGACTAGGCCTGCAAGTTGCCAAAGTTTCAAGCACTTTCACAGTGAGAGGTAAGTTCTCTCGGTCGGGTTTTCACAGTACCTTACAATGAAGAAAAAGATGCAGCTGAAGACTTCTGTTCCTGGCAGTTCCTGCAAATCTCGCTGTTCCTGAGCCTCAGTCGTGTGGACAAGAGGGAGGATGTCGATGGACTCCTGCACTGGGACTGGTCAAAACTGGCACTTGGCAAAACTTCAAAGCCTGGTAGCTGTAGACAAGCACACAAACTGGTGTCCCTCTCCCTGGCTATGCAGTTTCCTGCAGCACTCTGAGGAACATACAACCAGCTCCGAGAATGGAATCCAGGCGGCTTACGAGTTGATTGGTCCCAGCAACTCAAAGGGAGAAGTCATCCTTGCAGGGCTTCTCTGTCGAGATGAACTTGCCAATTCGGTCCTGCAGCAGGGCTTCACCGGGCAAACCAACGGTCCAGGAGTTGCAGCAGCCGTCCTCTTAAAGCTAGTCTGTTTCTTTCGTTCCAGTGGTCGACTCTGCCTTCCAAGCCAAGAGACTCGCCTTTTATCCAGTTTCCTCCCATTCATTCCAGCCTAGCTGCCACTCACCCAGCACGGTGGCTGTCTTTGCCAGACAGTCAGCCAGCCAATCACACCAGAGTGCATTTGGGTCTCCTAGGAGACTAAGCACAGGGAGTTTCGGGCACCTCCCTCACTTCCTGCCCACCCCATACACTCGGGCGCCAGAGGCGGTCTTCAGTCCTGAAGCCCGCCAAAGGCGATGAAACAAAGGGACCAAACCTGGTTTGGCGCGCAGAGCAAAACTCTAGAAGGACCTTTACACAAAGAAATGGCAAAAAAAGACTGGGACCTGTTTAAACAAAGGGGGCTCCGACGCCATCTTGAAAAACATGGCTCACGCAATTTAACACTACCAGTGTTCACGGTCAGGAAAAATCATGGTAGTTCATTGTAAAACCACTGCCACAAGCCACTTTGATAGGGAAGGGTAGCATTTGACTGCTACATGGGTATCTAGACACAGGGGATACTAGGTAACCCCTCCAGCACTCTATTGTAAGATAGGGTGTGCTGGGTCTAGGAATTTGAAAAGACTAGTAAAGTCAATATCACTTTACTTTCTCTGGGAAACAGTAGTTTATGCCAGAGAAGGTATTTAAACCTTTGGAAGGCCTGAAATGCTTCCCTGTGTCACTGCACTGAGGGTGCTGTGTGACGCACATGAAAAGATGATGCCTATAGAGTTGTCTAAAACTCCATAATCAAAGAACACGAGTAAAACGCACATCAAAATGCATGAGAGAGTGGGGGGAAAAAAGGGTCACACTCTCTCTAGGTAAAAAAAAAATCAAGTCTTCAAAATCCAGCAAAGTTGCTGGGGGTCTCTAAGGTGAAGGAAATTAGCACATTTATGAGAATTCTCCCTATCAGTCATCTTCAACTCCACTTTCTCCTTCTCCACTCACATTTTGGACAATTCTAAAAAGTCCAACTACCAGCTGCATCGCCTCAGAGGTACTCTTCCTTTTCTCACCTTGCCCCAGCCACCCACAGTCACCAGAGCCCTGGTTCTGTCAAGGCTGGACTACTGCAATAGCCTATTTCTCGGTCACCCTGCCTTGCCTCTGCATCCTCTGCAACTCATCCAGAACAGAGTCGCAAGAATTATCCTTGGCCTCAAGTCCAGGGACCGCATCTCTCCGGTGCTGAAACCCCTCCACTGGCTCCCCGAGGCTGCAATGATCAAGTTCAAGACCCTCTATCGTCCACAAGGCTTTCTGGGGCCTGGGACCTACCTCTCTGCAACGGTGCCTACCCAAATACTGTCCTTCCCGAGCCCTCAGCTCATCTACCTCCAACATTCTGCGAGTGAGCTGGTTCTCCAAGCAGAGATTTGGAGGAAGATCTTTATCCTCAGCAGGGGCCGCCCTCCGGCTTGAGCCTGATCTCCTTTAGTTCCGGAAACTCCTGAAGACATCCCTATTCTCCTCTTCCTTCTCTCTCCCTCTACCCTGCTAACCTTTCTCTTCGCTCTATCCCCTTCTACCTCATTCTTCCACACAGCTTTCTGCGTGGCCGCCGGGTATACCTCAGAGTCTCACAGGTCCCTGGCACCCTCGCCAGTCCTCGCTCTTGCCTCCGGGCCTGCACTTTCTTCATTGCTACAGCACTTGGTCAATGACCCTTTAGAGTGGCATCTGTCAGCACTTTCTCTAGTTACTAACTGGGTGCACTTGGACTGCACCCCCCCTTGCACTTGTCTCCTCCCCCCTCCACTTGTCCCTCCCCAGCCCTCCTCCTGTACCATATGTGCAATTGCACAATCTGAACGTACCATGCCTTGAAGATCGTACATCTATCCTCCCAGTCTCCCCTCCTTGCATGATTGTGACCTCTATGCACTTGGAAAAACTACAGAATTGTTGTCACACCGATTTACTGCTATATACACTGTTAATTGTATTATATGCACTTGCTCTGCCTGTGCATACTTGAATCGTTCAGAAATTTAGGGGTTCTGAACATCTGTTTATTCCCCTTGTTCCCTCCCTCCTTGTGCGCCTTGAAAAACTTGCCTTCTGTATAGGCGCTTTACAAATCAACATTACCATACCATTTTCCGTCACCGCAAAGGGTGCAAATGCCCAAGCTATTAGCATCCCAGAATTTGGTGAAGGAAGCCAACCTGAGAGTGCCCATCCTAAAGTTAAGGTATAGCATTCGAGCAAGCGGTTCGGAAAATATCTAAACTTTCTAACCCACTTTCTTGCTTGCTCCTCAGATAACCCAATCCAAGTTTCAAATGTCAGCAATCCTCTGCCATCCTTTTCCTAGTGTTCTCCAGGAGCATTGTCTTCACATGACCAGATGTAGCTTTAGTAATATACTGGTTGTTCCCAAATGTCATTGACCGCTATATCATAAAGGCTAGTTTTGATGTTTTTAACCAAAGGTAAACGCATTCCCCCTTCCAAGCTCCTCAAATGAACGAACGCCTTTTGATACAAGGCCAAGCCAGGAGTAAACCAAAGCTGTAGCCTTAATGCCTTCGGGCCAAAGTTTGTGCTTTATAAATATTAAATAAATAAAACAGTTTAGATCAACTTCTAAATGATTTGACATGTTCGGTGTTGGGACTGACTCACAGGAAACAGGAAGTAAAACATTAATCTCTTTATTTGATAAGTCATTAGGCAGCAATCTCCCAGCTCGCCAGCAACAGTCAATCCTGGAACCCCTTCACATCCCACCTTCACTCCAGAGGTACAAAGGTTTATGGGTGCTGGGCTATAGCCACAATAGAGTGAATGTGTAACACATGATAAACAACTTTTATACATTTATAATGCTTGATGCAGTGTATAACCTACTGAAACATGACCATGCTTACTCCAGCGCCTCCCTTCCTTCCACCAAACACAACCCAACATTCCCTCTCCTGACAATTGCCATCCTCTCCTTGCTCCACACTCTTCCACCCTTGACTTTTATTCACACCCCAAATCCTTGATAACTTCTATCTCCTTGGAAAACCTTTATTCTCCTTTTCTCACTTTGACCGGCAGCTTCAGTTTAATACCCGCTCCTGGTCTCACTCACATCTTTGTAACAATCTTTTTCACCAAATCTCACTTTCTCTCCATGTTCCTGCATCCTTTCATATACTCTGTCCACATCACCACTGCACCATGATCTTCCCATCCAGCAAGGATACAAAAGAATGTTGGGCTTCTTGCCCCTTAACTCAAATGGCACCACCCCTGTCACTGTGTGTGGAGCTAATCTATAGTGAAGTATATTTTCCATGACCCTACGGATCCAATCTCCTCCTGTGGCCACTGCAATTCTTATGACATCCATAAGACTGTGATTAAATCTCTCCCTCCACCCATTTCCTTATGATTGGTACAAGGCTGTTATCACCTGCTCAATTCTTTACTTCTCCATGAAAGCTTACAATTCTCTTGACGCCAACTGCAGACCATTATCTGATAAACATCTTTGTGGAAAGCCTTCTTACCAAAACAATGGTTCCAAAAACCTGATACCACTAGTGCTTCCATTTTTCAAAGCACAAATTCCCGGACATTTAGATAACCTATCCATGACCACCACCAAGTATGTGTCTTTAGCACCTTTGTAAGTCTAGAAACTACCCTAACGAAATATAGAAGGTATATTATGTTGGCCGAAAACCAATCGCATCATATGCCCTACATCGCCAATAGAGAATCGTCAGCATAACCATAGGGCTACCATTTTTTGCTGTAACATCCGCCATATGCTTTCTCTTCCTTTCTGTTCAACGCTTTGCAAAATATATTTTATTCCGCAAGCTCATGCACAGAGCGAGGCCAGTCTACATGTTGAGAGACCGGCCCAGACCGAGACGCCAAACAGTTCAGAAATACATTGTTTTCCTCCCTCACAAGTCATTGAAGGCGAGCAGAGAGGCATTTAATCAGCGGCCCAGGTGCCGGCCGGTCTCGCTGAAGCTGTAGAAAAAGGCTGTTAAACATAAATTGTTCTTTCCTAGCGGTCCCCCCTTCGGGGCTTTTTCTTTTAGATCAGGCTGACCCCTAGCTCATGAGTAGAAACCAATAGATAACACGCTTTGGAATGTGTCTCTCCTACGAACACAGTATTCTTGCTGAATAAGTGCCTTGTGTTCTTCATAACAAAGAACTATGTCTGCTTACTGCAAATTGCAACTGTTGCTAAAACGAGTAATATAGATTGAGTAAGAAACGTGTCATAATGTGTCATTTTTGTCATCACTGTTGATTACCGAACCCTAGCTCAAGAAGATACTTTATGGGTGGTTTTGATGTGTGTCAAAGAGATTGTATGATTGTCTTTTTCTATATATATATAATACTGTTGTAGAAGGTTCGCTCTCTTGCGTCTCACGAGGTCTGGCTGGGTGAGACACATTGCGAGACGTTAGACCCAGTCGACTGACTGAGAATATATTTGCTTTGCAATAAACCCTAGTACTTGGAAATTGAACCTTGTCTGTTGTATCACTAGTGTATGGTGATTATGCCTTGTTTCCATATGCGAAGGGTCTTCAGGGCCTAGCAAACAATGGTGCCCGAACAGGGACCCTCCCCCTTTTGCTCCATCGTGTACGTTGAATTTGAAGAAGGTAAAAACGAATCGAGGACGAGGCCGTCGAGCCGGGATCGAAAGGTGTTCGGGGTGTCCCTGTGAAAGTGATGACTCCTTTGCAGATCTGTACACAGCCGATCCCTGATCGACAAGCAGTGGCCAGAGCATCGAGGCGAGGGTCCCGAAACGAGGCAGATTGAGCCAGATACGCAGTCACGACGATTCTTGGTTGCATCTGTATACGGACGAATTGCATCTTGAGTGACGAATTGGTGATCAGGTGAGTCGTGCCCCGATTCTTAACAGCCCTGATATTGGTTGAGTGTTGCTCTTGCAAGATCAAGCGCCCAGGGTAAGGTACGAATAAGATCAATATGCCTGGGAAATTGTCTTCCTGTCTAGTGGGATTTTTCCACTGCGGTAGACAATCTTTGGAAACTGGCCAGGTTGCGCCACCCATACGGTCGCTAGCATTTGAAATGTGTGTAAAATATGGGATAGGGGCAGTAATGTTTAATGAAATTTTGCATAGGCAGACCAGACATGTAGCAGATTTGCAGTGGCCGAAAGATAGTACTTTTGAAATGGCACGGATAGAACACTTAGAATCAGTACTGCTGCGCAAGAAAGCGCACCCGTGACATTTGACGTCATAAGAGACTGGAGGAAGGAAGCTAATCTCCGTTTAAAAAGTAGGGAGAAACATGCACAAAGACATAAATCAAACACAGAAAAAGCGCTAGAACTAGAAGAGCTCAGAATGACTGAGGATATCAGAAGAGGGGATAGGAGTATTCAATTATGCATACAAAAAATATATCCACAACAAGAGTTGCATGCATCAGATGAACTCATAAATAAAATTCTGAACGAGAAGAGACAAGGACGTCCTCAAAGTAATGTTAACCCTTTGCCTGACCTTATTGAACCAATACACATTTCTCCACCTCAGTTGCCAACCCCATTCCTGTTGTCCCATCTGCACCATCTCCCCCTGTGCACGTGACACCATTTCCCCCCACCACCGACAGAGCATGAATTAGCAGCTGCCGCAGGAGGTAGTTCTATGGAGGAAGGGCTGGCACAAAGAGGGGGCGCTAGAGTAACTCGTAGTACGGTTAGCAGGGAGAGAAGAGAGGAGCTGAAAGAATGGGCAGAAACGTACATTGAAGGCAATGACGAGGGATCCGCGCTGAGTGCAATGTATGACTATAAGAAACTCAGTGAACAACAGGTATTGTTAGAATGCATGGGGCAGTATCTTATAGATAGATGGAAGAAATTAACCGGTATGTTAGCACCGCAGAAGTTGCGGGATCTAAATGCTTTTTCGCATATGAGAGAAAGTGCGGCAGAGATAAGAGCATGTAGACAGGCTATTTGAGTTTAAAAGTGAGCTTGATCAATTGCATGAAGTGGTGAAAAGGGGAAAACGGGTGGTACTAAGTGAAGCTGCGATTTTAATTTTTTTTATTTTTTATTTTTTTCTCGCCGTCAAAACCTGTTGGCGAAGAGATGAAAATATGTACGCCAGAGGCGATTAGATGTATTACGGATGCTGCCATTTCTCCAATGGAGGTGCATGATACGTTTGATCAGTATACAATAGAGATGCAGAGGAAGGCATTGCAGGTGATTGAGTATTTGCAGGATGAATGTCTTGAAAAGAAGTATTGTTGCCCCCCACCCCTGATTTAATGACAATATACAAAAGTGTTTTCACCTGAAACTGGAAAGTCTGCCCTCTCCCTCGATTTAGCTGTAGTGCTTAATAAACGAACCAATGAGGAAACACCTAGTATGATATTGCCCATGAGAGAATTGCCCCCCACCTTTGTACCGAAAGTAGAGATTGCTGCCGCAGACAGAAATCCACCGCAGGTAATAGAAGCCCATTTTCAGCACAGTTCGTGCATGTCCCTTTTTCCAGACAAGAGGTGAATAATATAAAACAATCACTGATTTAAGGAAGAATCCGGCAGGATTTTATAAAGAGATTGAGTCCTATTTGAAATCGTCTATTTTCACAATGAGTGATATTGACCTATTATTTCCTGTGATTCTCCCGATAGATATATGGATAGAAAATAGAAATGTAGATGATGCTGATATTTTGGGTGGGACATGGGAACATTTGATTAAAGAGGATACAGATAGAAAAGCTGGCGAGAAGCCATCTCCGGTTTTGTTAGCATTACCAGCGTGCATAGTACAGAAATTAAAAATACTAGTACATTCAAGAAGAATTGTCTGGGACAAATTAACAGGTACACAACATTTAATCTAATAAATTGCTCATCTATCTACCAGAAGATTAGTGAGGACCTATACCCATTGGTCCTGAAAAAATTGACTTGGTGTGCAACAAACTTTCATAGATTTGATCATTTTAATTATC
Organism: Ambystoma mexicanum; assembly: GCF_040938575.1. Lineage (NCBI taxonomy): Eukaryota > Metazoa > Chordata > Amphibia > Caudata > Ambystomatidae > Ambystoma > Ambystoma mexicanum. The sequence goes on from NC_090938.1 coordinate 501,489,379, forward strand.
ATATTCAAATTCAATAAAACACTACTAAAATGACTTGTTTTAAAACACACAATATAACCCAAGATTTGACCCACATGGTGGGTATAACATCAACCTAATGGGATTCACAACAACCATATCCCGACATGTTTCAGTTCTTTATAGCTTCTCAGTGCTTGAACTTTCTTCAGGGGAAAAAAAACTTTTCACATTAGTTTTCATCACCATGTAATCCCGGTTTGGGGGTAAGGCGACCCAATGTAGGGCCACCTCTGAATGTGACTTTAGTAGCACTAATGTTAAAGTCCAAACAATAGTCCAATTTTTCAGGACCAATGGGTATAGGTCATCACTAATCTTCTGGTAGACAGATGAGCAATTTATTAGATTAAATGTTGTGTACCTGTTCTCCTTTGTGTATAAATATTTATGGTTAGCCCGGGACCGTGGAGTTAGGTTTTGAGTGGGGTTGTTGCTTACCTTTATGTACAGTGAATGGGATAAATTGACGGCATGTGTGCAAGGTAAAGATGAACTGGCTACTGACTATTTCAATAGATTTGAAAAAGTATTTGCAGATTTTAGTGGCCATGATTTGAACACTGAACCCGGGAAGAGACTATTTGTTGACAAATATGTGAGAGGGTTGCTACCGAAAATTCAAAATTGAATAATGACATCTGAAAGTGCATGGCAAGCAAAATCAAAAAAGCGTAGTATTACACATGGCACAATACTATGAGAATAGAGTAAATACAGAAAAGGAGAAAGAAATGAAGGATAGAGTTAATCTGAAAACAAGAGCATTAATGCAGCAGGTAGCGAATAATAACGGGAGGAGGATATGCACAAACAAGAGGTAATTTCTCTAACATGCACAGAGGTCCGATTGGACAGAATCAGTGTGCATATTGTAGAGTGGAAGGTCATTGGCGAGCACAGTGCCCACGTTTACAGAATAGAAATGGAAATGGCCTGAGAAGGCAGAATAGAGGTTGCCCGGGAACACAAGGACAGAATAGAAACTCAAGGATGTCGCAGAATCAGAATAACCAGGGAACTAACAATCAGAACCAAAACCAACATCAGCAGAATAGTGTAGGATAAGGAATCGTTTTTGATACCCAGTCCAATTCATACTACTCTGGCGACTTTACATCGGATGATGCATTGTTCAACTAGGACAGCCCGAGACAGGGGTCGGAACCAGTATCTATTCCCGTTGACCAGAAAGGGCCCTACATAGAGATGAAAGTTGGGAATCGAGAGCATACTTTTCTAGTGGACACAGGAGCGCAAAGGTGCTCAATTGACCATCACTTGGTTCCGGAAATACCACTGTCAGGGCAACAATGTTTCAGTAGGGTTTGCAGGTACACCAGTAATTAGCCCTGTGTCACAGTCAGTACCCATAACATTAGGCCCATTCACAGAGTCTTGCCCATTTCTTTTGACACGAAATTGCAGGGAAAATGTATTGGGTTTAAATTTGTTGAAAAAATTGAGTGTGGTTATTCATTGTTCCCCCGATGGAGTGTATTTGACAATATCGCCACAAAAGATGCCAGTGTCACAATTTTTGTCTAACGCACAAATTTGAGAGACTAGAGGTTTTTGGTCTATATTTTTGTCTTGGACCTTCCTGAAACAGCCCTCCTAAAAATACTGCCTACAACCTGGTATTCAATGTGCAGAAGGTCCCTTGTTTTCCACTATTCAACCAGCTATTGACCATAAGCACATGTCATATTTCAATTAAATTTTGACATACTACAAAAGATTTTGTATCAAAAAAGATATCACAATTTTATTTTCATATAAAAATGTAGATGGCAGCTTCATTACATTTATAAAAACATACATATTTCATGAACGTTTAAGACAGGCAATTTTTCAATTTTTTCTTATTTTGTAAATTGTTGCATACAAATGATTTACTTCATACTTCAACAAACCTCTCCAATAATATATTTTACCAAGGCAATTCATCTTCTATCTAGTGTGTTGTTGCTTGTAATCACACCTTGGGATACTCAATCATGGTTTTTGTTATTGTGCAGTACCGTCCATTAGTATCCCCTTTGATTTATACCGATGGTTCACCAATCATCCATTCTTTCGTTCCTCGCACAAACATACCCGACATGTTTCATTCCTCTTCAACAACTAACATACTAACAGGAAATTCTTCAGGGGAAGAAAAAAACACACTAGATTTAAAGCATTCTATTTTTATGAACTGTTCCTTATTCAGGGATTTCACTGGGCTTTGCAATTCCCCTTCTCAACCCTTTCAGCTCTTGGTCAATTTCTGGATGAGGTTTCTGTATGGGGAATCATTTTTCAATTCGAGTAGCTGTTGTTTTGTTTACAGCTAGAAGGAATACACACTTCTGTATGGTCATTCTGGATTCAGCATATCCTCGTTCCGTGTTTGTCTTTTTTAGACATCCCGTGACCTTTTGGCTCAGCGGAGAGGAGATATATTTCACTTCCAGAGACCGTTTGCCGGGGTGTCTTAAAGTCGTTTTTGGCCTCAGACTTGATAATTGCTTAATCAAATGCAGCTACACTTCTGAATTTGGTGTCCTCCATCAGACTTATTTGTCCAACTTCGCGGTCTCCCACGGTTCCGATTGTATACACCAGCTTTTTGATTCTATGGTTCCCGGGTGCCTTCAGAGTAGACGCACGCCGCGTCTTAGTTACTGCTCATAGATGTGTCTTCCTACGGCCTCGTCGACTTCCGTTACTGGAAATTCCTTCCGTCTCGGCATCTGCTTTCCAGCAATTTTTGTCTAAACCATTACCAACTGAATTAAGTAGTGTACCAACTTGTATATGGGCAATGAATGATAATGATGTTGGCAGTTTGAAAATAGAGCTGGTAAAAATTGTTTTAAAGGAAGGAATTACATTGCCACGCATTCCACAGTATAAAATTTCGGTAGAAGGTGAAAAAGCATTAAAATGCATTGTTTCTGATTTGATTAAACGAAACGTAATTGAAGAAATTACTGGTAGCACTTGCAATAGTCCAATTCTTCCAGTTTACAAGAAAGGAGGGAATGAAATACCATATTGTTTCATAATTGATTTGTACGGATTGAATAAAGTAGTTGATCCCCAATTCCCATTGGTCCCAGATGTCACTACCATTTTAACTATGATTCCAGCATCAGCATCGCATTTTAGTGTTGTAGATCTGAACGCATTTTTAAGCATTCTGGTACATCCAGATAGATATTGATTTGCTTTTACACTAGGACGTTCTTTTACATTCACACGAATTCCACAAGGTTACACTGAGAGCCCGAGTATTTATAGCAGAGCGTTAAAAGAACAACTAGACAAGCTAGAGTAACCAGCGGGTTCTGTATTGTTGCAATACATCGATGACCTATTGATTGCTGCAGACACAGAAGACATTTGCAAAGAGTACCGCTAATTTGTTGACAGATTTGGCAGCACATGCTCAGAAAGCCTCATTAAAGAAATTCCAGTATTGTTGAAAGGTGGCGGCCTATTTAGGCTACTACCTACTTTCGAAAGAGGGAAGGAGACTGACACCAGAAAGAATAGAAAGAATCTGTGGTATGCCTATTCCAAAGACACAGAAGGAAGTCAGAGCCATAATGGACATGGCTTCATATTGTAGGTAGGGGATTGCTAACGTTGCCATGATTGTGAAACCAATGGAGGCATTAACAAAAAAGGATGTTGCATTGCCTTTGCCATGGAGTGTTGAATGGCAGGATGCATTTAATCGGCTCAAAGCTGCATTGTAATCAACTCCAGTTTTGGGCACACCAAATTATGAAAAGGATTTTAAGTTATTTGTGCATGAGAGTAATGGTTGTGCTTTGGCTATTTTGATGCAGGAACAAGGAGGGAGAAATAGACCATGTGGTTATTTTTCTTCCGCGCTGGATCCTGTTGCATGCGCTTTGCCACAGCTGCCGCAGCAGTAAAACAACCCAAGGGAATGGTTTTGGGTCGCGCCTTAACCTTAATGGTGCCTCACACAGTAGACGTTCTTCTAAATAGAACGCAGACGCAACATCTTACATCAGATATGAAATTGTCCTATTTGCACCGCATTTTCAAATTTTGAGATGTTGCGCTTTGAATCCTGCAGAGTTAATGCCCCCTCCCAATGAAAGAACGGGTGAAAGGGAATTGCCACCCCATGATTGTATAATGTTTACTGAACAAGAAACGAAAGGGAGAATTTAACAGACACCCCACAGAAAGAGCCAGATGGAGAACTGTTTTGTGACGGTTCCAGTTTCAAATTACCCAATGGTACATGAACTGCTGCATATGCCATCACGACATTAAAGAGAATTGTAGAGAGCCGATGGATCCCATTATAATTCATCACAAGCTGCAGAGATAATAGCGTTGACCAGAGCATGTGAAATTTATGAAAACCTGAATGTAAACATATATACTGACAGTCGGTATGCATTTGGGGTGGTACACAATTTTGGTCGACTCTGGGCTGAAAGGAGTTTTCTAACATCACATGGAACGAAGATTCAAAATGGTCCTTTGATAGCAAGATTGTTGTCTGCACTTGCGCGTCTTAAGCGATTAGCAATAATGAAATGCGAAGCGCATAAGAAAATAACATGTAACGTTGGAAAAGGAAACGCATTCGCAGACAAAATTGCGAAACAAACTGCCACTGATCTACACATGAAGATGTTTGTTGAGAGGTCAGAAGAAGTACCCTGTATGATAGAAAATGGGATTGCCACAGTTAAGGAGATGCAAGCAGAAGCAACTGCAGATGAAATAAAAGCGTGTGCTGAGGGTGCTGAATAATTGGACATAAAGGGTTACTGGGTAGACAAAGAGTAAAAAATGGATGCTGCCCAACTCCTATGTAACCGCGATGATCATTGGCCCACAGCCCCACACACGTGTTCTAGGAAAATGATTCAGCATTTAGACACAGTATGGCAGAATCCACACATTAGAAAAACTGCTAAAAGACTGGTTCAGAACTGTATGACATGTTTGCAACACAACATTGGAAAAGGAACTACTACCCCGGTAGGGGGTTTTGCCCCCCCCTCTATGCCATTTGAAGTGGTACATTTCCATTTCATAGAAATGGAGAGATACCAGAACTTTAAGTACGCCCTTGTGGTGGTCTGTGCATTCAGTAAATGGGAGGAAGCATACCCGCTTAAGGACTGCACAGCGATGAGCACAGCAAAAGTGATGCTGAAGGAGTACTTTTCCAGATTTGGCCTGCCACGTGTCATATGGTCAGACAACGGCCCGCATTTTGTTGCCGCCGTGATATTACAAATTTGTGCAGGCCTCCAGATTGATAAACATTCCATTCGGCCAGACACCCGATGAGTGCCAGTCTTGTTGAGCGCCACAACGGTATCTTGAAGAACACGATTAGTAAAATAAGTTCACGGAGTCCGTTGAAGTGGCCTGATGCGCTGCCCTTAGCTTTGTTTTGCATGCACATGTCTGTACAGGCAAGGACTGGACGGACTCTCCCCTTACGAAATCGTGATGGTGAGACCAGCAAGTGTTTGGAGCGCCCCGCATCCCAGGCAGTTGAATGAAATAGAATACCCTTTGCTCAGCACTTATTGTAACGTGTTAACTCAAAAACTGCGATTGATTCATCAGCAAGTGCAGGAGGCTCTTCCTGTCGGATACACTGCCCCAGGGCATTGTCTGCAGCCAGGAGAATGGGTTTTGGTAAATAATTTTGAAAGAAAGCCTTTGCTTGCACTGCACTGGAAGGGCCCCTACCAGATCCTCCTGCCCGCACCGACTGCAGTCCGGGTGGATGGTCGAAAGGCATGGATCCATGCCTCTCACACAAAAAGAATTCCATTCCCGTTGAAAGAGCTGCCTGATCCAGACATCGAAAAAGAAGAAAAAGCTGCAATTGATCAGACACAATCGCCATCCCTCTGCCAAAAGTGCTGCCCAAGCACGAGAAAGCGCCTGGGGTAATTGCAACGAGGAAAAGAGGGCCGGAGGTGCCTCCTCAACCTTGCCCAGCTGCGGCTGCATCATCACTTGCTACATCACAGGCTGGCACTGAGCCTGTATCCGGAAGTGAAACTGCATTATTCATGGATCACACACTACCTGGAGCGATAAGGTACACCTACATTCTAAAAAACCGAAGTGATCTGATTTGCATGTTTTGTTTTGCCTCTATTCCGACACGGATGAATTGGGAATCGGAGGCCTAGGGAAGTGGAGCGTGGGAGCTGTATCAATCTGCATCAACTTGACAGCTCCAAAACGCAGCTTCCCGGTGCTATCTTTGGAAAAGAAAATTGACCCCTGTTCCTCGTTCCCCTGTTCCACCCTTGGAGTTACCTTGCCTTGTCCTTTTGTCATTGTTCATTGATCTCTGTTGCTGACCCGGAATGTCTCAGGACTGCAACCGCTTAGCCCTTCAAATCTTACCTGCTCGCTGCAAACTCGAAATGTTATTTGGACTGCCTTTGTCTCATCCTCCACGTCTTACCTGCATATCGCCAAGCCGGAATCTTCCCTGGACTGCATTAGTCTCATTCTTCCACGTCTTATCTGCATACCGCCAAGCCAGAATCTTCCCTGGACTGCATTAGTCTCATTCTTCCACATCTTACCTGCTAGCTACTAAACCGGAGGACTCTAACTTTAAAAGACCTCAGCGCATCGGCGTTTGGATCAAACTTAGGCATCCTTGTGCCGGCGGGAATAGGAAATAAGACTTTGTGTTCCCAGCACTACCACGCAACTACAGCAGTCTTCTCTTCAGAATTACATCAGAACTCAACCAATCTCTTGGTAAACTGCCACTACCTGGTTCCTTCTTGCTTTGCTACCTTGTATTAATAGTCATAGCTACGTCTCTTGTTTCAGGGTGCTTGCCTATCTAGCTTGGAACTTATCAGTCCCATCCACCATTCTTGCTTGTGAGTATCAGCTCATATCTTGCCTAAGTATTTCATTGTACTGAACCATACATATTAATACTTGGTTACATTTTCTTGCAGCCAGCTGACTAGGTACCAGGGTGTACCAAATATTTTCGGGCAATACTCCCCTCAATCTGTCCTTTTGTACTCTTGAGGGGTATATTGTCAGACTCAATTGCATCACGTGTCAAGCCACCACTGCAGCATTTAGTTCTTGGGCCCTGACAGTTCCGTTTTTCCACACTTCATGAGCTTCGGGAATGCAACGCTCGGTTCTGTAAGAACATCGAAATTCATAATTTTTCTGTCCTAATCTTCGATACGAGATGGCCTCTTTTTTTTTTTTTTTTAAAACACTTTATTAGCATTTCGTGTTAGCAATCTGAGTAACCAACCCCCACCCCCCTGACCCCCCAACCCCGCTCCCCCCTTCCCTTACACACATCAGAAAACTTTAATTAAACATTAATAATGCCCTAACCCCACCCACCCCCCATCTGCCCGTCCCCCCCTTCCAATAACCAAATTCCAGCCTCCAGGCCAACCAGCGATCACAGCATACTGATCCACACCGTCCATGGTTTCCCTGAGAGTCCATCTTGTCTTTGCCGGCTCGCTAACGCCTACCTCCCCCCTTCTCCCTTATCACCCTCTCCCCTCCTCCTTATCTGTAGATCCTCACCACGGTCGTAAATCATTGTCTTTAGACGGGTCATTTAACAGTTGGGCCCATTGGACCATAACACCTTCCCCTTCCAGTTTGGAGTACACATTTTGCAGGACCGTCATTTCCGCCAACCCCCACCTCCACATATCCTTCTGCCATAGGGTAACCGACGGACCCTGAGGGCACTTCCACGCTATCGCCATTCGGCGTTTGGCCAGTATAAGTAGGAACCGGCTCATCCTGTTCCGCACTTTGCCTCTTCCCCCCTGGGAGTTTACCCCACAGACACATCTCCGGACAACGTTCCAGTCTAGTTCCCAACAAACCATTCACTGCTTTTAGAACTTCATCCCAATACGCCACTATTACCCTGCAGTCCCATGCCATATGTCAGAACCCTGCCTGTGGCACCCCACATCTGGGGCATTCATCCGATAGATCCCTGTTCATTGCCTAAAGTACCACCGGGGTCACATACGTCCTATGCAAAATATTGAATTGAACCAGTTGAAACCGGGCATTCCTTGATGTCTGTCGGAGCCTTTAATGGTTTAATCGAGGCCACGGACGTCTACGTCAACGATTTCGACTGTTTCTGCACCAAAAGTGACATCAATAGCTCTTATTTCATTAGAAAAAACATATGTCCCTCAATCTTGTTCAGATTTTTTCAAAACGTTATCCTCTATGCGGAAGGTGGAACATCTGATGGTGGAAGACCTTTTGCTCTGGAGTATGGAACCCCTTCTATCCCAGAACTGGTTTCGGAAGAGTCCAGAATGACACATCTGCAGGACTCCCTGCATGATGCAAGTGGGATTGATACTTCCCTGGAGATTTACTTCAGTAAGCCTGATCCAGGGGATCATGCAGAAGGCAATTACAGATTGCTCTTAGTGATGGAATATATGGGGTGGTCTAGGCACACACCTGTGTATGAGCAAGATGACCTAACTGATATACTTGACAAGGGACCGCAGGGGGACCCTATTGTCCCTTTTATCAAGGCTTTGCATAAAAAGGTGTCTACCAACTGGGAGACACCGGCGGTCATCCCTGCAGTCAGTAAAAGACTGACAGCCAAGTATAGGGCATCAACTGTAGATCCTCTATAACTGTCCAAGTACCCAACTCCAGAGAGTTTGGTTTTACAAACTGCAACTTCTTCTAGAAAGCAGAATGCATACCCCCACAATCCTGCAGGATCATGATAAAAAGTTTGATGCCATGGCCAAGGTGGTTTTCTCGGCATGCAGCATGGCCATAAAGTCTGCTGATGCAACATGCACACTGGCAAGATTTAGCCACACCCTTTAGGATTGTATTTCAATGGTGGCTGACCATATCCCTGAAAGGGACGGTATCTTGAACATTATCAAGGATGGAAAGGATGCAATGTGCAAGTTCCTCGAAACCGGTGTAGACTCTGTTGACCGCATCAGCAGAGCCATGGCGGATAGTACGACAACCTGCAGATTTGCGTGGTGTTGGAAGTCTGGATTTGCCCCAGATGTACAGTCCAAGCTTCTGAATATGCCCTTTGAAGGCACTCATTTATTTGGTAAGAAAGCTGATGACAGTTTGGAGAAGTTGCAAACTGCCAAGGCGGTGGCCAAATCCCTTGGAGCTGCGATAAGACCAACTCTGAACCGCCCCACAGGTAAGCCCTGGAGGGGCCGGTCCTTTCGCTGCTATTCCGCATTCGGAAAAGGCAGAGGACAGCCAGCTCAAAGAGTCCATTAACGATTTCCCTGTGTTGGACAGGGCAGAGGTACTAAAGCCGTAGCATCAGGGGCTACCTTACCCTCCGCTTCTGCGTCAGCCGCCTCAAAACCTCTGAGGTCTTATATCACAAAACAGCAGTAGGAGGCAGGTTAACTCAACATCTGACAGAATAGCAAGCTATTACTTCTGATGCTTGGGCAAAGGAGACAATTTCCCAGGGTTACTGCCTGCCTTTTGCTATGCGCACACCTCAGTCATCCACCGGTGAGCAACTCTTTGAAGTTTCCAGACCCGCTGCTTATGCAGGAGATTCTAGACCTGCTAGAGAATGGTGCTATAGAACCGGTACCTGTAGCAGGGAGGAACAAGGGTTGGTATGCCCCTTATTTTCTAATTCCGAAAAAGGGTGGAGGAATGAGACCCATCTTGGGCTTAAGAGAATTGAACAAATTCCTCAGGAAGGACAAGTTTAAGATGGTTACCCTTTCTCAAATCCTTCAGGCCCTCCAGCTTCAGGATTGGTTGGCATCTCTGGACCTTCAGGATGCTTACTTTCATGTGCCAATCCATCACAAGCACAGACAGTACCTGACGTTCACCAATGGCAGCTCTCACTATCAGTTTTGGGTTCTGCATTTGGGCTAACCTCCGCCCCAAGGGTTTTCACCAAGCTAATGGCGGTTGTGGCAGCAAGTCTCAGGAGAGTCGGGATTCAGGTCTACCCCTACCTGGACGATTGGTTGAACAGGGCCAGTTCCCTGGAACCAAGCCCTGGATCATCTAAAACATACCTGCCACTCCCACAGGCTGGGCTTCTTCCTCAACTTCAAGAAGCCCCACATGATACCATCACTAAGACTCTAGTTTATTGGAGCAGTCCTGGATGCATCCCTGGGAAAAGCCTCACCACCATAGGTGAGGGCTAAAGACATTCTACAGATGGTGACAAAATTCCACAATACCCAACATCTCCCAGCCTTCGACTTTGAGGTTTCTCGGCCTGATGGCATACTGCATCTTGCAGGTGCCACAGGCTCGCCTGAGAATGAGATCTCTTCAATGGGCTCTCAGGACCCAGTGGTCACAGTTCTCTGGAAGGATGTCCAATCTTTTACAAATCCCAGTCTCTCACTGGACCTTCAGTGGTGAGCCTGTTGGGAAAACATCTTGAAAGGAGAACCTTTTTGGCAACCATGGCCAGAGATAACAGTAGTGACGGATGCCTCACTCACGGGGTGGAGAGCACATACCAACGATTTGACCATCGGAGTCCAAACTAAATATCAACATTTTAGAGCTGAGGGCAATCAGACTAGTGCTGAAGGCCTTTCTGCCCTCTGTATGGGGAAAGAATGTCCTGATAATGACAGACAACACAGTGGCCATGTACTAACTCAACAAAAGAGGAGGTATAGGGTCACTACCACTGTGCAGAGGCAATGCAGCTCTGGTTCTGGGCAATAGAAGAAGGAATCTCTCGGTCGGCAGTTCACCTAGCCGGAGAGAAAAACACTGCGGCGGACGCTCTGAGCAGGCAAAGCACAGTCTCCCACGAGTGGGAACTAGCTCAGGAAGTCCTTCAAGAGATCTTCACCCTTTGGGGAACCCCTCAAGTGGACCTGTTCGTGACCAGTGTCAACAGGAATTGCGAACTATTCTGCTCAAGGGAATTTCCCCTGAGAGGAGCCCTAGGAGACGCGTTTGTGGTGGACTGGGAATTTCCACTCCTGTACACGTTTCCTCCAGTCCCTGTCATGTCTCACGTAATAAGGAGGCTGAGAAGGTTCAGGAAATCCATTATCCTAATTGTTCCGGATTGGGCCAGGAGAACGTGGTACCCGGACCATCTACACATGTCCATCTGTCCTCCGATTCGTCATCCACAAATAGAGTATCTTCTCTCGCGAGAGGAGGGTCAGATTCTCCATCCGGATATCAGGACTCTCAACCTTCACGCATGGTTTCTGAGAGGCTGAGCTACAAAGATTGGGACCTCCCATACGATGTAATGGAGGTTTCGAAGGGATTGGTTCTTCCGATGAATTCCACATCTATGACAGGTAATCACCACAGCTGTGCTGCTTTGGAAACATTTTCGGCGTCAATGATGTCGATACGCTGTCCTCGAGGGCCTCCGTCGAGCCGACGTCCCCGGATGTTATAAGTAGGACGCACGACGCCCGTAGCCTCAGTTCTGTTTTTTCTGTGAACATGTTTGCTTCGGAGATCTCAGAGCGCCTCGGTTCTTCTGTTACTTCTATCGATTCTTCGAACATGGTGTTTGTGAAGCTATCATGTCTTTGTCTTCTACCCCGCGATAGGGATTCAAGAAGTGTCAGGACTGCAGTTCCAAGATGTCACTTACGGATCTGCACAACGTCTGCCTCTGGTGCCTCGGCGAGGACCACGCCACCGATGACTGACGATTGCCAGTTGTTAAGGTCAAAGGCCTTGCAGGAGCGGAAGAAGCTTACTGTAGGTGGGGTTTCCAAACCCCGAAAGTCGAAATCCGCTGGGCTTACGACCGACGATTCGAGGGACGACTCTCTGCATCATCGGCGCAAGTCCAGGGGATCTCGGTCCCGGAGTGGTCACCGCCAGTCCTCTGCCTCCTCGAGGCACTCGCGGAAGCGCAGTTACTGGTCGCCTTCCTCGTCCGAGGACTCTGCCAGGCGGCGGGTTGCTTCTCCCAACAAGCATTCCTCTCCTGCGGAATGGGATGCATTTCGTATGGAGATGATGGCGATTTTCCAATTGCAGGACTCAGTTCCGTCCGCGCCTTTGAAAGAAGCCGGCAGGGAACGTGCTAGGGCCACCGCTCGCACGCCTTTGGGCTTGGGCGGTCAGCGCGATCATCAGGAGCCTTCGAGGTTGCGATCGGACAAGGTGGATCGCTCTTGCCATGCCCACTCCAGGTCCCGGTCCTCGACGCCCTTGAGACCGTCGGAACCTGTGAGGTCTTCTAAGAAGACATGGACGCCATCGGCGCCATGTCCGTCGAGGGACTCTTTCGAGGCTCTGCCTCGGAGCAAGCCGTTGGTGCCGAGGCCGTCGAAGGACATGCTCGGGGCACCGCCCTCGAGGCCTGTCGAAGCCATCGGTGCCGCCCTCGACGCCGATTCCGTCGAAGACCCCCAACACCTTTTGTGGAGGCTTTACCAGAGGTGCCCCGTGCATCGGTGGAAACTCTGAGGAAGGCCCTGAAGAAGTCAGGCCTATATTTTAACCTTTTTTCGGTGCCCTCATCCAGGGATTTATTCCAGCCTCTGGATTATATCTTTGAGGTGGATGAAGGGTCTGAGGAAGGTTTGGTACCTGATGAGGTTCTCGGCGACCTGTTATCTTGTCATAGCCAGTTGGAAGACCTGCGTCAGTCTTTGCACGACGCCAGTGGTCTGGCCTGAGCCTGCTACACCTGAGCCTGGTACGCATGCTGAATCTTCATACAGGCGCCTCATGTCGAGGGTGACGGAGTACTTGGGTTGGTCTGCGCCGCCAGTGGATTTTCTGCAGGATGACCTGACAGATATCCTTGACCAAGGTCCACCCACTGACCCGGTGCTGCCATTCCATATGGCTTTACAGAGAAGGGTGGCAGTGGCTTGGACTGCTCCGGAGAGTCTCCCAGCAGTGAGCAAGTCGATGCTGAAAAAAAACCGTCCAGCCAGTAGCGACCCCCTGCTACTTGACGACAACCCCCACTCTGGAGAGTTTGGTGGTGCAGGCGGCTACGGCCCCGACAAAGCAGGCATCGTACCCTACCATCCCTCCTGATGGGGACGACAAACGTTTTGATGACTGGATGAAGAAAGTGTTTTCTTCAGGGGGTATGGCTTTACAGGCAGCCAACTCCATGTGTGCCTTAGCACGTTTCACTCCCACTCTGTGGAATTCTCTTTGGCGGCTGAATATATTCCTGAAGAGGAGGAACGGGATGGTTTTCTTGCCCTCGTTCAGGATGGCAAGGATGCCATGTGTGAATCCGTTCAGTCCAGTCTGGACATGGCAGACTGTGTCAGTCAGTCCATGGCGGCGAGCAGCGTGATGCGCAGATTTGCGTGGTTGCGGAAGTCGGGGTTTTCTCCTGACTTACAAGCTCGGCTTCTCAACATGCCCTTTGATAGTGTCCATCTTTTTGGCAGCAAGGCTGACGAGAGCCTTGAGAGGTTGCAGACCTCAAAGGCTGCAGCAAAGTCGTTGAGCGCTGCAGTTTGCCAACCTCTGCCTTTTCGCCCTAGGGGACAGCAATGGAGGGGAGGTTCCTTTCCATACTACTCAACTTTTGGTGGATCGAGGGGAGCGGCCAGTCAAAGGGGCCAGCATAGGAGTACCAGAGGTGGAAAACAGGGTACTCGAGGTGCCAAGGCCGCTCGAGCAGTTGCCTCTTTGCCCTCGGGCACTACCGCAGACACTTCAGCTCAGTCATGAGGCCATGTCCCATGGTTCGCCGGTTGGGGGGAAGGCTGGCCTAGCATCTTGTAGAATGGCGTGCCATTACTTCAGATGTGTGGGTTCTGGAGATCATAGCCCACGGCTACTGTCTTCCTTTCCGGCAGGGGGCCTCATGACAATCCACCAGGGAATCTCTCTTTGAAGAGTATGGATCCGCTCCTTGCGCAGGAAATCAAATCCTTGCTGGAGAAAGGCACCATAAAACTGGTGCCTGTAGCGGAGAGGAACAAGGGATGGTATTCCCCATATTTTTTTATCCCTAAAAAAGACGGGGGGATTGAGACCCATCATGGACTTGCATGGTTTGAACAAGCTCCTCAGAAAGGACAAGTTCAAGATGGTTACTCTCTCTCAAGTCCTCCAAGCCCTTCAACTCCACGACTGGTTGGTGTGTCTCGACCTCGAGGGCGCTTACTTTCCTGTGCCGATTCATCCCAAGCACAAGAAGTACCTGAGGTTCGCAGTTGGCGACTCGTACTTTCAATTTCGGGTCCTGCCGTTCGGATTGACCTCCGCCCTGAGGGTCTTCACCAAGCTCATAGTGGTGGTGGCAGCGTTCTCAGGAAAGGGGGGATTCATGTCTACCCCTACTTGGACGATTGGTTGATCAGGGCGTGCTCTCCCAAGCAAGTCCTGGATCATCTGTCAGTCACCTGCCATTCCCTTCACACGCTGGGCTTCTCCCTCAACTTCTGCAGATGGTGAACAAGTTTCAACATGCCCAAAGTCTCCCGGCGTTCGAGTTCTTGAGGTTGCTCGGCCTCATGGCATCCTGCATTCTCCTGGTGCCAGAGGCCAGGCTGCGGATGAGATCTCTGCAGTGGGCTCTCAAGATACAGTGGTCACAGTCCTCCGGCAGGATGTCGGATCCCGTTCAGGTGCCGCCCTCGGTCGCCCAGGATCTTCTGTGGTGTGTAATCGAAGGCAATCTGATGAAGGGGGGCTCCATTTTGGCTACCCTGGCCGGAGGTGATGATCGTGACGGACGCATACCTCACGGGATGGAGAGCTCATGCCAACGAGTTGAGTCAATGGTCTCTGTCGGAGTCCAGACTCCATATCAATCTGTTGGATCTGAGGGCCGTCAGGCTAGCCCTGAAGGCTTTTCTGCCGTCTGTGCGGGGAAAGAATGTCCTGATTCTGACGGACAAAACAGTGGCCATGCACTACCTCAACAAAAATGGGGGGCAGGTTCTCTCCCTCTTTGCAGAAAGGCGATGCAGCTCTGGTTCTGGGCCATCCAGCAGGAAATTTTGTTCTCGGTAGTTCATCTGGCCGGAGACAAACACGGTGGTGGATGCTCTGAGCAGGCAGAGCACGGTCTCTCACAAGTGGAAGCTGACTCAGGAGATTCTCCTGGAGATCTTCGCCCATTGGGGGACCCCACAAGTGGATCTCTTCTCCCCCAGTGTCAACCAGAAGTCTGAAAGATTCTGCTTGCGGGAATTTCCTCCAAGAGGAGCCTTAGGGGACGCGTTCGTAGTGGAGTGGTCCTTCCCACTGCTGTACGCGTTTCCTCCAGTCCCCGTCATTCCGCAAGTGCTGTGGAGGTTCGGTTCCCGAATGATCCTCATTGCTCCGGCATGGGCCTGCAGAACATGATACCCGGACCTTCTCGACATGTCCATCTGCCCTTCATGCCGTCTTCCCTACCGAGACGATCTGCTCTCACGGGAGAGGTGTCAGGTTCTCCATCCAGAGGTCAAGTCCCTCAACCTTCATGCTTGGCTTCTGAAAGGTTGAGGTATAAGGATTGGGACCTCCCTGAAGACGTGATGGAGGTGTTGATTTCGGCCAGAAGGCCTGCAACGAAGTCCCTGTACAGTTTGCCGTTGGAGGAAGTTCTGCGACTGGTGCAGGTTTAAGAATGTGGATCCTTTTTCATGTGCCATTCCTGTGATTCTGTATTTTTTGCTTTCGTTAGCCCACAAGGGCCTGCAAGTGGGTACCATTAAAGGTTACCTGGCGGCGCTGTCTATATTTAAGCGCTCGTCTGAGGAGTGTTCTTTAAAATTCCTTTGATTTCTGTTTCTGAAAGGGCTCACTAATGTGTTCCCACCTTCACCTTTCCAGGTGCCCGTCGGGATTTGAACCTGGTTCTAAAATTCCTAATGGGAGCTCTGTTTGAGCCTTTACATACTTATCCTTTGAGACTGTTGACCTTGAAAACTATTTTTAGTTGTGGTCTCTTCCGCTCGCAGAGTGAGTGAGTTGCAGGCACTTTCCGTTAAGCCACCCATCAGTGTTCCATAAGGACAGGGTTGTCCTTAGGGTTCATCCTTTTCTTCCCAAAAGTTGTGTTGGAATTTTATTTAAGCCAGAAGGTAATTCTTCCGGCGTTCTATCCTCCTCCGCATCCTGGTAAGGAAGAGTGTCTCCATAGGTTGGATGCTGGGAGAGCTTTAAGTTTCTACATCTCACGCATGTCCCGGGTCAGAGTGGATGATCATCTCTTTGTAGGATACGCTGGAAGGCGTTTGGGACAAGCTGTTACTAAACAGACTTTGTCTAGATGGATTATCTTGACAATATCTGAATGTTACCGCTTGGCGGGTAAGGACCCACCGGTAGGCTTACGGGCCCATTCTACTAGGGGTGGGGCTGCCGCTACTGCCCCGCAGAGGGGTGTTCCCATTCGTAACATTTGTGAAGCAGCCACATGGGCTTCTGTCCATACTTTTGTAAAACCCTACTCCCTGGATTCTATCCATGGGCAAGATTTGGCCTTGGTCCTCTATTCTGCAATTTAATTGGGCATTCTAAAATGATAAATTATTTTCCCACCTCCTTACGTTGGTACTGCTTTGGGATTCTGTCATAGATGTGGAATACATCGGAGGAACCAATCCCTTCGAAGAACAAGTTACTTTCTTACCTGGTAACGTGCTTTCGATGTGATGTTCCGACGACTTATTCCACATCATACCCTCCCATCCTGCCCCTCTATAGAATTTCTTATGCGATTGCAGCTTTCGTTTCCGCAAGGCTTTCTGTAGTCATACTGGCAGAAGATTTGTGCCACACGTTCTGGGGGAAAAAACTACAACTGAGGCTACAGGCTTTGTGCGTCCTACTTGGAACATCCGGTGATGTCGGCTCGACGGAGGCCTTTGAGGACAGCGTATCGACGTCATCGACGCAGACGCCAAACAATTTTCCAAAGCAGCAAAGCTGTGGTGATTACCAGTCATAGTACGTCGTCGGAACATCCAATCGAAAGAACGTTACCAGGTAATAAAATAACTTGTTCTTTGCTTTCGGCCAGAAGGCTAGCAACCAAATCTTTATACCACTGCCATTGGAACAAGTTCTGCCGCTGGTGTAGAGATGAGAATGTTGACCCTTTCACATGTAATACACCAATGGTGTTATGCTTTCTTTCCTCAGACTCCAGCTTGGCACAAAAAGTTACCTGGCAGCGCTGTCCATCTTCAAGCGTACTGCTGAGGAACCCTCTTATTTAAAATATCATTGGTAATTCAATTTTTGAAGGGGCTAACTAATTTTTAAACCCCAATTCATTTTCAAGTCCCCTTGTGGGACCTAAATTTGTTAACATTTCTAATGGGTACTCCTTTTGAACCCCTTCATTCGTGCCCATTGAGACTTCTTACTCTTAAAACTGTCTTTTTGGTGGCAATATCTGCGCGAAGGGTGAGTGAGCTACAGGCGTTATCCTGCAAGCCTCCTCACACTGTCTTTCACAAGGACAAGGTGGTTTTACAAGTCAAGCCTAACTTCCTCCCTAAGGTTGTTTAGGAATTTCATATCACCCAAGAAATAACCTTGCCTTCCTTTTACCCTCCTCATCCAGGGAAAGAGGAAGAAAGTCTGCACAGACTTGATCCAAGGCATGCCTTGAGTTTCTATATTAGCAGACTGGCAAAATTAGGGCAAACTGACCAATTATTTGTCAGTTACACAGGTCATAAGCTGGGCCTAGCCATCACCAAGCAAACCATTTCTAGATGGTTTATTCAAACTGTTGTAGGATGTTACAAGTTGACCATTAAAGACCCTTCAGAGCACTTAAGGGCTCATTCAACCAGGGGTATTGCAGCTTCGTCAGCTCTTCAAGGGGAGTTCCATTAAGACATCTGTGCAGCTGCAACCTGGTTGTCTGCTCACACCTTTACATTTTATAGTTTGGATTCTTCCACTAGCCAAGAGACTAAATTTGGAAAGGCAGTATTGCATTCCGTGCATACTTCAAAGAAATTAAGCTTTTACTCCCTCCTCCGATATGTTACTGCTTTGGGAGTCTTTCAAAGATGAGGAATACGTGGGAGGACACAATCCATTTGAAGAACAAGTTACTTACCCATGGTAACGTTCATTTGACTGGATGTTCCTCCCACGCATTCCTTATCGCCCCTCCCATCCTTCCCCACATTTAAACTTCCCCTGTGTTTACAGTCTGCGCTCCCTTAAGGGTAGTAACGTCTCATGTTGAACAGTACATAATACTTCAAAACGGAACTGAGCAATGGCCGCTACACGTGCTACTTATACCCATGATGACTTCGACACTATGACGGAGGCCTCTGAGGATCATCGACTCAACAGACTTCGATCTGCAGCGCCCTCTACTGTGAATTTTTCTTTTCAAAGCAGCAAGCTGGATATTGGAAATTTCAAAGATAAGGAATACATGGGAGGAACATCTAGTCGAAAAAGAACGTTACCATGGGTAAGTAACTTGTTCGTCTTTCGTCCTGGCTCTCCCTCCTTCCCAACTGGTTGGGTTAGGAACGCCTGCATCTGTAAACTGGCTGGAAAATCTGGCTGAAAAAGATAGCTGTCACTTTAAGAAATGTTCAAGTCGTAGGGCCTACATCACGCGTGCGTCCCTCCGTGTGTGACGTGCCCCACACCTCACCCCATATGTCACCAATGTTCCAAACCTAGTTCCTCTTTTTCTGCCTACTGGGTGGGTCAGAATTTAGCTGTGCTGCGACTCGCTCCTTTTTGGGGTGTTACTTTTTGATGTCCATCCCTTTTTTCTAAGCGATTGGTTCGTCACTTTTTATTTCCAATTTGTGGTTCCTCCCTCTACATATGCTGTATGCGGCATTATTCAAGCAGTGCATCTGTTGCCGGAAGCATTTCTCTGCGGCCGATCCCCATCATGCCTGCATCCGTTGTTTGGGTATGATTCACCCGAGGTCTCTGCAGACTAGTCTTCTCTCCATCTCACAGCTGGGACTGGTACCGAATGCGACGGAAGAATTTGTTCGGAACAGGAGGGAGGCCGGCATCAGTAAGAGGGGTACCGTACCTTCAGGTGAGGTACGAGTTTCAGCACCGGCCTTCGGCATCCAAGGGACTGCCACCTCGGGTCCGGGGTCTTCACGGGACCCTTCAGGGGGTAATTCCAGGCGTGTTCCCCTGAGAGTACCTCTGGGTGGGAAAGCACTAGTACCTCCAGGTGGGGAAAATGTTAGTACTTTCAGGTGGGAATGAGTCTGAGAAGATCCACCTAGTAACGGAAGAATTGTTTACACCAGACAAAACGACGGTACCCGGGAAACCCTCTAATGCCTCAGTAAACCCAACAGGTGGGGGGGGTCATGCAAAGAGGCCCACACCTCCGGGGTTGACTGTCCATTCCGATTCCCCTGTATCTACTAAAGCCAAGTCGGCTACTGCATGTCAAACTTCTGGTACTTCGGTACCGAAAGACAGTCTTATCCTCTATAACTGTTGTTCAGCCCTCAAGCTCCTCGGTACAGAGGAAATTACACAAGTCCTCCCACAAGAGGCATAAACATTCTCACTCAAGAACCAATCCAGTACAAACTTCTCCAACGAAGCACAAGCGGAAAAATATCTCTCATTGCATCGGTCTCTGATTTAGGTACCGGAGAGTCCGAAAAAATTCCATTCTAGTTTCTGACTCGGAAGACTTTGATGCTTGCACATTTCTTTACAGTTCCACCGGAACAATTATTCAGCACTCCTGTGAGTTAATTCATCTCAGATTTTTCCACACATTTCTCCTCATTCTGAGGACAATTTGGCTCAACCAAACCAGCACAATCTGGACCACTGCTGGTTTTAACCAGTATCTTAGTGCTTAGGCCTGTGGTTTTTTAACATCTACAATCCAAACCAGCTGCCCAACAGGGCTGACTCTTCTACTTCCCCTTCTTTCAGGCTAAAAGAGCCCCAACCTAGTCCTTCTCAAATGGCGAATGACATAACCAATACAGTGTTGGAAACCATTTGTTCGGAGCCCTTCTTAGAAGTTCTGGCTCAACTCATTAAAGACAAAATGTCACCTATAAAACCTCAGGGATCAGTGCCCACCAATCCTATTCCTGAGCCAATCACTGCATCAGTGGACAACAAGGATTCGGCTCCTCTGTCCAAAAAACACCAAATTTCTAAAGACACTGACACAGATTCGGATGACGACACCACTCATTCACAATCAGAGCCATTTCATGACACTGTGACAAAAGCCATGCAGGCACTAGAAATCCTTCTTAAGGACAAGCCTGAAATGGTGGGTGTTTTTGGAAAAGTGTCATCTCAGCAAAGAATCCACTTTACGTAAAATTGTCAGTTCTAGAGCTAGCATTAGCTTGTTGGGGTAAGTCTCATTCAGATCCACACATCTCCAAATCTCTAGACAACAAGTACAAGGTGCCCAAGGAGGAACCTTTCATATTTATGGGCAATCTTCCTGCACAATCGGCAGTAGTTTCAGCTACCCTTGGCACAAAGGAAAAGGTCCTTCTGTAAAGTTCTCAGTAAGAATGCAAAAGCATTGGAAGCTCAGTCTAAGAAGCCTTACACTAACGCTACCTTACAACTCCGGCAAGTAAACACTGCTACAGTTTTGGCAGGATTTAATATCCTTAATTGGGAGAATCTGGAATGCTTTGCAGACATGCTCCCTCAAGAAGCCACTGGAGAGTTTTCCTATTGGATTTCATATGGTATAGAAGCGGCTATCAAGCAGCTTCAAGTGCTTAAAGACCACACCGACACAACAGCAAGAACAGTCACTAGTGCAGTCTGCAGCTGGAGACGCGCATATTTGTCAGCCTATCCCCTTCACCAAGATATCAGGAGAAGGTGCTGGACCTTTCCGTTTCATGACAAGACACTGTTCCCTCCACTGATGATGTCCCTCAAAAATGGAAGACCAGTGTCACAGCCTCCAAAACCCTTAGCTCCATTTCGGCTAAACTATCACCAAAACTTTAAATCATTCAAACCACGTCCTCAAGGAAATGGTTGTACTCCACTTCCGCAAAGTCTTAATACTCTTATAAAAAGAGAAGATATAGACCCAAATCTAAGTCTGGGCCTTCCCCTGCCACAAATTCTTCACAAGAACAAAATAAGTCAATTTGACATCCTTCCGGGCATGCACATACCTTACGCTCCTACTATCATCAAGAAGCATACATCCCTGGTAGCAGGAAGGGAGTCCAACTTACTTCCCCTTTGGAAAACCATTGCTCAAGAGGAATGGGTCCTGAATATTATTCATCATGGTTACCATCTTGCCTTTCCAGCTATTTCACCATGCTCTCCTCCGAAGCTCCAAAAATCCTCCCCAGAGCTTCTGGAAGAGATCCAAAAACGTCTTTCCTTGGGAGCGATAGAATTGGTTCCCCAAGAGCAATTAGGTCAGGGATTGTATTCCTGTTACTTCCTGGTCCCAAAGAAAACCGGCGGGATCTGAACAATTCTGGCCCTCTCGGATCTCATCCAGTTTCTGTTAATCGAAACCTTCCACATGGTGACCATTCCTCAGATTCTAGCGCCTCCATCGGAGCAATTGGATGGCATCTACAGGATGCTTATTGTCACGTTCCCATCTTCAAAGTTCACTGTCAGTTCCTGTGGTTCACCATAGGAAGGTCTCATTACCAGTTCACATGTCTGCCCTTTGAGCTCAATTCTCCTCCCAGGGTTTTCACAAAAATTCTGGGTTCAGTGGCAGTTTACCTTTGGTTAAGGAAAGTACATCTATATCCTTACCTAGACAACTAGCTTCTCAAGGCCCAGTCTCCGGAGGAATTGCTTCAAAAGATGCAATTAACATGCCGCACTTTTTTCAAACTAGGGTTTTCCATAAATGTGGTAAAATCAAAGCTCATCCCTTCGCAAAGGATCCAATGCCTAGGAGCAGTCATAGATACTACTCTACACAGAGCCTTTCTTCCCCCGGAAAGTGTGGAAGCAATTCAACAAATCAAACAGTTCAATACACATCAGATTCAAACAGTTTGGTGGTTTCAAAGGCTCCTGGGGCTAATGGCCTCTTCTATAAACTTAGTTCCCTTTGTAAGGCTCCAGATGGAAAGGGTCCAGTGGCATCTTGCCTGCAACTGGTACCAGCTGTTGCATTCACAGGAAATTAAAATTCCAAAGCAAGTTCAGGACTCACTGATCTGGTGGAACTCCCCAGAGAACCTGTTAATTGGGGCGCCTTTTCAGCCTCCTCTTCACCAAATAGTTATTACAACAGACTCCTCAGCATACCGCTGCGGTTCCCATTGTCTATGTCTAACAGGACATGGTCTTTGGTCTTCTCAGGAAAAGGAACACACAAATGTCCTGGAACTAAGAGCCATATTTCTTGCTCTAAATTAATTTCTTCCCTCACTTTAAGGAAAGGTGGTGAAGATTCTAACAGACAATACCACTGCAATGTTCTATATCAACCAGCAGGGGGTTACTTGTTCCCTTCCCCTGTGTCTCTTAGCACAGAAGATTTGGTATTGGGCCATTCACAATCACATTTTCTTGTTTCTTTCTCATCTGGAGGGAAAGAACTTCCTAGCAGACAAAGTGAGCAGGTTGCAGTCTGCTCCGCATGAGTGGGAGCTGAAACCGTCAGTAGCTAAGATAATATTTCAGAAGTGGGGCCATCCATCAGTAGACCTATTTGATCCCATTGATGCACAAAATATTGCTCAAATTCAAAATGTCACAGATTCTAACAATGATTCTTATAGCCCCATTCTGGCCTCGCCAGATTTGGTTTCCAGACTTCCTGGAATTAGCGGGGACTTCCAAATTAGATATTCCACCATTGAGGGATCTTTTGACTCAACAGAAAGAGCAGGTTCTTCATCCCTCCCCTCAATTGCTGAAATTGGAGGCCTGGTTCCTGAAAACTAGCCTTCTCCTACTTCTATTTTTTTTCCAGAGCAAAATATAACCATCATGTTGTTTTCTCTGAAAGCTTCCACTAAGAAGCAATATTGTAGCAAATGGTTACAATTCAGCCACTGGGCTTTAGACCACAACTGTAATCATCTAGAGGCTTCTATTGATTCCATGTTCATGTCCTATCTAGTTTCCACAGGTATCAAAGTTGACAGTTGCAAACATTACTCATCGGCTATTGGAGCATACCTAAACGGAGAACTTAATTCTTTCTCTGTCGAACGAAGCCATTCGCAGACACTTCAAGGGCCTTTTATGTGTATATCCCTCCCACCCCCCGCCACATTTTGTGAACCTCAACCTCAGTGGGCTCTCAACATAGTTTTTTCAGCTCTAATGCAAAAACCATTGGAGCCGATGGCATCCTGTGAATTTGAATTTCTAATTTGGAAAACGGCATTCTTAGTAGCTGTTAGGCAAGATTGTATGCAGTATGGTTCGGGGCACTACAACAACCCTGACCTCCTGGCAATAGGAACCCAACCTTTGGTATAAGTCTGTACTACACAGGTTGGTAGCGTGTTGAGCAGCCAGGCTCATCTCAAGAGGGGTCAATGTGAGCTGGAGGGGAGTTGCACAGAGATTCAGTGACAAGTATTCAAATAAACTCTTACACAAAAGGTTTCTTGATTAAACAATTATTAATTTAACAGTCAGAGTAAGCCTTCTTCAGAAGGAGCAATGTAATAGTAATGCACAAATACACTCCAAAATACACACTCTTAATATTTCCAAAGTGTCAAAGCAAAGTGTTTTTCAGAATAAGACAAGTATTCACACAATTATTCTTCAGCAGCTAAGTACTGTCAAAATAAACCCCTAATGCAAAGTCAGTTAACCCCTTCCGGAAGGAAGACACAACACCTAAGCAGAGGGGGGGGGGGGGTAAGTCATTCAGGCAGCCACGCTAGCCAATGTTAAATTAGCAAAAGTCAAGTTGAACTGAAACTCTTCTTGCAGGTAAGTAAAAGTCTTGCACAACGTTTTAGAAGTCTTTGTAGAAAAGCAGAAGTCAAAGTAGGGCCACAAGATGATTAGGCTTGTGAAGTAAAGAAGCTGACAGCATTTCTACAGAGTAACCAAGACAACTCTCCAATGAGGACAAGTGAGGTTACACAACAAGAGTTAAGTTCTCTTAGACTGTACAGTACCTTTAGGTTGAAGATAAAGTGCAGAAGATGGCTTCTGTTCCTGTGCAGCTCTGTGGATCCTTGTGTTCCTGGGCCTCAGTCGTGGGGACAAGAGGGGGGACATCTGGGGACTACTGCACTGCAATGGGACGGTCACCGACCGCAACTGTCAATCTTCAAACAAGTGGCACTTTGGTGTTTCAGCTCCTTGCGTCTACCGCAAATAGCAACACTGCGGTTCCTGGTTGTTGAGATGGGCTTTCTTTGCATCTGGGGTCCAACACTCTGTTGAGGTGGCTCAGGCTCGGTCAGTCCTGCTTCCTATGAGTCTGGAGGATCTTCCTGTAGCTCTTGCCCAGCTTAAAAGAAAAGCACACGATCTGGTGTTCCTCTCCCTGGCTATTCGGTTCCAGCAGCAACTGCAGTGGAATTTCAACCATCTTCGAGAGGATGTCCAGGTGGCTTGCTTTGGAGTTGATTGGTCCCACCAACTCAAGGGGAGAAGTCCTTGCTGGGCTTCTCTAGTCAAAACGAAATTGGAGTTTCAGCACAGCAGCAGGGCTTCACTGGGCAAACCAACGGTCCAGGAGTTGCAGCAGGCGTCCTCTTAAAGTTCTTCTTCGGATTCCTTCTGCCAGTGGTCGACTCTGCCTTCCAAGCCAAAAAGCCTCGCCGTTATGCAGGTTTCTCCCATTCATTCCAGCCCAGCTGTCAGTCACCCAGCAGGGTGGCTGTTCTTGCCGGACAGCCAGCCGGCCAATCACCTAAGAGTGCATTCCTGTTTCCTAGGAGACTAAGCACAGGGTGTTTCAGGCACCTCCCTCGCTTCCTGCCCCCGCCAGACACCCTGGAGCCAGAGGCGGGCTTCACTCATGAATCCTGCCAAAGGCAAAACGAACAAAGGCACCCAACCTGGTTTAGCACGCAGAGTAAATATCAAGAAAGACCTTTCTACAAAGAAATGGCAAAGACCGGAGCCATTTTGACAAAAATGGCACTTTTGGGTGCTTTACTGCAGCTGCGAACGCAGCCTGTGGTAAATGCACGCCACAGTAGTTAAAAGTAAATCACTGCCATCAGCCATTCATTGAGGAAAGAGTAACATAAAAATTGTACATGCAAAGCTAGACAAAGGGGATACTAAGTAACCCCTCCTGCACCCCATTGTAAGATATTGTGTGCTGGTTCTAGAAAGTTACAAGTGTAAGTAAAGTCAATTTCACTTCTCTGCTCTTGGAAACAGTAGTTTATCCACGAGAAGTTATTTAAACCTTGGGGAAATCTGAAAAACTTCTCTGTGCCACTGATCTGAAGGTGCCGTCTGACACAATGTAAATGACGATGCCTATGGCGTTTGTCAGACTCCACAACCAAAAAGAGACAGTGTTCAAAATCACATTAAAATACATGAGAGAGTGGGAAAGAAAGGGTCTCACAATCTCCAGGTAAAAAAATAAAGTCCTGGAAATCCAGCAAAGTTGCTGGGGTTCTCTAAGGTAAAGAGGAATTAGCACGTTTCTGAGAATTCTCCCCAACAGTAGCCATTACTTCGGCTAGAAGGATTGGAGAGCTCCAAGCTCTCTCCTCAAAGGAACCTTGTATAGTTTTCCATAAGGATAGAAGTATTCCTCTGTATGGTTGCCTCCTTTCTACAAAAGGTGGTTTCTGATTTTCATTTGAATCAGTAAATGTCTTCCCGTTTTTCTTCCTAGGCCGCATGCTTCCATGGCCGAGGAGACATTACATGACCTAGACGTTGTAAGAACTCTAAAATGTTACCTAGAAAGGACCAACCCATTCCGAAAAGCAGACCAGCTCTTCATCACTTATGGGGCGTCCTTCTACTGGCAATACAGCAGCTAAAGATTCCATCGCCAGATGGGTTGTCTCCTGTATCGCCAATGCTTATGATATGAAAAGGCTCACGGCTCTCCAGAGACTTTGGGCTAATTCCACTAAAGCCAAGGCAGTATCTGTAGCTTTCACCAGACCTGTTCCCATTGTAGAAATCTGTAAAGCGGCTACCTGGGCTACCCTGCTTGCCTTTTGCAAGCAGCATGCTATTAATACATCTTCAAGAAATTATGCAGAATTCGGCCAAGAGGTGCTCCACAACTTGTTTGCGTGAATTCCGTACATGCTGTCTCCTCCACCCTTACTTACTAGAATGCTTTTTAGTCTGGCGCCAACCAGTTGGGAAGGAGGAAGAGCCAGGACGAAAAGGAAAGGAAAAATTACATTCATGGTGATTCAGGTACTTTGTCCAGGCTCTCCCTCCATCACATCACCCACCCAGCCAGCCCCTACAGTCAGCATGTACTTAAGTTCTACTGCCATCAGCCGAACCACAGGAACTGGGAGTGGAACATTGGTGATGTAGGGGTAAGATGTCGGCCCGGCGCGCTGAGGGAAGCACGCGTGGTGTACGCCCTAAGCCTTCAAAATGTCTTGGTGACAGCTATCTTTTGCAGCCAGCTTTTCTGGCCCACCTCCGTTCGCGTCCGCCGGCCCCCCCCCCCCCCCCCCACCAGTTGTGAAGGAGGGAAAGCCTGGACTAAAAAACTGAATTGCCATGAAGTTAATTTTTCATATTTTGCACATGGACTCATGCAGCAAGTACTGGGACCAGGATAAGCCTGCAGAGTCGATCATAATTTCATCCGAAATAACCGGGACTAAGAGGATGTCACCAGAGTGATGCTGATCACATCTGTCCTACAAAATGGCTGCACGTCTTCTCACGCATGCACGTGCTTTACTCCAAGCACTCTGCAGTGTGTCACCACCTCCTTTCACTTTCTCATCAGGTTCTGTGCCGGCGCACACTGCCCGTTACGATGCCGCGAGCGCACTCACCTGAGCTGTTATGGATGATTTCCCACTTCAATTGTCACGGTCCTGAGCACCTTCCACTTGATCAATGGGAGCCACCAAGCAGATCGATGCATACAGCGGCTCACTGCAGGTACTTTTAGCAATACTGTAGCCCAGATCCTTTCTGTCACTCTTCGTAGTGTCTCTGCAGGTGCACCAGGAAATAGCTGGAGGTCGCTGCCCCCAGTCAGCTCTTTGCCAGTTCTTAGGACTGACTGACAGGAAACAGAAGATAACCCAATAATCTCTTTATTTGATAAGTTGTTAAGCAGCAACCTCCCAGCCACCGCCAGCAACAGTCCACCCTGGAACCCCTGCACATTCCACCCTCACGCCAGAGGTTTCAGGATCTATGGATGCTGGGCTATTGCCACAATACAGTAAATGTTTAATACATGCTAAACAGCGGTTATAAGTTTATAATGCTTGCTGCCATGTATAACCGCTACTGAAACATGACTATGCTTACTCCTAACGAGTGTCACCCGTGATAACATGTATATCTCTGAGAAATGTATTTTCTACTTTGTCCAATCCTGCAGAGTTCACATAACCCCACATTTCTGCCCCATAGAGGGCTGAGTTGACACCTTGCTTCTTGTACAACTCCAATGCAGGACTAATGACTCCCGTTCCATGCCGGTTAAAAAAATTAAATGCAAATGTAGCACAAGATTTATCCAACTGAGCTGTCCAGTAACCATTTTCATGGTACAGAATTCCAAAATAGTCATAGTACTTGACTTGTTGAAGTCTACAGTTAGCTACTCTCATATCAATGGCTTGTTGCTTGGTGAAACTGGGTTTAAAAACCATAGCCTTGGTGTTATCAGTGTGTAAGACGAGTTTTAGCTCTCCACATTTCCTTGTAAACGATGCCAGAGTGGTTCCAAGTCCCTGCGCGGAAGTAAGTAATAAAGCGGCATTGTCTGCAACAAAAAAAAAGCCCAGGGAATAATTGGGGATTAGTATTGTGTATTTCACATGGCTTTCAGAACGCAATTTAGTCACTTCTGGGCAAAACCAGGGGTTCATTCCACTACAGGGAAAGTTGCTGCACTTTTCTACGGAATGTCCCATCTTTGAAATGTGCAAAGCAACAAGGTGACCATCCACAGGTTTACGCTCCATTACTGCCTGAATGTGCATGCATGCACGAGATGCTGCCAAAGTATGGCAGGCGTCCCTTCACAGTCTGAAGAGTGGAAATGGGCAATGTTTTGCAACATGTCAATCGGTTTTAGATTCATATGCCATGCATAGTCTGCCATCTTAGTGTTCGGTCAGGAATAGTTTACTCTGCTTGAATTTTTGGACTGTGCATTGGAATGGGCCGATCAATAATAGGATACTTACATGGTATGTATGTACTTCCTGCAACGCTGTTGAAAGTCAACTCCACCTTAAATCTAATGTGCTGTTTTGGCTTTCTGCACCGACATGCCATTGAGTCAGTGTCTGGAAAATCAGTGCGTGTTTGGGAGCTCATTCTTTGTGGAACAGGTGCCTAATAAGAATAATAATGATAGCTATCGGGCAGCAGGGTTTTCGTATGTTCCAAACTAATAACCACCTTCAGGAGTAAGTAGATAGCTGCTTATTTACACATTTCAAAACGTGTGTGGCTATAGTTGTACTTGCACATTTGATGATGGCTATGCCATTACCTCGAACATAATGCTGCACTCAATGCAGCTTACTGCATCTTGTATTCTTTCACTTTATGATGGAGAGCATCACATTTTATGAAACTTAAGATGGTAAAATGTGTGTTGTATGCAACATAGCAAGAAATGCATACTATGGAAATAATACTGAACTCCTTATGACAGATGTGGTCTTCCAGCAGTATTGCAGTTCTTATGCAATACGGCACTGTCCTTTTTTTCACTCTCACCTTCTTTGCATCTAGCAATAAGTATTCTGAAGGAGGGTGGCTGTAGACGCCAGTAATCCTTTATTTATGTTCTGTTGGATGTTTTGACAACCAAATTTGACATGCTCATGAGAACTACTTTTTTCAAACTGATACAATAGTCTGTAGAACAGGGGGAGGTGGTGAGCAACCCTGTCTATTGACTAGTCCTACAGTGATGCACGGCTGTGTGATGGTTCAATTAAAGTTACAATTAGAAAGCAAGGTTAAATTGAGATTAGCACCTGGGGCGGGGGAGCCAGCCAATCGGATTACTTGGATCGCGGTCTGAATCTACTGATACACGCCATTGTTTAAAGAAACCTGATGGCTGCTCTCCAGCCAAGTCATTTTCCCTCCACCCTCCCCTTTGTCACCATTCCGGATGCGCCCCACCCTCTACCCAGTTATTGTTTTGGCAGTGACGCTGCCGCCGCTCCAGCCTCCCGGGCCGCCACAGAAATGGAAGAGGGGCTCCACTTAGAGACCCTTCTTTCAGCTCTGTGTCGGCCAGCTTGCTTAATTATTTTGTATGAATTAACCTGGGGTGCTAATTGCAATTACACAAGATCTGGTGTGCCAGATCGGGTGGTAACGGCGCGTGGACCCATTGTTATGGCCCTTGTGCTGTTACTTGGGCCTGGCCTGTTCTCACCCAATCCAGCCCGCCGGATCAGGTGTCATTGCTCAATTGTTTGGAAGCAAAGTGATGTTTACAGGGGCAAATTACAGAGCACCAGTTGTTTGTAAGATATAACCTTGTGTTCTCCCTGTGCAGCTAACTTGATTAACGATGGGTCTATGTAAATTCTACCCAAATTGACACTGGAAATACAGCAAAGTATTGTTGGGTATGTTGCAGGCAACCTGAAGTTCTTTTCTTGGAATGCGATTAATAACCCAGGGAGTAGGCAAAAATACTGACTCGTATTAATAATAGGATGAAGGCTGGCATTGTTTCAAGTGAGGAGTATGTGTGATATGCGGAAAGAAAGTAGTGGCTGTAGAAGCTAGATATGTTGTAATCAAGGTCACATTTGGAGGTATACCTCTTATTCTCATGAATATCTATGCCCCAAATACAGACAAGGCCATTTTCTATGTGATTGTAGAAGAAATATTAACTCTTTACAGGGATATGGTTATACTAGGCTGTGACTTTAACCTTGACAGAACACCAGGAATCCCACGCTAAGTGCAATTGCAGTCCATGATGGAATCATAGGATTTAATAAACTCATGAAAATGTTTTAATCCTGCAGACAATACAGTATACGCATATGCTTGGTTCATCACCGCATTTAGATGTATGTGTTTAATTTCAAGAGCGTTGCTGCCAAGTGCCATGGCAAATGGGATATAGTTCTCAGATCATGCAGATGTCTGTATGGCACTGGATTGTTCAATGATGGGGCAGCAAACCGAAAGACAAAGGAAACTTAATACGTTATTACTTTCAGATTTTGCATTTAAGGAATACATTTGAGAATGTCCTTTACTTTAATATATGTATGGCATGCACCACATGACCCTGGAACTTATGGGTGTAGACAAAACGCATAACAGTAAAAATAACAAAACAGGCCTATAATACAAAGCACAGTCTAGCAATAAAAGAAAGCACCAGTACTTCAATGCAGCTGGCAAGAAAGCATTATCTGAACAGCAAAGTCGTCACCTTCTTTATAAACATTGCAGACGATCTTAATTCCCTAACATTGGGAGCGATGGCATTCCAAGCCGTACGAGCAGCCAGAAAGCATGCGCATTGCTTCACCCGGCTCAGTTTGCAGGCTGGTACTTTCAGTTGATGGTGTTTGATGTCAGACTCCTAGTACTCTATTTACTCACCAGTACTTCACTCAGACTGACACTAAACGAAAACGGGATTGATCAGTAGAAGATGTTTACCCTTTGGAATGCACTAAAGGCAACTATCAGAGGGAAGATAATGACAACGTTACATCACATTTGCAAAAGATGCCGTCAAGGGAAGTGGAAACATTTGTCAATTCATGGAGAGAAGCTGAACAAGAAAATACTAAAAATCCATTAAATGGGAGGTGAGACCGTATTAAGGGATAGGCAAAAGCTGGATGACTGGCTGACCGAAAAGGCAGCACAAGCCATGCTTTATACAAGGCAAGCTTACTGGGAATTTGGGGAAAAGGCAGGATCCTTATTAGTCAACGGGATAAAGAAAATAGTAAATGCATAGCGTCTATGATAATGCAGAATGCTGTAGTCCTGATAAAAAATGACATTGCTAATACCTTTAAGAAGTATTGAGAAACTATACAGGCCAGAAGCTTCTGTTACAGAGGTGGATGGATTAGAATTCTTGGAATGGCTAGGCATACAGGGCCTATGCCAAACAGAGGATTAGGGGATTAGTTATTAAATACAATACAGACTATGCAAATGAAGAAGAACCCAGGCGGGTTTCCAGTGGAATTTTACAAAATATTAAATGAAATACTAGGTCCAATTTTGCTTCAGGTCTATATGCAGGTTATATTAGTGAGTGCAAACTACCAGAATCTGCAGCTAGCTCTGATTGCACGGTTTCCAAAACCATGCAGGATACACACTAGTTGTGCAAACTACAGACTGATTTCACACCTAAATTGTAGGTGTGGAGATACTAGCAAAAGATTTCGCCACTCGGATAGGACTGGAAAAACCTCGATTAAAGCACAAAAATCTCACTGGTTTTGTCAAAGGCTGACACAGCCATGAGGGAATTAATTGATATTGTTAATATAGACTCACCTGATCCATTGGCAGCCACTGGTGTAGATGCAAAGAACATGAATTGAACATATCTAGATTGCATGCAGAAAGCTTTGTTTTGGCCCTAGATTCCTGAGCTGCTTCTAAGTCTCTGAAAGTGAGCGTCCCCCAAAAAGGCATTTAAAACTCCCCAATGAGAGTCAATTATGGACACACCCCAGATGGGAATGAGACCACGACCAAGTGCGGGTAAAGGTAAAAGTTTATCCAAACCAAAATAGGGCAAGTACTCTACAAACTCAGAGAGCGCTCTGCCGGACAATAGAAAGACATTCATATTTATTACAAAATAACGTCATTGAGGGGGGGGGGCAGCTACAGGGGGCACATAAACGTGGGGATTGGGTGGCGAAGACTGGATACTATGTGGGACGTGTGAGCGGTGCGCCAGGATTGGCGGTGATCCACGTGGTGCCAGTGCAGTGTGATCGGATTAGCTGGGCTCATCTGGGTGGAGCGCTGGGTCTGTGGAAGTTTGAGCTGTTACAATTTATGCTACATAACAGTTGCCCTTGTGGCCACACATACTTTGACCATCATCTGTCTAAGTTTAACACATGAGATACATACTTTTAAATGTTTGACAGGAACAATAAAAGTGAGAACACATGGGTCCAGGTGGCAAAATTACTCATAAGATTATAGTGTCACATTCATCAACCGTTCTGTTAGATCTCCTAAGGCAATTATTTATTGTTTGTATGAGAAGGATATATTGCTGCACAGGGGGCCAGGGGTGAGCTGGGGCGGTGCACTTCAGGGAGGGCATGCATTCTTACTTCATTCTTACTTCAGAAGTCGTTTCCGTTAAGACGACGGGCTTATTGCCCATACTTCATTACACAGAGTCTGTGGGCGCCAGGCAGAGTCATGGTAGCATCGCGAGTTACGGGGGTGGAAGGGAGGGTGCATGCTTGGTGCAGGCTCAGCGAGAGGGGTGAGAGGTTATAGTTAGAGCCTCACCTCATTCACAGGGTGTACTTTTCGAATCCTGGCCAAACCAGGAGGGAGGGAAGGTAGGTGGGGGGAAGAACAGGCCCCATCTGGCACTGGACTGTGCATTCACTACGTTGTGAGGGGCATACATAGAGCGTACATTCAAATGAGGTAGAAATAGGTTAGTGTGTGCATTGGTACAGGGAAGAGTCTGCAATTGTTCTGTTTATAATATGACTTGTTTGGCTCAACGCTCAGAGGATAAACAAATGCTACACATGACACACTATTAGTCAGCACTCGTTACACTAAAAACCATACATATCGAAACTCTTAATTGTCTGTAACCTAATGCATTTTTAGGAAATCATAGAATACATATGGATAGCATACATTGCTTTATATATTGTGCGGTAACAGTATTCCGTAATTAATAATGAAGAGGTTTGACTATACATTTAATAACCCTGTGTGTGATCTGGGATAGGTGAGGGCCATCTTATTTCAATATGTGCAATCAATCTCATGGACTTGATGCAAATTTATCGTCCTTTCAGATGGCTTAGCTGCATGGTTGCAATAGGGTGGCACATGGGCTTAATATACACGTCTGGCACTTCAAACGGGGAACAGGGTTGGGGGTTATCCACAGCATATATCATAAATGTGGCGGTCTGCAAGAGGACAAGGCAAGCTTTATTGAAGTAGCTTGTTTTTCTTAGACCCATCTTCAGCCCGGTCATCTGGAGGTCAATGATGGACTGAGGAAGGTGAAAGATAGTGTTTGCAATGTAGCTTGTTCGTGCCTAGTGTCCTGTGAGAACAGGCCTGCAACAAGGCCGCCAAGAGGAGGAGGAGGAGCAGGAGGGGAGAGCTGCAGCCCTGCAGACTGCTTGTGTTAGTGAGGCCTAAATCTGTTATTTTCAAAATGGAGTCTAGGGGTGTCACAAAATGGAGTGGGCACTATGCTACAGGGTGAGCCGGGCAGCCCCATGTGTCGGCCTGCAGCCATCCCGCATCCCGGGCCCAGGTGCACGAATGGCTTTTGGGCGAGTCATTGGCTGCACGTTGGAGTAGAATGAAGGGGAGAGGGCACCCTAAAGACCTTCCCTCCCATGCACCACCTAGAGTAAGGCATGGATTCTGGTAAATGGGATGAAATGCCCTACTTTTCTGATTAAGCGCAAAACCCGCCAATAGTGCCCATTAATGACCCCCTTCTGATCTTCATGGAACTGACTCCCGCAATTAGTACATGAAGATATACAGGGTATTACATGGGCTGAATATATCTTTACGGTATTACTTTTTGCAGATGATTTACTAGTTGTCTCCAATCCGGAAAGTTCTTTCAATAAATTACTGGAAATATTTTCTAGGTTTGGTAATCCATCGAATTTACAATGGCATGTTTTAGAAACTAGTTTCCTGATCACGAACTCTGTTGTGCCAAGGATAGTCAATACCTACCAATCTTCGTGTCAAGAAACCACTCCTATTCTGTAATATATTTGCATAAAGCTGAAAAACAATTGCTTCTGAATGCAAGAGATCGGCTAAAGTAAATCTCACTATATGGGATTAAATGGGCCCCATTACCAAAACGACTTGTTCAATATGCTTCTGGTGCCTCTGCCTCAAACTGCTATAAAAATAAATATAGAAAACATTTAATTAAATGCGGGGCTCAAACCTATGTAGATTCTTTCTCGGCCAGTTAAGGAAAGCAGTTTTGGTTGCAAACAAGACAAGGGCATCTTAACATTTCAAGAAATATAAACTCAATGAGATTAAATTTAGTGATGTTATGAATGGACAAAACACACCAAACATATCTTCTGACCATCCCTTTAAAATCCCCAAGAGGAAATGTATCTCTAGTTCCTCATTGGAAACCGGGACCTCACTAGAGCACGAGTAATGGAAGAAATGATTGCATATTAGATGAACCTGACGAAATAGTCGCCAATGCCATCTTCCCCAATGATGATAACCAAATTATCATTTCATCATTTGAATGACTGGACGAAGTTTTTATATCAAGATTCAGGAAGGAAGAGGGCACAGATTTTGTGTGGGAAACACTGACGCCCGCACAAGACGAGGTAGCGCAATTCCCTCTTAAGGTTAAGCTTTTCATGTTTAAAGAGTAGATCGGGCCATTCAGAATTAATACCAGCCAGCCCACCCCCGATTACAGTCTTGAATCACCCTGTGCCTCACTCCAAGGTTGCAGCTACAGCATGAGAGACCAAGCATACCGGCTTCCTCATCCTGTGCACCACCTGAGTGATCGCGTCAAACCCATAGGCTGGAAGATGTGGCAACGGCAGCCTAGAATTGCAAATGGAACTGCTAAGCACATACAATGGAAGCAAATGGGTTGTGATGGCAAAGTATTACAATGATTCTAGAAGAAACGAGTGGACAAGCTCAAGCCATTGTACAGGAAGGGCAGCTAGACGGTTTCAATGATCAAAGCAAGCCTCAACTCAACTGAGACTGCAGGGAGACGAGCAACAAACTGGTCTTGTGGACAAGCACATACTCCTACGTCCCGTCCCCTTTCTTCCATACTGTATCGGACTCCTGGTACAGAGGCGGGACCGGAACCATTTTGCCTTGCAAAAATGTAATTTCCTCTTTTAAATGTTAAGCGTGCTGGGGTGCAGGTATAATCAATCCCAGCTAGCTCCGCCAACAGGTACTTCACGTCGGTCCTGTTCGAGCAGAAAGAGGATCGTACATGCCTCGCATTAGTGTGCACATTTTGTCTTTTATTCCTTCTGTCACCTTGCTCCCCGGCATCTCTGCTCAGAGTGTGCTTTCCAGGTGCACCTCCTGCGACAGATCCTCTCTGGCTTCAGACCCCCACTCGCTCTGCTTAGTGTATCTGAGGGATGATCACCAGTGAGATTCTTGGGTGGGTGTTGTGCACTTAAACTGAGGTTACCAGAAAACCATCGGTCAAGGTAGAAGGTCTTCTTGCGGTCTCCGCCGGTGCACCTCAAGGCCGTCACTCGATAGAAGTCGAAGAAACTGGTAAGTCAAATTTTCTCTTCACCACCTTGACACAGACTCCTTCCCAAGATGTTTTCCGGCGGGGAGGGGCCGTGGACACTCACACCGGTGATGGACCTGAGGCCCCAAAGGCTATTGGTGCGTGCACCAATGGGTCATCTGACTCTACCAGGCCATGCGCCGAGCACTGGCATTGCAGGAGCCCAAGCAGCCCCTGTGGGGCGAGTGGGCCACGCTCGGACTTCAAAAAGAAAGTTTGTTTACAGTCACTCTGCCTTCATAAAGAAATGATTTCCGTTGCGCTACATAACGAAAATAATTTATTTATGAAGGCAGAGTGACTTCAAAAATAAATTGTTCCATTTTGAAGTCATAGGGCTCTCCCACCCCATGGCACGGAAGCCTCCAGATCCTCAAAACATGACAGGAACATGCCTTCCTGACTGCTGCAGGGACGTGTGTGTGTGTCTGTCTGTGTATATGTATAGAATGTAATGTGTCTGAATAAGTGCATGATGAATGGATGGCTGCCTTGGTGTGCGAGTGTACGGTGAAAGGGTGCCCATGTAAATTTGTGGGATTGTGTTTAATGCCTGGATTACTTATTTCTAATCATTACTCCTAGCCCGACTATTCCTCGTCCCAGTACTTGTGTATCAGAGGCACTTTGCCTCATACACAAGTACTGGGATGAGGTAGAGGGACATGAAAGTAATGCCGGGCTTAGTTATCTGTAATCTTCATTGCTCCTCGTCACACTCTTCTTCGTCCCAGCAAAGTGCCTCATAGGTAAGCACTGGGTGAAGGGACATGGAGGTAATTCTGGGCAGAGGAGCCGATTTTGGGGGGTTTGGTTAGGGGGTGCGAGGAGAGGGGGATGTTGGGGGGGGTTGTGCACTAAATCGTAATGGTCATCCATGTCCAGGCTAAGCAGGCATGATATGTGATATTTTTTTTTTTTTTTAAATATATTTTTATTTTGTTTTAAGTGAAAACAGTATAAACAAACTTGTGACATTATATACAATAAAACAATAAACACTTAACAAAACACAACACTACACTCCCCCCCCCCTCCCCCCCAAGAGCTCATCCACAGGGTAGTTCCGTATCGACCTGGTGTGGCCGGGTGACTTCCTCCTCCGAGGCAGTAGGTTCTCCTCGTACCCCAAACAGACCAGTGACTAATGACCTCCAGGCTACTAGGTTGCCCACATCCTCCTCCCCGCATTTACTGCATGCCTCTTGCCAGACCATGGTTTCGGCTTCCGCCCATTTTTGGAGATCCCTCCACCACATCTCTATCCTAGGTTTGCAGCATTGCTTCCAGTTCATAGCTATCCTCCTCTTAGCGAGTATATACGCTAGGTCTCCGTTTCCCCAGATGTCTGGTGTTCTTCGGTCTGGGGAACCCCCCTAGAAGGCAAGCCCAGGTCGTGTCAATGCTTATCGGGACCCCTTTGTCAGCCAACTTCTGTGACACTTCTCTCCAGAAGACTTCGATTACTGGGCAGGACCAGAACATATGCGTCATGTCCGCGTCCTCCTCGTTACATTTCGGGCATGCCTGCCTGCCCGAGTTCGCAAACTTAGCTATTCTCTTGGGGGTCATATACGCTCTGTGTGTGATATATAGTTGGATTTGCTGTAATCTAGCATTTCTGGACACTTTTTTATGATATCCCAGAGCCCGTTCCCACATCCCATCAGTCATCTGAACCCCCACCTCCATTTCCCATTCTAGTCTCAAGTCTGTCAAGTCCTTTCCCACTCGGGACATCACCACCTCATACAATCTGGAGATCTCGTGTCCGCCCTCTGATATGTCATATATTGTATCAATCAGGGCGTCCGGATCCTCCGCTAACACCGTCTCAGGCCAAGATTTTCGGATAATCCGTACCAACCTGAGGTATGTAACGTATTGGCCCCCATGTAACCCAGCTTCTTCTTCTAGGTCTGCAAAATCCTTGATGGCCCCATCTTGCCATATATCTCCTAACGTGGCCAACCCAACCGGTTCCCAGTACATTCTGATCGTTTTTCTAAGTTGACCATCCCCTGCAGTCAAGGCAACCAGTGGCACCTGCGGCGAACACGGATCCGGGCTTTCCAGTAGCCGGCATGCTCTACGCCACATTTTCCACCCAAGTAACAGCATACCAGGGCGAAGATTTAAGTCTTGTCTAGGGACCCAGATGATCTCCTTCAAATAAAACGGGGTGCAATCTGTCCCAACCAACCTGGACTCGGGAGATTCCTCATCAGAGAGCCACTGTGTAACATATTGCAATTGGCTCGCTACATAATAGGCCTCAAAATGTGGTAATTTAATCCCTCCATTATCGTAGAAGTTTCGTAGCTTCCACAGCGCCACTCGGTTGCGAGTGCCGTGCCATAGGAAGTCCCTGCACATACTGTCGAGTTTGGTAAAGAACTTCCTAGCTATTAAGTATGGTATGTTGTTGAAGAAATGCAGCAGTCTAGGCAAGACAACCATTTTAAGCAACGCCCCTCGCCCTATCATCGCTAGCGGCAGCTTTTCCCAAAATCGCATAGGCGCACGGATTTTATCCACTGCAACCTCAGTGTTGTGCAGATGTTCGTTTCCCACAGTGTGATATATGTCTATTCCGAGGTATCGTAAGGACTCGGCTGCCCAAGGCACGGGCAATACCGGTAAGCGTTCCGTGGGGACCCTCGAATAGTACCCTAGGGGGAACATGCTCGACTTGCCGGGATTAACCGCTATGCCGGACAATTCGGCATACTTCTGCATGACCTCTAAAACATACTGGAGGTTCTCTTCCGGATACTTTAAGTACAGCAGCAAGTCATCGGCATATAAGGATATCAAATGGCTCTTTCCTCCCACCTCGATGCCTACCAGGTCATATTGCTGTCTAAGATATACCGCTAAAGGTTCCAAGGCCAATATGTATAACATCGGGGACCAAGGACATCCCTGCCTAGTACCCCTACTTAGGTGCCACTTATCGGATATCACTGATCCCGTACGCACCCTAGCCGTTGGCTGGCTATACAGTAGTCTCGCCCATCTGATATAGCCTGGCCCAAACCCATATTCCCTCAGGACCGCAAACAGCCACGGCCACCTCACCGAATCAAACGCCTTAACTGCGTCTAGGGAGATCACTGCCATTTCCTCATCTCTTCTGTTCCCTTCTTCTATCACTCGGTGGAGCCGCCTGTGAGTTATATTCCTGCCAGGGACATAACCTGTCTGATCCGAGTGCATCAGTCTGCCGATGACCTTGCGCAGCCTGTCCGCCAAGACCGCTGTCAGGATCTTACTGTCTTGGTTCAACATCGACAGCGGTCTGTACGATCCACAGTGTTGTCTCGGCTTGTTAGGCTTGGGTAGTGGTACGATCAGCGCTTCTCTGAGCGTGTCTGGCAATCGGCCTCCCTCGAATGATTCGTTATACATCTCCAGCATAGGGGGGAGTATCTCTGCGCTATACGTTTTGTAGAATTCACTCGGGAGTCCATCAGTGCCCGGGGTCTTGCAAGTAGGCAGCCGTTTCACCACCTCTTCCAGTTCATCTAGCGTAATGGGGCCATCTAACTCCTCCCTTTCCTCTGCACTAATCCTGGGCAGTTCTATATCTTCCAGTGTGTCCCTGATTTTATCCAGATTTTCTTCCCCTTTGTCCTCATACAGCGCTTTATAATAATCTAAGAAAGCAGCGTTAACCTCTTCCTGAGTGTGAGCCTCCTCTCCGTCTTCCCTTTCTATCATCATGACCGGGGCCCTGGGGGTTTCCCCTTTTATAAAGCCATGCCAGTAGGCGACCAGTTTTGTCACCTCCTGCATGTTGCCTCTCCACGTATTTCCTGTAATTGAGGTCGCAAAGCCGCTCCCAAAGCTCTGAGCATCGTTGTTGTAATTCGAGTACTAGGTCTGTGTCCCCTCCCCCTCTGGTACATTCACGCTCCAATTCTTTCTCCACTTTCTCCAGCTCAGCTAAACCCCCCCCTGAAGGCCCTTTGATTTAGAAATAGCGTCGCCCCTCACTACCACCTTGAAGGCCTCCCAAAGTGTACCAGCCGAATCCACACTGCCCGTGTTCTCCTCAAAATACCTTGTAATCGTCTCTCTAATATCTTCTCTAAAGACCGGGTCTCTGAGCGCCTCCGCCCGAAGGCGCCATGTTGGAATCCGCCCTCTGGGGCGGCCATATTGCCAGGCCATCACCAAGGGCGAATGGTCCGACAGGACCCTCGCTCTGTATTCAACCTGTGTAGTTATCGCCACTTCTGGCGTAGCAAAAAAGTAATCTAGTCTCGTGTGCAACTGTTGAGGGGCCGAATAATGAGAGTACTGCAAGGCCGTGGGGTGTTTCAATCTCCAGACATCTTCTAGTCCATAGTCGTCTAATAGTACCCGTAGAGCCCTGGCCGCTGGGGTGGACCTGTCTACTTTACTGTCAGACCTATCTATCCTGGGGTCAAGAACACAGTTAAAGTCCCCCCCCCAGATGATCGGTTCCCCTGCGCACGGGCCCAGGCGTGTACATAGAGTCCTGAAGTATACAGCAGTATTCTGATTGGGGGCATATGTATTAATAATACTCAGTCCTCTGTTCTCAATCAGTACCCTCAGTATTACCAGCCTACCCTCCGTGTCTACCTCCTCTCGTACAATTCTGAGTGGGACATGCGGGGCCACCCAGATCAGCACACCTCTGGCATAGGCCGAGTACGGGGAGCCCACCACTGTACCACCCCATTTTTTCTTTACAAGGTCTAGTTTATGTTGGGCCAGGTGCGTTTCTTGTAGTAGGGCAATGTCGATCTTCTGTCGTTTAAGATACAACATGACTTTATTTCTTTTCAGGTAATTATTGAGGCCTCGGACGTTCCAGGTGGCAATCTTGAGGTCACCCATGACAGCTATGTGTCTTCCCACCCCACCTACGGGAACCTCCAGCGGTTCTCATGACACAGAAGGCGTCCCACTGCAGCCACTCCGCGAATAAGCTCATTCCTAAACTAACCACACACACAACCAAACTCCAACTCCCTTTCCCCTCTCTCTCCCACCCTCCCCCCAACACCACACACCCCAACTGTTGCCCAGCTTCAACAAAAGAGCTCAGGCACCCCCACATCTGATTCCGCAAACACCGGTCCGTGCACGGAGCCCAGTAGGGTGAGGTCGCTCTAATGGCCACCTAACCTAAGCTATTGTGGGGAGAGATATGATATGATATCCGTTCAATGATAATCTCAATGTTTGTGACAAAC
The DNA here is from genome assembly GCF_040938575.1 of Ambystoma mexicanum. Taxonomy (NCBI): domain Eukaryota; kingdom Metazoa; phylum Chordata; class Amphibia; order Caudata; family Ambystomatidae; genus Ambystoma; species Ambystoma mexicanum. The sequence continues at coordinate 501,530,290 of NC_090938.1, forward strand.
AGTACAACCAACTGACCTTCCATACCGAAGGTTCCGAACCGACTATAATCAAGTCTCAGGGTCCATGAGTCGCGCCATCTTGCGCCATTTTACGTCTTCCGCAGCTCCTCCGAGTCCTTCTGGGGCCGGTCCGCCGATTCTTGAGGGCACCCCTGTGCGTCGAGCCACTCCATGGCGTCCTCTGGGGTCTCGAAAAATAAAGTTTTATGCGCCTGTATGACCTTCAGCTTTGCAGGGTAAAGCAACATATATTTGTAACCTGCCTCCCTCAGCCTCCGTTTCACAGTCCCAAAGTTCATGCGGCTCCGCTGCACAGCTAGGGTGTAATCCGGATACGCTGTGATGTTTGCTGCTCCTCTCTTGATCGTGCCTCCTTTTCGAAAATGTTCTAATATTCTCTCCCGATCACGATAGTTAAGAATTTTGGCAATGATGGGTCTGGGCGGGTTTCCGGGAGGCGGCCTCCTCGTTAGGGCTCTATGTGCTCTCTCCACTGCGAAGCCTTGGGATAAGGCCCCTCCGGATATCTCTTGCAGCAACATGGTCTCAACAAAGTCAGTAGGGTCACGGCCCTCCGTCCCCTCCGGTAGGCCCACAATGCGGATATTGTTGCGACGGGCCCGTCCTTCCGCCTCCTCCACTCTACTTTCCAAGTTGCCCACCCTTTGGATTAGGGCGTGCAGTTTTGCCTTGTGGGTGGCGCAGTCCGCCGTATTCGGGCCGACTTCTTTTTCCAGGGACTCTGTGCGCTCCGCCAGAACCCTAACGTCTTGTCTCAGTAGATTGACGTCCTCCTGGACCTCCCCAACTTTGAGGTCCAATGCCGTTTTTAATTCAGAGACAGCTAGTTCTAATTTCGACTCCCAGGCCGCTCTCCGGTCCGCAATCGCTGCCAGGATTTCTTGGTTAGAGCTCGAAGTCGTCGCGCTACCCACGGCCGGTGCATCCTTATTCTTGGTGGCGTCCGGGCCCGGGGACGTTTTGGTGAAGTCGTCCAGCGTGGGCTGTTTCGCCTTAGGTCGCACTGCCTTACTGGACATGGTTCTGAGGATGTGCAGGTCTACCGAATGATGAGTGGGCGCACTGCACGCTGATCTGGTTAGGTCTTCCCGCAACTCTTTTCAATCCCGTCTCGGGCCTATGTCGGCCATTTTGAGTCGCCCTTTGTTCTCAGCGTCTCTCGACTTTTCTTCTCCGATCTTAGCCGTCGTAGCTGCTATGACCTCCAAAAGTTCACAGTACTTCGGTAGCACCTTCACACGCTGGCATGCATATCGTCGGTATTCAATAAGCAGTCGTACTGCACTGATTTGCCCGGATCTGTTCAGGATCTCGGGAGCTCCGCTGGAACGCGTCCTCCTACATGGCTCTCGTAGCCACGCCCCGCATGATATGTGATATTTGTGGCTAAACAGAAATTTTGGTGCAGCCAGTCTGGTCATTTCTTACTTTGGCTTGACTTTTCTTTATTTGGGCATCTCTGATAAAGCAGTCCTGCTAAGTGAAATTACCTGGCTACACTGGCATTTGGGTGCCGTCAGTCTAGCTATTTCTTACTGTGGTATTTGTTTTTCTGGGCATCTGAAAAAATAACCATGATAAGTGTTGTTGCTTCGACTGGCATTTTGGTGCAACCAGCCTAGGTATGTCTTAATGTGTCATGAAATGTTTTACTGTAATGTTATTACGTGGCTCAGCTTGGCTCGCAGGGCCCTCCCTCCCCCCAGGTTTTATGCTACACCACTGGCGCCGAGGGTCCTAAAGGTCCTCCTACTGGACACTAGTCTGAGGGGCTTCATAGCTCTACTACCAGGCTTAGGCATGAGGCAGCACCTATATGTAAAAAAGCTACCAGGTCACAGCCTGAGGGCAATAAGCTTCCCAGAGCTACATTAGAGTTTGTTCATATTACCAGGAAAAGGCACTCAATAGCATATAGTCTGGGCTCTGCACCAAGCAAACTGCCTCAGGTTATCCTAATTAGACCTTGCTCAAATATGGTGGCCAACACCAGGGCATATTTCAGAGGATGATTAGAATATTCAGAGGGTTCCTCCCCCCTCATAGTAGACCTTGCAGCCTGGTAGATGCTTATTACAGATGACAAGGTCAGGGTATGGAGATTCTGGAACAAGAGGTGTACGCATCAATCACTGTGCTATACGTTCTATCCTTTATTTTCTGGAAATGTGACTGAACCTATCGGCTACCATGCGCAATAAGTCTCGGAAAGCAGAAAGGCCTTTTACGGCTGGGGACCACTCCGGTGGCCACAGTGCATGGTACAAATACCTTTAACATTAGCTTATACGCCAATGGCTGCAGGAGCTGCTGCGTCAGCCCCATTCCACGATTCTCACCTCCAGCAGCATGTGAAATATTTTTTCGAGTGCATTTTGCTGCTTATGAGATCACAACAATTTACTACCATTTAGAAAAATTTAGAGTAGTCTTACCTCGGGTGAACCCATGAGCCCTCCACCAGAGCTGCATTGATCTTCTCCGATGCCCAGGGTTGGATTGGCCCATCGGCCACTCGGCCTGTGGCCAGGCTGAAATCATGTGTAGTACCTTTTACTTTAATCAATCTCCAACGAGCAGCCATAAACCCTGAGGTGTGAGGGCGCGAACATGACAAACGAGAAGGAGACACAAATAAGATCAAAACATCAGAAGTAAAGGGCCGAGGTGGAGGTCGACATGAGAGTACATCATAACTTTTAGTTTGATCAGTAAAAGAGCCAGGTCTTGAGGGCCTTCTTGAACGAAGTAATAGAGAGGTGCTGAGTCTGTAGAAGAGAATTCCAGAGTTTGGGTGCCGCAGTATAGAAGGCCCCAATCTCGACCTTCTTGAGTTTACAGCATGGTAGGGTTAGCAGGTTGTGGTTGCTTGACCTAAGAGCCCTAGGGTTGACTTTATCCTGGATGTGATCTTGCAGATATTTGGGCATTGTGCCACATCTGCATTTAAAGAATATCATTAAAAGTCTGAATTTAGAACATGCCTCTATAGACAACCAATGTAAGGTGTGTCGGGCAGCTGAGACGTGATTACGCCGGGCTAGACCCGTAACTACATGGACTGCCCCTTTATAGACTACTTGAAGTCTATTGGAATCAGTTTTACCCAGACCGACCAGGAGGCTGCTGCAGTAATCGATCTTTGCACCGACTATGGCTCTTGCGATGGTCTTGGCGTTTGCCTGCGAGATAAAAGTTCTCAAATGAGTCAATTGTTTCACGTAGTAAGAGGAGGCGGAGATGACACTGCTCACATGAGCTCTCATGTTAAGAGACTGATCTAAAACCACACCTAGTATTTTTAGTTTTGTTTGGGGAGAAATATCCACTAGCAACCTTGGGGCCGGTTTCTGAAAGCATGTTTTGTCTCTGCTGTTGCCTCTGTTACGATGATCACATGACATTCCATCTCAGTGTCCTCGGTCACTTGACAAATCCTCGTGCCTAAAAGCTTCTGTACAGTATAGAAATATTTGACCATAGCACATCAAGTGGCCATTGACTGAATTGTGCCACAATGAATGCTTTGTTGTAATGTCGTTCGAGGGGATTGGGTCCTCCGACGTATTCCATATCTGACATGTAATCACCACAGCTGTGCTGCTTCGTAAACTTTTTTCTGCGTCGATGCGCCGTCGTCGAGGACCTCGTCCGACGTCATCCAATGTGATAAGTGGGACGCACGACGCCCATAGCCTCAGTTCCGTTTTTTCCGCGAACGTGTTGCTTCGTGAATCTCGGTTAACGCCTCGACTCTTTGGAGTTCTGTTCTTCTCGGTTCTTCGAACCTGTTCGTTTTTGTGAAAATCCTTTGTGTGAAGATATCTTCTACTTCGTCTTCGACACCCCGCGTCCGGGCTTCAAGAAGTGCGGGGAGTGTGGGTCCAAGATGTCAGTGACGGACTTGCACGACGCCTGCCTCTGGTGCCTCGGGGAGGCCCACGACACGGATGACTGTATCGACTGCCAGTCGCTCACGTCCAAAGCCTTACGTGAACGTAAGAAGTTGTCGGTGGGTCGGGTGTCCAAGCCCCGGAAGTCGAAGTCTGCGGGGCTTTCGACGGATGATTCGAGAGGAGACTCTCCGCGTCATCGTCGGAAGTCTCGTGGGTCTCCTTCTAGGAGTCGGTCTCGCCACTCCTCAGCCTCTTCGAGGCATTCTCGGAAGCGCCGACACAGGTCGTCTTCCAGGTCCTCTTCGGAGGACTCTGCCCGGCACGTCGCTTACCCCACCAGCCGTGCGATGCCAGAGGAATGGGCTTCCTACCGGAAAAAAATGCTGGCGATTCTCGAGTCGCAGGGTACTAAGCCGTCCGCGCCCCTGAGTGGGGTCGGTCGTGAGAGGTCGAGAGACACCGCTCGCAAGAGTGGTCGGCACGAGTCATGGGAGAGGTCCCGTTCGGACAAGGGGACTCGTTCTCGACATACCCGTTCCAGGTCCCGGTCCTCGACGCGTTCGAGACCGTGTGCACCTGTGATGTCTTCAAGGAAGACATCGACGCCTGAGGCGTCGAGGGCGTCGACAGGCTTTTCCGAGGCTCCGGCTCCGAGGAAGTCGTCATAGCCGTCGACGCTCAGGTCGTCGAAGGACACGCTCGGAGCTCCGGCTTCGAGGACTGTGTCGACGCCGCCGATGCTGGCGGCGCTGCATCTGACGTCGACGCCGATTTCCTCGACGCCGATGCCTGTTCTCTCGACACCGGCGCCGATTCACTCGACGCCCTCGACGCCTTTCGTGTCGGAGGTACCCCGTGGCACGGGGGAACCCACTAGGAAGGCTCTGGTTAAGAGCAAGCACTATCGGGTGCCTTCTTTTTGCCACCTGGAATATATTTCAGAGGCGGATGAGGATTCTGATGGCCTGGTTCCTAGTCAGGTTCCAGATGAAATTGTCTCGGGCCATAGTCAGTTTGATGATTTGAGGCAGTCACTGCATGCCAGTGGACTGGACACCTCTCCGGAGGTGGAGTTTTGTAGGCTTGAGCCTGGCTCTCATGCCGATTCCTCATACCGACGCCTTATGGCTAGGGTTTCTGAGTTCTTGGGATGGTCTGCTCCCCCAGGGGAGTTTGTGCAGGATGATCTCACGGACATCCTTGATGTTGGTCCCCCAACTGACCCGGTACTGCCGTTCCATATGGCTTTACAGAGAAGGGTGGCGGCGTCTTGGACTGCTCCGGAGAGTCTCCCGGCGGTGGGCAGGTCCTTGTCGCGAAAATACCATCCAGCCAGTAGCGACCCCTGCTACTTGACCAGGCACCCCAGTCCGGAGAGTTTGGTGGTGCAGACGGCTGTGGCCACGGCCCCGGCAAAGCAAGCGTTGTACCCTACCATCCCTCCTGATAGGGACGACAAACGTTTTGATGGCTGGGCGAAGAAAGTGTTTTCTTCTGGTGGTATGGCGCTTCAGGCGGCCAACTCCATTTGTGCCTTGTCTCGTTTCACACACACTCTGTGGAACTGTGTTGCGTTAGCGGCTGAACATATTCCCGAAGGGGACGAACGGGATGGTTTCCTTGCTATGGTCCAGGATGGTAAGGATGCCATGTGAGAGTCCGTTCAGTCGGATTTGGACTTGGCTGAATGCGTCAGCAGGTCCATGGCGGCGAGCACCGTGATACGCAGGTTTGCGTGGTTGCGGAAGTCGGGGTTTGCGCCTGATGTGCAGTCCCGGCTCCTCAACATGCCCTTTGACGGTGAACACCTTTTTGGCAGCAAGGCTGACGAGAGCCTTTAGAGGTTGCAGACCTCAAAGGCTGCAGCAAAGTCGTTGGGCGCTGCAGTTCCCCAACCTCTGCCTTTTCGTCCTAGGGGACAGCAATGGAGGGGTGGTTCCTTTCGCTATTGCTCGTCCTTCAGTAAAGCGAGAGGAGCTGGCAGTCAAAGAGGCCAACGCAGGGGTACCAGAGGTGGACGACAGGGTACCTGTGGTGCCAAGGCCGCTCGGGCAGTTGCCTCTTTGCCCTCAGGTAACGCCGCAGCCGTTACCACTCAGTCGTGAGGCCATGCCCCATGGTTCGCCGGTTGGGAGAAAGCTGGCGCAGCATCTTGTAGAGTGGCGTGCCATTACTTCAGATGTGTGGGTTCTGGAGATCATAACCCAGGGCTACTGTCTTCCCTTTCGGCACAGGCCTCGCGACAATCCACCGGAGAACCTCTCTTTGCAGAGTCCGGATCCGCTCCTTGCGCAGGAAATTCAAGCCCTGCTGGAGAAAGGCGCCATAGAACTGGTGCCTGTAGCGGAGAGGAACAAGGGATGGTATTCCCCTTATTTTTTGATTTCGAAGAAAGACGGGGGATTGAGACCCATCATGGACTTGCGTGGTTTGAACAAACTCCTAAAGAAGGACAAGTTCAAGATGGTTACTCTCTCTCAAGTCCTCCAGGCCCTTCAGCTTCAGGACTGGTTGGTGTCTCTCGACCTCAAGGATGCTTACTTCCATGTGCCGATCCATCCCAAGCACAAGAAGTACCTGAGGTTTGCGGTTGGCGACTCGCACTTTCAGTTTCGGGTCCTGCCGTTCGGATTGACCTCCGCCCGAGGGTTTTCACCAAGCTCGTGGTGGTGGTGGCAGCGCATCTCAGGCAAGGGGGGATTCACGTCTACCCCTACCTGGACGATTGGTTGATCAGGGGGAGCTCTCCCGAGCAGGTCCTGGATCATCTGTCTGTCACCTGCCACTCCCTTCACAGGCTGGGCTTCTCCCTCAATTTAAAGAAGTCCCATTTGACGCCAACACAGCGGCTCCAGTACATCGGAGCAGTGCTCGACACTTCCCTGGGGCAGTGTTTTCCTCCCCAGGTGAGGGCTCTTCACATTCAGCAGATGGTGCACACGTTTCAGCATGCCCAGACGCTCCCAGCGTTTGAGTTCTTGAGGTTGCTCGGCCTCATGGCATCCTGCATTCTTCTGGTGCCAGAGGCTCGCCTGCGGATGAGATCTTTGCAGTGGGCACTCAAGATGCAATGGTCGCAGTCCTCCGGCAGGATGTCGGACCCGGTTCAGGTGCCGCCCTCGGTCGCCCGGGACCTTCTGTGGTGGGCCGTCGAAGGCAACTTGATGAAGGGGGCTCCATTTTAGCTTCCCTGGCCGGAGGTGACGATCGTGACGGATGCATCCCTCACGGGATGGGGAGCTCATGCCAACGGGCTGACAGTCAGCGGTCGTTGGTCTCAGACGGAGTGCAGACTCCATATCAATCTGTTGGAGCGGAGGGCCGTCAGGCTAGCCCTGAAGGCTTTTCTGCCGACTGTGCGAGGAAAGAGTGTCCTGATCCTGACGGACAACACAGTGGCCATGCACTACCTCGACAAAAATGGGAGGCAGGGTCACTTCCTCTGTGCAGGGAGGCGATGCAGCTCGAGTTCTGGGCCATCCAGCAGGAAGTTTCGATCTCGGCAGTTCATCTGGCCGGAGACGAAAACGTGACGGCGGACGCTCTGAGCAGGCAGAGCACGATCTCTCACGAGTGGGAGTTGGCTCAAGAGATTCTCCTGGAGATCTTCGCCCTTTGGGGGACCCCTCAAGTGGATCTCTTCGCCTCCAGTGTCAACCGGAAGTGCGAAAGGTTCTGCTCGTGGGAATTTCCTCCAAAAGGAGCCTTAGGAGACGCGTTCATGGTGGAGTGGTCATTCCCGCTGCTGTACGTGTTTCCTCCAGTCCCCGTCATCCCGCAAGTGCTGCGGAGGTTACGGAAGTTCGGTTCCCGGATGATCCTCATTGCTCCGGCGTGGGCTCGGAGGACGCGGTACCCGGAACTTCTGACTTGTCCATCTGCCCTCTACGTCGTCTTCCCTACCGAGACGATCTGCTCTCACGGGAGGGGGGTCAGGTTCTCCATCCAGAGGTCAGACCCCTCAACCTTCACGCTTGGCTTCTGAAAGGTTGAGGTATAAGGATTGGGGCCTCCCTGAAGACGTGATGGAGGTGTTGCTTTCGGCCCGAAGGCCAGCAACAAAGTCTATGTACCGTTGCCGTAAGTTCTGCGATTGGTGCAGAGTTCGGAATGTGGATCCTTTTGCATGTGACATCCCCATGGTTCTGTCCTTTTTACTTTCTTTGGCCCACAGGGGCTTGCAAGTGGGTACCATTAAAGGTTACCTGGCGGCGCTGCCCATCTTTAAGCGCTCGTCTGAAGAGTGTTCTTACTTTAAAATCCCTTTAATTTCACAGTTTCTGAAAGGGCTCACTAATGTGTTCCCTCCGTCACCTTTCCTGGTGCCCGGTTGGGATTTAAACCTTGTTCTTAAGTTTCTTATGGGTGCTCCGTTTGAGCCTTTACATTCTTGCTCTTTGAGGCTGTTAACTCTGAAAACTGTTTTTAGTTGCGGTTACTTCCGCTCGCAGAGTGAGTGAGTTACAGGCACTTTCAGTTAAGCCACCCTTCACTGTATTTCACAAGGACAGGGTTGTCCTTAGAGTTCGTCCTTCTTTTCTCCCGAAGGTAGTGACGGAATTTCATTTGGCCCAGAAGATTGTTCTTCCGGCATTCTATCCTCCTCTGCATCCTGGTAAGGAAGAGGAGAGGCTCCATAGGCTTGATCCTAGGAGAGCTTTAAGCTTTTATGTTTCACGCATGTCCCGGGTCAGAGTGGACGATCAACTCTTTATTGGTTACGCTGGAAAGCGTTTGGGGCAAGCTGTGACGAAACAGACTTTGTCTCGCTGGATTATTTTGGCCATCTCGGAGTGTTACCGCTTGGCGGGTAAGGACCCACTGGCTGGCTTGCGGGCCCATTCTACCAGGGGTATGGCTGCATCTACTGCCCTACAGAGGGGTGTTCCTATTCGCAACATCTGTGATGCAGCCACCTGGGCTTCAGTACATACATTTGTACGTCACTATTCCCTCGATTCCATCCGAGGACAGGATCTGGCCTTTGGCAAGGCGATCCTTTGCTCTGCTATTTGATTTGCAATTCTAAATTTTGATTCTAAATTCTTTCCCTCCTCCTTGCTCTGGTACTGCTTTGGGAGTCTGTCATAGATATGGAATACGTCGGAGGACCCAATCCCCTCGAAGAACAAGTTACTTTCTTACCTGGTAACGTTCTTTCGATGGGATGGTCCGACGACGTATTCCATATAGCTCCTTCCCTGCCTTCCCCGCTGCAGAATTTCTTTTGCGATTGCAGCTTACGTTCCGCAAGGCTTTGTGTCTGACTGGCAGTTGACTAATGTCACAAGTTCTGGGGGAAAAAACTACAACTGAGGCTATGGGCGTCGTGCGTCCTACTTATCACATAGGATGACGTCGGAGGAGGTCCTCGACGACGGTGCATCGACATCGACGCAGGACGCAGACGCCGAAAAAAGTTTCCGAAGCAGCACAGCTGTGGTGATTACATGTCATAGATATGGAATACGTCGTCGGACCATCCCATCGAAAGAACTTTACCAGGTAAGAAAGTAACTTGTTCATCTTTCCTATCTCCCTGTCATGGAGGTAACGAGTGCTCAGAGTATGGGATGTCCTGTGAGTGCACTGCTTTCCCAATTTTTCCAACTTCTGAAACCTGAAAGTAGATGCATGCATGCAGGCTTGACGTGCGGCCAACGTTTCCCAAGACCTGCAGATGAACTTAACTGGTCTGCTGTCAAATCTGTTACCAGTTTAATGGTATCCACTACAGATTAATTGCTCATTTTACTATAGCCGATATGATAGCTCAGTGGGTTGAGTGCTTGCTGCTGCGATGTGTGTGCGATCTGCAGGTTCGAATCCCAGCAAGGCCATCTCAGCCTTTCTTCCTTCTGAGGTCGATAAATGAGTACCAACACAGGTTGGGTGATATTGTATGCATGTTTGTTCTTTAAAAAAAAAAAGCTTAAGTGCTATACAATAACATATTATCATTTGGCCTTGGACGTCTGCTTGCATTCACAGTAATTTTACAATATGGATCTATACACACAGATATTAATGATGCATATGGTGATCCATTCTTATATGAAATGTATATTGCATTAGTGAAATCGTAACCATATTTTTCGTAGTGTACCTAGGAGCAATGCTATTTGATGCCACTTCCTGTTTTGTCAAGGGGCGAAAGGTCTTGTTTCATTGCTTACCGGGATGTCACTTTTGGGTGGGGTCAAATGACATCACTTCTGGTGATGTTATCAGAGGTCAAGGGTTGTGAGGCGAGGGGTGAGCCACTTTTTTGAAGCAAGGGGTGAGCCACTTTTTCTTGGGTGTCCGGGCCTATTTCTTGTCCCAGTCCGACCCTGCTGATGTTTCCACCACCAGGTGAATGTTACACCAGGGCAGGCTGCTCCTAGCTTGATGCAGGCTCTGACAGCTCCTACCCAACCACTTTAGCCCACTCTTCTGAATGTGGCTTCAGTGTTGGGTACCCACGAGGGAAAGTCTCCACACAGATGAAGAGGAAGATTCATCAAATTCTGTTAAAGCCTTTCATGACCACATGGGAGGACTTGCTGACTTCCTGGGAGTAACAGAACCACACCTGGAACAACAGTAAGCAGGAGTAGTGTTGGGGATTTCATCTCTAAGACAGACTAACCACTCAGGCATACCTTTTCAGAAGGATATATTGGTGTTTGCAAAATAACCTCTTGCTTAAACCTCACTCTACTCTGTCCACAAATACACTCCTTGACGCCAGGTTTAGGCAACCAGAGGGTGAATTGGTTCTGTTGGCTTCTCATCCCCAACCCCATTAATCAGTGGTAGCTGCTGCATCCTTGTATTAAAAGCCTTCTGCCGGGTAGGCTTCATCAGCAGCTTCTTCATCTTGTTTATCCAGACAGGACAAGCTTCTAGAATCTTTTGGCAAAAAGGTGTACCTAAATTTAGGCTTACACCTCACAGGCAAATGCTGATGCATTACGTGCTGCGGCAAAGGAAAGACTATGAAGAGAGGCAATTTTCAAGCTGATCTTCCCATTGAACACCACACTGCGTTTTAAGCAGACTTAACAGAAGCAAAAGTAATTGCGTAAGACATGCAATAGAGGCTTCCGTATCGCACACTGATCCAGCCAGCAGAGCTGTGTGTCTGGTAATGGAGTAGGCATCGGGAATTCCCCTCCAAGATGGATCTCCTCCAACCGCTCTCAAGTCATGCTGCTCTCCCCCTGCACCCAGTCCCCAAAGGGATCCCACAGGGAATCTCTCTGCCCCCCCCCCCCCCCACCCTCCACTTCAATCTCTACCTTTGCCCCCTCCCTGCACTCATCTGCTCTCATAACCTAACATGCTACAACTGTGCGGCTGACAACCGGATCATTTTCAAGGTTCCCAAGTGGCCGGCCTCCCCCGTCCTGACCTTGCCTCCTGCTACTCTGAAATAAACCACTGGCTGATGGATAACCACCTCCTCAACGCTGGTAAAATTGAAGACCTATTCTGCGATTAAACTTCTTTTCCCCTGGCCACCCTCCCTAGGAGCCCTGCCTGAAGCATCTGCCTCTGTAAAGAACCTGAGATGGGCCTTGGACTTGGACCTATCATTCTCTCATCACATCAACACCGTTTCCAGAACTTGTAATTTCCACCTACACATCCTCAGGCCTGTCTTCCCTTCTGTCTCCTAACCTCAGACTGAGCAATTCTCGATATCCTGTTCTCACTTTTAGACTACACCAACTCCCTCTATTTGGGTGCACCAGCCTATCGGCTTCAAACACTCCAGCAAATCCAAATCTCTGCAGATAGACTCTGTGCCCTCTCACCCAGAGAACACATCACACCTGCCCTTAGAGTACTACACTGGCTCCTATTACCCAATAGCTACTTTTAAGGCCCTGCGCATCACACTGTGCCCTCCACAAGACTGTCCCAGAATACCTCCAAGACAAGCTTACATGATACCAACCCATCAGAAACCGTCAATCTGGCTCTGCACTCTTCCTTATGACCCCCCCCCCCCACACTTTACAACTCCTCCAGAATTGGGAGGATCCTCCTTCTCTGTCCAAGCTCCCACCCTGTGGAACTCCCTTCCACTGAACATCTGCCACAATGAGGACTGAGTTGCCTTCAGAAAGGCCTTCAAAACCTGCTTATTCCCTCCAGCAACTTGACAATCTTTTTCCTTTCTTACACTTACCTCACAACACATGGGCCTTGTCACAGTCTGTGCCCTCCATAGTATATCTGTTTCTATTTTCACTTTATACTTCATTACTTGCTCCTGTCATTTCTTCCTTTAGACTCATCATTTCTACGCTGACGACGCACAACTTTTTCTATCCTTTTAATCTTTCACGCCGGAAATTCACCACACTCTTATCACTTGTCTCTGCGCCATTAAATCATAGATGGCATTGCACTTCCTCACCCTAAATGCTGGGAAAACTGGGGTTCTATTCTTCCCTGCCAACACAATTCCTCCACCACTGTCCATCTCTTTTCCCCCTCTGCTCTTTCTATTTCTCCTACTGCTCGCACTCTTGGTGTTTAACTGCACTCTAATCTTTCTTTTGCCCATCATATTTTCCTTGCATCCCGCTCTGGTCGCTTTCCTCTTTATAATATTCGCAAAGTTTGCTCTTCTCTCACTTTCTTTTTCCATGTGACTAAACTCCTTATCTCTTCTCTTAGTTTCTCCTGACTCTTCTATTCTGTCACAATCTTTGGTCTCCCTTCCTCTCGCCTTGCTCCTTTGAAATCTATACACCATTCCTCTGTTTGCATACTTTTCTTCTCTCCTACCGTAATTCTATTTCAGCATCGCTTGCATCTCTCGGATGCTTACCTTTTAATTCCCAACTTAAATTTCATTTTCTGTGCTTAGTCTTCAAATCTCTTTATGGGCTAGCTCCAGACTATCTCGCTGCTCTGCTGTCTTTTTATACTCCTCGCTCTCTTCGCTCATTCTGTATTTTTAAGTTGACTGTCCTCAGTCCCCCTGTGCTCAGTCTCATTTCATTCCTTTGAGCTTCTTGGTCCTCTTCATTGGAACATTTTTCCTCTACCTCTTCGGTCTATCACGGCCTATTCTTTCTTACGGGTCTCTTTGAAAAATCATCTTCTCCACTGTCCATGATTGTTTGCTTTCAGAATTGATATTTGAATTACTTTATGCTCCATTATTTTTGTACAGTTGGTTTTAACTTTGTGCAGCGCTTTGGACAAAAGCGCTATATAAGACTCAGTAAAATAAAAATAAAATATAAATATATTCTACAGAGCAAGGTAAAGTACAATTCTCAGAGCAGACTGGATGACTTGGATTGCTCAGCCACACCAAAGGCAAAGTTCCTACTGACCTTCAAGGTACGTAGTCAAGCACCACTTGGATTGACACCAGCCGCAGGCACGTCCTCCCACGCATCCGCCTCCATACACAAGACTAATACATAAAGCACAACATCTCTGCCATCAGAATGCAGGTACAACCTACAACACAAAATCGGTCTAGCTGGACACAAAGTCTCTTGCACTCTCCTGACCACCTCCCAGCACCCATCCACATGCCTGACCATTATGGGCAGCTTACTGGGGCACGGCCAGCCCACCAACTCCCCATCTCGGATTAATGTGCACACTCATTCTATTCTTTCTTACAATTTCCCATTCATTGAACTCTGGTCCCCTGAGGGCGTTCACCCCCACAAGCGCGTTGAGGACATACTAATAAGATAAAGGTGCTATATGAATGACAAACTATTACTACTAGATAAGTCTGCATGGATGCGCTCCACTACATTTATAGCAGTTGTCCAGGACAGAATATTGGACCTTTCTTTTGAGAGATCAGACTGTTTTCATTCCTCCTAAAACGACAAATGAACAAAAAACAAGATCAGCACCCAGACTGCTAAATCCATGGCGATCTTGATCAAACCTGCGCCAAAGCCGTTTTCAGGTGCGCAACTAAGATCCAATCAAAAGCCATGATCATTCAGTGACTTTAGAGGATTTCAGGACTAGAGACGGGCAACCTGATCATTCACCCAGTACACATCCCAGAAAACCAAAGGGTTTTTCTAGTTCCTCACCTCCTCACAGGCCAGCGATCGGGTCTACAATACCCCGGTTGGGGGCAGACCAGCCAGATGTCTGTAAGGCGTCACCTTGTTCAGTATCCGTGGCTCAGATCAGTCAATGCCTCAGATTTTTGACTCCACTTCGAATACCCCCTTAACCACCTGGTTTACCAGAGCTTCTCAGAGAAATAATAAAGCTGGTTCAAAATCAGGCAGTGGAAAAAGTCACACAAACTAAGGAAGGTCTGGCCTTTCTACTCAATCTTCAAGATTCACAAAAAGAACCTGGCGGGCCTGCGAGTAATCCTGAATCTTTCATACCTTAACCTTTCCCTTTCTGTAGACAAGGTCAAGTTGGCAATGCCAGTGCACATAGCCGAGGCCCTCTGCAGAGGAGAGTGGATGTGCTCCCTAGAAATGAAGGACGCTTACCTGTATGTCTTCATTTGGCACCCACACAGGCAAATGCTACGCTTTACAGTGATAACATTTTGAGTACAAATTGATTCCATTTGGATTAAACATAGCGCCATGAATTTTCACAAAAATAATGAACGCCAATGCTGCAGTTCTCAGAAAAGAGGCAAACCCTACTTAGATGGCTAATATGAGCCGTCATGCCAGAAAATAGGATGGTATCCTGTTGGAGGCTAATACAAATATTCTTCCACCTGGGTTTCTCAATCAACCTCAAGAAGTGAGTTGGCACCGTCACAGAACGTACTGTGTCCCACCTTTTTCCTAGAAACACCATCAGAGAATGTTCCCTACCCAGGTGAGATTCAGGGATATTGTGTCACTGGTTAATCACTTTATCGTGAGAGACTGGACGTCAGCGTGGTGGTACCAACACGTACTAAGGCTCCCAGCTTCTTACATCCTTACAGTAATGCTAGCCAGACTCCACAGGAGAGCAATCCAGATGCACTTATCAAGTTCTTGGGACCAGTGAATCAATCAGACAAAATTCCGATCCCTTCCTCTTTGGAACAAGACCTAATATGATGGAAACAAGAGTCCAATGTGATGAGAAGCTCCTTTTTTGCCAAACCCACCCCATGCAGTGATGATTGGCACAGATTCTTCCATGGATGTGTTGGGTGCCACCAGGGGTGAGCGGACCATTCACGTGACCTGGAGTCCAGTGGGAAAGTACTTCCACATAAACTATCTGGAGCTACTTGTTATTGCTCTAGCATTAAAATTGTTCTAGCTCATAAAGAACACGACTGTTCTCATCAGAACAGACAGTTCCACTGCAAAGCACTATGTCAACCAGCAGGCAGGAATGAAGTCTCCAGCTTTCTGCAGATTAGCAGTGAAGACATGGAATTGAGCTATAAATCGTGACGTTCATCCCAAAAGATGTTCATTTACCTGCGGAAGAGAACATTAAACATTGAAGTGGACAGGCTCCACAGGCTTGGATCCACCTTTTACGAATGAGAACTGAACAAGAGCTCTCAGCAGTGTTCAGTTCTTGGGGGCATCGAAATGTGGACCTTTCTGAAACACAGGACAACGCCAAATGTTCTCCATATGCCTCCTGGACAGGTCAAGGCAAGACATTGCTGGGGATGCCTTCCAGATCTCCTGGGACAGCTTTGGTGTTATGCATTTCCTCAACCCCATTAATTCAGAGAGTCCTTCGTAAGTTCAAGCTCTGTGTGAACTGCACAATGATATTTGTTGTCCCACAATGGCCAGCCAGAGTGTGGTACTCGTATTTCTTCCATCTAACCCAGAAAAATCCCATTCAGTAACAAACAAGGAAACTCCACCTGTTAACACAACAGAGAGGAGCAGTGATTGACCCTTACCCCTGGGAAGTTAGCCCTCAGGGCTTTGTTCCTGAAGAGTTGACGCTGGGATACTTGGACTTTCACAGCAGAATTTACAGATAATTCAAAAAGCTCAATCTAGCATGTCCCAATATAAAAGTAAATGGTTGAGGTTCTGCTTCTGGGATAAGGACCACCATGTCAGCCCATTTCAGTGCTCTCTGGATGACGCATTCTTTTTCGACACATCTTGCTCAGTCAGGAGTACAAGTACTTGCATGTAGAACCTATTTAGCTGCTATTGCTGCATATAGGATTTTACGAAAACTCTTGTTATCAGCTAACTGTGAGACAGACCTGGTATCAAGAGACACAGACTCAAGTGGGTTCGTTCGGAAACCTTTATTTACTAAGGTTCCTGGGTTGGTGTAATGCCTAACTAGCCCTAATTCTTAAGGGCTAATTCCATCAACTGATGTTTCTAATGGCCGTATGTTTCGAGTCCAAAATAAGTCTGCCTGTGTCTAAACCTATGCTTGCGCACTCTACAGAAATGTGATGGGAAGTCTTCTCAAAAATAGGAAAATAGTGGTTCAACAAATGTAAACCAGGATTGGTCTCTGTTGGCCTTCTTACCAGGTGCTGCTGGGTCAACGTCGCACAAGTAAACCCAAATCACAGAGCTCCTCATAAGACCTTTTCAGGTCCCTTGTAGTTATTCCAACTACCTACAGTGTCTTTAAGTCCCTTGAGGTTCCCTTCCCCAAGCTTCAGTTTCATCAAGTTTCAAAACACCACGAAAAAATTATAAGTTCCTTTCATAAGCTTCTCAGGGTTCCCTTCCCCACGCTTCAACATTCTCAACATTTCAACAAAACTAACAAGTATCCAACTTGGTTGGGCCTCTTTGGGTGCCCTTCCCCAAGATCAGGCCCCTTTCAACCATAAAACACAAGACCAGTTCTAATCAGGATGCACTTTGATTTCTTAAATAGGCCTCTGTCTGAGTCTCTCTTCCCTCCCCTCCCCCAAGCTTTAGGCCTCTTCCATCTTCCAAGCACATCACATGATTTTGTACAGTTCTGTCTTGGATTCATAAAAGATCCTTTCATGGGGTAGAATCTGAGCCTTTAAAAAATAATGTTTTAAAGCAATGCTTTTTTGCTTTTCTTAGGTGTCCCCATTCTGACCCTCTTGCCCATCTTGACTCTCAGGTTCTTTTGCTTCCTTTTTGTTCCATTCAGATGCTTTCTGCACCCCTTTTCTTCTGCTTTCCTTTCCGTGCACACTTGCACCCTCTGCTTTCCTTTCCGTGCACACTTGCACCCTCTGCTTTCATTTCCGTGCACACTTGCACCCTCTGCTTTCATTTCCGTGCACACTTGCACCCTCTGCTTTCATTTCTGTGCACACTTGCACCCTCTTTTGTTCTATGCACACTTGCACTTTCTTCATCGTGCCCCAGGCACTTTTCCTTAACTTTCTCGTGCTTCTCTTGCTACAGGCCACTTGCTGCTTCTTTTCACTTTCGGCTTCTATCGGGCTCTTCACTCTCCTTTTGCTCCAGTCGGCATTTCTCATTTGCTTTTCTTTTGCTTTGTCTCCTTGATGTGCTTTCAGCCTTTACTTTTACTTTCACGCTTTTTTTTCCTTTCCGATTCTTTCATTGCGTGGTGTTTTTTACCGCAGATTTTCTGTTTTAAGTACCCCATGAAAAAACATCCCACGATGAAAGGACGTCGTACCGGGTGAAATAACCAAACACCTACAAGCTGTGTATCCCTCCTCATATGCAGTTCCTCCCTAACTGTACTTTAGTGCAATCGTTTTGGCTTGTATGTATCTAATAGCCAAAACTACAAAAATAATACCGCCTCAAACTGCTGCAGCCATGACAGCTGGTGGGAGTGGGCCAAATGCATGCTCGTAAGCAAACTCTGTGCCACGGTGTTACGGTTTGGTCTAGAATTAGTCCTACATTAATTTGATTTGTTTAATCTGTATATTGCGGTTTTATTTGAATAGGTCATGAAAAGTGTACAGGTCAGCAGTTCATGCATGGGCAAAAAAACCTGGAGGCGAGTTGGTGTCCAAGGCGAGTGTCATTTTCAAGGCCTTGTACTTGCGCAGAAGGGGGCGTGTTGCTTCCGGGCCACTGTAAAGTGAGAAGCCATTCATGCTAATGGCCGGCTGTGATTTAAAGTGCTGGTACAGCTGGGTACTCCTGTTGCGGAAATTAGAGCTAGGGCGCAGGAGACCCTCTGAACCTCGTACTAATGCCTTCCACAGACAGATGGATGTTAAGGCGCGGCCCTCGCTTCCTGGTGGGTTTTACATTTCTCAAGGGTTGGGTTTCAAGGCGTCTGGCTGTTCAGTTACCCTGGTCCCAGAGTGCAGGGTAAAACGCTCTTGGGTTATGCTGAGAGACGAGACACCATAGTTTAGGTTAGATGCCATTTACATAAGGGGGAAAAAAAAGGTTTTCCCTCCAACTTTTACCCTCGTCCACGAAAGTTCGCCAAATGTGGCATGCATCTGGTCCCGCCGGAGCTCAACATTCATGGCAAATTTGGTGAAGTTGCGTGAACTTGCTTTCGTAGAAAAAGAATGTTGCATAAACAGTGCTTTTTGCACTGGGTTTTCCATATACCATCCCAAAAATATTTTTGGGGAGGTGTATCTCGAAATGGCCTGCTCCTAGTTTCGACATTGTTGGTGCATGTAAATTTGTGTCCTGAAGTTGTACGCAAGAAAAGTTTTGAAAATTGGATTGCACAAGCTCAAGATATTCCTGTTTCTTGAAAAACAATATCTATACTAGTCGCGCCCAGTGTCCCATATGCCAAGCTAGCGATCCCTCTCTGCACTCGCTCACTGTATTACACTCTGGGCCTCATCACAAATGCAGCAATACGTGGAAAAAGTGGCAGTAACAGAATTACCGAATAAACAAGGGAGGGCTGGGGTCGCTTGGCAGTGGTTATTATGGGCTATGCCCAAGCACTGTTCTAACACCAAAAAGGGGCCACCCCCCAGAAAGCATATCCGTGTATACAAGCATGTATGACGCTTGTGAGAGATGGAATTGTAGAGGAGTGAAGTATCCCCACCTCAACCATCTCGCGCACAGCACCTGTATGTTGGATGCCGGAGTGTGAAACACGTGCGGTACAAGTGAAAATACCGATACCAAGGAGAATCTGGGAGGCAAGGTTTCCATTGAGGAAACTATACGTGCATACGAGACAATACGATGGTCGTCTGAATTAAATTCCAGAAGAAACAGGATGGTTTGATTGATATTTTATTTCTATCGTGCTCGTACACAAATGTTTCAGAGCGCGACAAGGCAAGGGAGGGGAACGGGGAGAACAAAACAGCCATCTTACTAGGCCCAGTGACATTGAGAACGCGCAAGTACATGGGAGAGGGGGAGGGGAAAAGTGCTTGAGAGGGGGGAGAGGTGGAAAGTGCAAAGCAGAGGAGAAACGGATAAATAACAATAAATAAATAATAAAGGCAACAAACAGTGGTAATGCAGCCAGCAATTTGCAAGTGCTAGGTTTAAGGCAGCAGACAGGGTAGGTCTGATAAGTGCAGGAAGAAAAAGGGAGGGCTGTATGGGTACAGATAGAGACCCCAGTACAAGGGGTGGCCCGGAGGCAGTGTGGGAGGGTGGCAGGATGAGCAGGTACCTGGGCCCAAAAGACAGAGGGTCGCCAGGTGCACGGTGCCAAGAGAGAACAGATCAGCAGGGGAGAGGGGGAGCGAAGGCAGAAGAAAAGAGGCATGCCTTGAGGTGCTTCCGGAACCGGAGATGGTTCTCCACAAGTTTTAGAGTGGCAGGGAGGCTGTTCCAGAGGGAGGCCCCAGCCGAAGACGGAGATCTATCCCCAGCTTGTTTCTTAGAAAAAACGACTGACCCTGAGTGAGTTGGAGGTAGAGGAACGAAGAGCTCAAGAGGGGAGGTATTTACGGAGGGATAGCTGAAGGTATTTGGGACCCAGGCCCCAGAAAGCCTTGTGGACAATGCAGAGGGTTTTGAATTTAATCCTTGCATCCACTGGGAGCCAGTGGAGAGATTTCAGAGCTGGAGAGATACGATCCCAGGGCTTGAGGCCAAGGACAAGTCTCGCAGTCCTGTTCTGGATTAGTTACGGAGGGCAGAGAGTAGAGGCAGGTAGATTTAGAAAGAGGCTGTTACAATAGCCCAAGCTAGAGAGAACCAGAGCTTCGCTTGAGCTTCTGGGGGAAGGAGAGGAAAGGCAGAGTACCTCTGAGGAGGTGCAGTCAGAAATTTGACTTTTTAGAGACCTCAGATGTGGGCGGAGAAGGAAAAGGTGGAGTCAAAGATGACAGGTGGGGGTAGGAGGAGGGCAAGGGAGGCTGGCCAGAGAGTGAGGGGAAAGGATGGTGAAGGTGTGCCGATGAGGAGGATCTCAGTCTTGCTGGCATTCAGACAAAGATCATTGGCGGCACACCAATCTTGAATGGCAGTTAGGCAATCAGAGATGAGAGAGGGAGAGGAGGTGACAGAGGGCAGCTTGAAAATGAGTTGAGTGTCGTCAGCGTAGCCCTGGAAATTTGACCAGAAAATAGCAATGCAGTGGGCGAGAGTTGCCAGGTATTGGTTGAAAAGCCAGGGCGAGAGGTTAGACCCCTGGGGAACACCACAGGTAGAGAGGAAGATAGATGAAAGGAAGGACCCAAGTTGGACCTGAGGGTCGATCTGAGAGGAAAGAGGTCAGCCAGGCCAGAGCCTGATCAGTGATACCGAGATTTTCACGGAGACGGTTGAGCAGGATGGTATGTCTGACCGTGTCGAAGGCAGAAGAGAGAAAGAGGAGGATGAGGACAGATGGAATGTTAGAGTCAAGGTTGGTGAGCAGATCTTCACAGATGTTCAGGAGAGCAGTTTCCGTGCTTCTGTCAGCTCTGAAGCCAGACTGGTGGTCATGTAGACAGCCAACAGAATTGAAATGAAGGTTAAGCTGAGAGTTGGCCAACTTTTCCAGGGGTTTGCCAAGAAAGGGAGTAATGGAAATTGGGCGATAGTTAGCTGGACAAGAAGGATCAGCTGTGGGTTTCTTGAGAAGAGGATGCACAAAGGAGTGCTTCAGAGGGGAGGGGAAGGATCCAGAGGCAAAGGAGTGGTTGCAAAAATCAGCAAGGGCGGAGCGAGGGTGTCAATGTGGTCCTTGATGGTTTTCGAGGAACAGGGATGAACCTGTTTTGAAGAGGCTTTCATAGATCGGACTTGAATGACAAAGAAGAATGGTGACACCCTCACCACCACCACCTCATGTAGAGGAAAATTGACGTATAAAGGGAAGAGATGCAGAGACTACAGAATGTAGGCAATTCTATAAGGCATCAAGAAAGTATTGAGATAAATGACGTCTTGGGATCAAGATGAGGAAAGTTATGCTGCAGAAATAATGAAGAGATTAAGCTATTGCACGCGCATACGCATGCAAAGAAACGCAAGCAGATGAAGTATTCTTAAAGGCTAGCTAAATAGTGAATAGATTGGGGCAGGCGCCAACATATATATTGGAGTCAGTAGAAGATGGATGTTTCCACTACATATGATAGCAGTTCTGAGCAGAAGAAGGAAGGCCAAGTGTGGCGCAGTTAGAAACCAAGTGAATTAACAAAGGTGAAACTCAGAAAGGCAAGGATGGATGAGCCAAGAAGCCAAGGCCATATCAGACTGGAATAAACACAGTGGATACAAATCGTGTGAAACAACGAAGCTCTTGTTCAGAAGGCATAGACAAAAAAGAATAGTGTTTTAATACACTGAAAGCTCAATTTCGTGGTCTTTAGTCACGTGGGGAGGAGAAGTTGGACGAGCATGATGGTCACACCTACGCACTAGGGCAGAGCGTGCCTCGACTCTCCTGAATTCACTGGAGCAAAGAACATGTTCAAGGCCGAGTTCAAAGACCTAATTGACAGTGGACCACTGAGGTGATGATGGATGGATATGCTAATTTGTGGTAAGCTATGGTTAAGACGAGCTCATCTGCACCTGGACTTTCAGCCTGTGTGTTGCCAACATACGTTGGGTGGTTACTGATGGAGGTTGGAAAGTAACCAATGATAGAGGACTGCATGATCAAGGGTCTTATAGTTGTGTAGCCAATTAGACGTTGTATATTTAGTAATGTTCACAGTGACATATTTTAAGGGAAGGGCTTAGTTGCCCCACCTGATAAGAAACAAATAATGTTCTTCCACTGCCCTAAACAAGTAGGGATCGTATACCTAGATGATCCTTGTAGAACCTATCACACTCACCATTAGGTTTTTGTAGTTTGCCACATAGGATGTTAGTAATACGCAGGTTAAACGTCATCAATGGCGAATATTTGCTATAAGATTGTAATTTTTTATGAAATGTATTGAGAAGTCTCGAGAGAGATCATGAGGGATGTATGTTGATATCCGTTGTACTCCGTTTTAGATAATGGATATTAAAACAATGTCTCTTGCAAACTATCTGAGTTGTTTCTATTGATGTCTGAGTAAACTCTGCATCCACAGTCCATCTCTAAAGTATTGCTAACCCATCTTAAAGGGCTGAGAAAGAATCTCAGTTCATAATGATATGTCATTTATAACACACCAGTACACCAGTGTTTCTAGGCGTGACAAGACAAGGGGGGGAGACAAAGGGAGGACAAGACAAACTATCTTACTAGGCCTTGGGCCTCATTCCGAGTTTGGAGGTAACCACGCCGCTATTTGCGGCATTGGCTGCCTCCAAACTCGTTCCGATTCCGCCCTGGTGAATGGAGCAATTACCGGTCCATTCCAAGGTTGGCGGGACCGGTAATTCCCACTTCACCAGGGCCCTTCCCCATTCCCATTTGAGCCCGCATAGGGCTCAATGGGAATGGGGAAGGCGCTAATAACGGTACCGTAAATTACGGTACCGTTATTAGCTCTAAAGTCCCTTTGCGGGTCCCGTCCTTAATGCCTGCTAGAAGCAGGCGTCAAGGAATGACCCGCAAAAGGAACTCATAGTAGGGCGGTAAGGGTTTAACGGCACCGTTCTCGTTACCGGTGACCGTTAACCCTTACCGCCCTACTTGTAATGAGGCCCCTTGTTTCATTCAGATCGTGCAACAGCAGGAGGGAGAAGTGCAAGGAGGAAAGGAGGGGGTGCAGGAACAAGAAGTGCAAGGAAAGGGGGAAGGGGGGAGGTGGGAGAAGTGCCAGGAAGAGGGACAGGAAACAGGGCAGCGATGCTCGGAGTAAGTGCAGCACAGGAGCAGCACAGCTCTGGTTAAGTGCAAGGAGGCAAGGGACGGTCGAGGTTAGTTGCATCCCCCAAGTGTGTGGAAGCCCGGAGGCAGTGCAGGGGTGACTGATCAAGAGAGAGCTTGGTACCCAATGAGACTCTGAGGGTGGCCAAGCAACCAGTCGTTGCGGCAGATGGGAAGGTCAGCGGAGGAGGGAAAGAGAAAGCATAGAAGAGGAAAGTTTTGAGCTTCCTCTGCAACTTCAAGTGGTCCGACGGAAATTTGAGAGGGGCAGGAAGGCAATTGCTGAGGAGAGGGATCTACCCTCGCTCTCTGCCCGGAGAAGCGTTTGACCCTTTGAGAGTTGGAGGTAGCTGAGTGAAGGGCTCGAGAAGGAAGGTATTTAGGAAGAGAGCGTTGGATGTAGCGTGGGCCCCGGCCCCAGAAAGCCTTGTGGACAACGCGAAGGATCTTGAACTTGATCCTTGCAGCCACCGGGAGCCAGTGAAGGGATTTCTGGGCTGGAGAGATACGGTCCCTGGGCTTGAGGCCAAGGATAAGTCTCGCAGTCCTGTTCTGGATTAGTTGCAGAGAACAGCAGAAGGCAAATTGAGAAAGAGGCTGTTGCAGTAGTCCAGCCTAGAGAGAACCAATGTTCTGGAGACAGTGAGCTTCTAGGGGAAGGTGAGAAAGGGGAGAGTACCTTTTGAGGAGGTGCAGCTGGTATTGGGTCTTCTTGGCGACATTCGAGATGTGCAGAGAGAAAGAGAGAGTGGAGTTGAAGATGACATCAAGGTTTTTTGCCTCGCAGGTAGGTGTAGGAAGAGGGCCCAAGTGGGGGGGGGGGAGGGGCGGACAGAGCGAGAGAGGGAAAACGGGAGCAGGGGTCTCAGTGATAAAGATCTCCATCTTACTGGCATTAAGGCAGAGATCGCTGGAGGCGCACCAAACCTAAATCGCGTATAGACAGTCAGGAATGAGCGAGAGAGGAGAGGAGTCTGAGGGGATCCTGAAGGAGAGCGGTGTGTCATCCGCATAACACAAAGTTAGAGGAGAAGGTAGAGATCAGGAAGGCCAAAGGGGCCAAGTAGCGATTGAAAAATCAGAGTGAAAGGAAAGAGCACTGAGGAACGCCACAGAGAGAGGTGGCAGAGAGAAAGGAACCAAGTTGGACCTCAGAGGGGCAGTCCAGGAGGAAGGAGGTCAACCACTCCAGGGTCTGATCGGTGATGCCAAAGTATTCAGAGTCGATTGATCAGTGGCGTAGTTGACCGTGTCAAAGGCAGAGGAAAGATCAAGGAGGATGAGAACAGATGGGGTGCTGGAATCAAGGTTAGCGAGCAGATCTTTGTGGTTGTTCAGGAGAGAATTTCCGTGCCTTTGGCAACTCTGAAGCCAGAATGTTGGTCACGGAGACCACCAACAGATTCAGCGTGGAAAATAAGCTGGGAAATGGCCAGCTTTTCCAGGAGTTTGCCTAGGAAAGGGGTGATAGAGATCGGACAGTAGTTTGCCGGACAGGTAGGCACGGCAGCCAGCTTCTTGAGGAGGGGGTGCACAAGGGAGTGATTGAGGAGAGAGGGGAAAGTTCCAGTGGCAAAAGAGTGATTACAGAAATCCGCTAAGGCTGGAATGAGGGTGTCAATATGGTCCTTGATGTTTCTGGAGGAGCAGGGGAACACCTGTTTGGATGACACTTTCATAGATCAGACTTGTCTAGAAACTTCATCAGGTGTTGTCAGAAAGAGGAGAAAGGAGGAGGAGAGGGAGAGTTGGCCAAAGGGGGGCCAAGAGTGGGAGAGGAAGAGGAGAGAGAGGACAGGATGTCCTGAGTTTTCGTGGTGAAGTGAGAGGCCAGACTCTTACAGAGGACCAGGGAGAGAAAAGGAGAGGTAGAGACTGCAGCAGGATTGGCCAGTTCCTTGCAGATTCTAAAGAGTTAGAAGACGCAGAGACGTGGGCTTGAACGTGGGCTCTCTTCTTGAACAGGACAGAGTCTGTCTCGCTTTTGGAGCAGGCAGCAGGCCAGTTTGTCGGAGGATGCACCCAAAGCCCTCCACTTCGGCTCAGCCACCCTGTGCTTGCGTTTCACGACAGCTAGGTCGGAGCCATACCAAGAGTTGCACTTGGAGATGAGCTTCAGCCGGATTCCCGTGACAGAGGCAACGATGTCCAGAGTGTTAGAGATAGAAAGATGCAGATTAGAGAAGGCCGTGTCAGTCGCAGGAGTAGGAGGAGCCGAGAAAGTAGGCAAAAGCATCCACTGACACACGCTTCATGGGCCGAAAGACCGAAGTGGTAGGTGTAGAGGAGGAGCCAAGTCCCCCTACCAGAAGCTCCGCACCCATGTTGCCTATATGTTGGGAACCGGAAATTGTGACATGCGCAGTTCGTGAGGATTCCTACACTGCAAAGAATCCTTGAAACAAGGTATCCATTGAGAAAACCCTACATGCATTCACAAAGAAATAATGGTCTTCTGGAGAAGGTCCCGGAAGAAGTGTGAAAAAGAATAAGAAAGAAGACTGGTGACGTCATGTGAAGCGGAACTGACACACCGAGAAAAGACACAAACGAAGAAAGAATAAGGACACTCTGTAGGATTTAAGGATGAAGTATCGAAGTAAAACAACCTTTCGGGATCTAAATGAAGATTGCTTGTGCAAAGAACCACTGAAGAAATGCAAAGTCATTTAACAATTGTATATCCTTAGGCTGGATACGTAGTAAATAGATTGCAGCAATGTGCCAATGTATATTCATAGGAATGTATAGTATCTGGATGTTCTACAATGCACTTTACCAAACTTAACCCCTGTAAATGGAAAGGGCTTGAAGTATGGAAAGGGCTTGAAGTGTGGCACAGTTGAAAATAACTGATGGCGAAGGAGAATTCAAGAAAGGCTGGCTGGCCCAGAATCGAAAGTCGGGGGCAGCCGTGAGCCTGGCTATCTGCTTGAGAAGCTACATGAACGTGAGAAAGAAGCAAACTCCCGTTTGAGGTGTAATGGAAAAACAGTGTCAAGAGCTCATAATTTAATTGTATTTTATGCAGTAAAAAGCTCGAAAGCGTAGTCTCCAGTGACCTGGTCAAGATGGAAATAGACTTTGGGTCGAGCTACACCAAAACTAGAAGATAAGACCATGCCGCACTCCCTTTTATCCTCAGGCACAGTTAGCCTCTACAAGGCCGAGTTCAAAGCCTTAATTGAATGGCAGACTGCAGGAGTGATGATGGATGAGGGCTAATTGGGTGGGGAGGAGGCATGACCAGGCCAACCCTCCCAGCACCTGTGGTAACCAGCTTGCGTGCTGCTAGCAAGTGGAATATTCCAGAAGGCTACAAGTGTGCCAACCAATCATAGAGGGCCACGTATTAAAGAGCCCTTAGTTTGTGAAACCAATAGGGTGTTGTCTATTAGTATGACACGGATGATCACTTGCACTTGGGATGGGTTTAGTTGTCCAACTGATCTTAGAGACCCAATCACAAGTCCAGTCAGTATGGAACTTATACCTAGATGTTCCTTTGAAGCCTATCGCATCCCTTAGTAGGTTTTCTTAGTTTGCCACGTAGGATGACGTCAGTAGTGACGAATATTTAGTATAAGAATGCTGTTTTTCATGTGATACTTTGAGAAAAATCGAGCGAACGTCTGATGTCTGTTGTAACTCCGTTTAAGATAATTGTTAATATAACAGTACAGTGTTTTGCGAACTTCCTGAGTCGGTCTGATTATTGATGTATGAGTAAGTTCTGAATCCCCATCCATCTGAGTATTGCTACCTCGTCTTAAAGGGCTCGAGGTCCCGGGGGTTCATAGTTCACTGTGCTGGGGTGGGCTTTGTCTGAGGGATAGTGTGTTTCAGGTGAGAGGAAGTAGAAAGTGGTCAGTCCAAGAGAGATGAGTGGCGAGAGGGTTAGAGAGGGGGGATGTCTGAGGAGATGAGAACATCCTACGGATGCCCGGAAGAGTGTCTCGGACCAGAGGGCAGAATGGAGAGAGCGAGCATGTCGCAGAGGTTGTGGAAAAGCCCAGAGGGATTAGAAGCATCCAGGTGGATGTTGAGATATCTGAGGAGAAGTTGAGCGATGGAGGCAAGGAGAGAAGAGGAGAGATCACCCCACTCGGAGAGGAAGAGTGCAACCTGACCAGGTGGCCTGTAGATGGTGGCCACAGTCAGAGAGAGGCCAGGAGAGATAGAGAGCCTACATACCAGGCATTCAAAGGAGGGGTAGGTCTGCGTAGGAATGACAGAAGCAGGGAGCCACTCAGGAAAGATCAGAGCTACTCCACCTCTGGGTGGATTTGCTCTGAGAAGATCTTGTAGCCGTCAGGGAGGAGAGTGTTGAAACTCATGCTGAGCTGGCCGTGAACCATGTCTCGGTAATGATCTGAAGTGTCTCAGAAGGTAAGGAGAGCAGTAAGAACTGGTTGCATCCTGTCACTAGTGTAAAGGCCAGCTCTCTCTTTCTAGACTAAAAATATTTTGATAGTGTGATTTGATCAGCTAGACAATTGTGACTTTCTTATTATCACTACACGAAATACTGGAACTGATCCTGAGCTACACATTGTACATTTGAAAAAAGCCAGCTTACATTGTAAGTACAATTAAATAATTTCATTTTTAATATCTTATTTTGAAGAGGATACAAACCATTTTGTCTCTCACAATGTCCTTCCTTCTTAGGAAGGATCTCACTCTGATTAAAAACAATTATCTGCTTCTTTGTGAGCACCAAAGCAATGTTTAATGTTGCATTCTGGTCACTCATCGATAGGTAGTGCTGCTTAATCCACACATTTGTTATAGTATGCACATAGATAAAAAATAAATAAAAAAGAAGAAATGCATTTGTGTACCCTGCAGCCTGTTATTCTGGGCCCTTACAAAGTCTGAGAACCCCAGTATGCATCCTGCCCACCACAGAGCCTATCCACCTTCCCCTCACCTCCATCTTGAATCTTGCCTACAGAGGGCTTCATCGCGAGTTGGGCAGAGTAAACAGTGGTAATTCTGCCAGATGGAATTACTGTTACTGCCGTGGTGTCCAGCAGAAATACTGCCATTTCTGAAGTGGACGGGTGCTGGCATAACGTTAATTCGAGGGGATTGGGTCCTCCGACGTATTCCATATCTATGACAGGTAATGTCCACAGCTGTGCTGCTTCGGAAAATCTTTGGCGTCTGCGTCCTGCGTCGATGCGCCGTCCCCGAGGACCTCGGCCGACGTCACCCGATGTGATAAGTAGGACGCACGACGCCCATAGCCTCAGTCCCGTTTTTTCCGCGAACTTGTTCGCTTCGTGAATCTCGGTACGCCTCGACTCGTTGGAGTTGCTGTTTTCTATTCTCGGTTCATTGAACCTGTTCGGTTGGTTGTGAAGACCTGTTTGTGGCGATGTCTTTCTCATCTTCGACCCCGCGTCCGGGCTTCAAGAACTGCGGGGACTGTGAGTCCAAGATGTCGGTCACGGACTCGCACGACGCCTGCCTCTGGTGCCTCGGGGAGGCCCACGATACGGACGACTGTGTCGACTGCCAGTCGCTCACTGCAAAGGCCTTGCGGGAACGCAAGAAGAAGCTGTCGGTAGGCCGGGTGTCTAAGCCCCGGAAGTCGAGGTCTGCGGGGCTTTCGACCGATGACTCGAGGGGTGACTCTCTGCGTCGTCGGAAGTCCGGTGGGTCTCCTTCCAGGAGTCGGTCGCGCCACTCCTCCGCCTCTTCTAGGCATTGCAGGAAGCGCCGGCGTAGGTCGCCTTCCCAGTCCTCTTCCGAGGACTCCGCCCGTCGGAGGGTCGCTTATCCCTCCATGCAAGCGACACCGGAGGAATGGGCTTCCTTCGGGAAGCAGATGCTAGCGATTCTAGAATCGCAGGGCATCGGTCCGTCCGCGCCTCCGAGTGGGGTCGGTCGGCACCGGTCGAGAGACACCGCCCGTACGCCTTCGGGCTCGGGTGGTCGGCACGGCTCGCGGGAGAGGTCCCGCTCGGACAAGGGTAGCCGTTCTCGCCATGCCCGTTCCCGGTCCTCGACGCGCTCGAGACTGCGTGATCCTGTGCTGTCTTCGAAGAAGACGTTGACGCCTGTGGCGCCGAGGTCGTCGACGATTTCTCTCGAGGTTCCGTCTTCGAGGGGGTCGTCGACGCCCAGGTTGTCGAGAGACACGCTCGGAGCTCCGGCTTCGAGGTCTGAGTCGACGCCGCAGCTGCTGGAGGCGTTGCAGCTGACGTCGACGCCGATTCGCTCGACGTCGACGCCCTTTCTGTCGACGCCGGCATCGACTCGTTCGGCGCCCTCGACGCCTTTTCTGTCGATGCCGACTCGTTCGGCGCCCTCAGCGCCTTTCGAGGCAATGGTGTCGGAGGGGCCTCGTGGCACGGGGTTTGCCCCTAAAAAGGCTATGGCTAAGGTCTGGCACTGCTTTGGTCCGCAGAGGTCTTCCTCTCCCCGCCTGGAGTACATTTCAGAGGGTGATGAAGGCTCTGATGGCGGCCTGGTTCCGGTTACGGTCCCAGATGACCTTATCTCGGGCCATAGCCAGTTTGATGACCTGAGGCAGTCACTGCATGATGCCAGTGGACTGGACACCTCTCCGGATGTGGAGTTTTGTCGGCCGGAGCCTGGCACTCAGGCCGATTCGTCATATCCGCGCCTTATGTCTCGGGTTACCGAGTACTTGGGTTGGTCAGCTCCCCCAGGGGAGTTCGTTCAGGATGATCTCACGGACATCCTTGATCTCGGTCCACCCACTGACCCGGTTTTGCCTTTTCATATGGCTCTGCAGAGAAGGGTGGCGGCGGCTTGGACTGCTCCGGAGAGTCTCCCGGCAGTGGGCAAGTCTTTGTCGCGAAAATACCGTCCTGCCAGTAGCGACCCCTGCTACTTGTCTAGACACCCCACCCCGGAGAGTTTGGTGGTGCAGGCGGCTACGGCCCCGGCAAAGCAGGCGTCGTATCCTACCATCCCTCCGGATAGGGACGACAAACGTTTTGACGGCGGGGCGAAGAAAGTGTTTTCTTCTGGGGGTATGGCGCTTCAGGCGGCCAACTCCATATGTGCCTTGTCTCGTTTCACACACACTCTGTGGAACTGTGTCGCATTAGCGGCTGATCATATTCCCGAAGGGGATGAACTAGATGGTTTCCTTGCTATGGTTCAGGATGGCAAGGATGCCATGTGTGAGGCCGTTCAGTCGGGTTTGGACTTGGCGGATTGTGTCAGCCGGTCCATGGCGGCGAGCACCGTAATGCGCAGGTTTGCGTGGTTGCGGAAGTCTGGGTTCGCTCCTGATGTGCAGTCCCGGCTCCTCAACATGCCCTTTGACGGTGAACACCTTTTTGGCAGCAAGGCTGACGAGAGCCTTGAGAGGCTGCAGACCTCCAAAGCTGCAGCGAAGTCGTTGGGCGCTGCAGTTCGCCAACCTCCGCCTTTTCGTCCTAGGGGACAGCAATGGAGGGGAGGTTCCTTTCGCTTTTACTCGTCCTTCAGTAAAGCGAGAGGAGCTAGCAGTCAGAGGCCATTGTAAGAGTGCCAGAGGTGGAAACAAAGGTACTCGAGGTGCCAAGGCCGCTCGGGCAGTTGCCTCTTTGCCCTCAGGCAACGCCGCAGCCGCTACCACTCAGTCATGAGGCCAGGTCCCATGGTTCGCCAGTTGGGGGAAGGCTGGCGCAGCATCTTGTAGAGTGGCAAGCCATTACTTCGGATGTGTGGGTTCTGGAGATCATAACCCACGGCTACTGTCTTCGTTTTCGGCAGAGGCCTCATGACAAACCACCGGGGAACCTCTCTTTGAAGAGTCCGGATCCGCTCCTTGCGCAGGAAATTCAAGCCCTGCTGGAGAAAGGCGCCATAGGACTGGTGCCTGTAGCGGAGAGGAACAAGGGATGGTATTCCCCTTATTTTTTTATTTCAAAGAAAGACGGGGGATTGAGACCCATCATGGACTTGCGCAGTTTGAACAAACTCCTCAGGAAGGACAAGTTCAAGATGGTGACTCTTTCTCAAGTCCTCCAGGCCCTTCAACTTCAGGACTGGTTGGTGTTTTTCGACCTCAAGGATGCTTACTTCCATGTGCCGATCCATCCCAAGCACAAGAAGTACCTGAGGTTCGTGGTTGGCGACTCGCACTTTGTTTCGGGTCCTGCCGTTCGGATTGACCTCCGCCCCAAGGGTTTTCTCCAAGCTCATGGTGGTGGTGGCAGCGCATCTCAGGAAAGGGGGGGATTCACGTCTACCCCTACCTGGATGATTGGTTGATCAGGGGGAGCTCTCCCGAGCAAGTCCTGGATCATCTGTCCGTTACCTGCCACTCCCTTCACAGGCTGGGCTTCTCCCTCAATTTAAAGAAGTCCCATTTGACACCAACGCAGTGGCTCCAGTACATCGGAGCAGTGCTCGACACGTCCCTGGGGCAGTGTTTTCCTCCTCAGGTGAGGGCTCTTCATATTCAGCAGATGGTGCACAAGTTTGTTTGCCCAGAATATCCCAGCGTCCGAATTCTTGAGACTGCTCGGCCTCATGGCATCCTGCATTCTTCTGGTGCCAGAGGTTCGTCTGCGGATGAAATCTTTGCAGTGGGCACTCAAGCTCCAGTGGTCTCAGTCCTCCGGCAGGCTGTCAGACCCTGTTCAGGTGCCGCCCTTGGTTGCCCGGGACCTTCTGTGGTGGGTCGTCGAGTCAATTTGATGAAAGGGGCCCCATTTTGGCTGCCCTGGCCGGAGGTGACGATCGTGATGGACGCATCCCTCACGGGATGGGGAGCTCATGCCAACGAGTTGACAGCGGTCGTTGGTCTCCGTCGGAGTCCAGACTCCATATCAATCTGTTGGAGCTGAGGGCCGTCAGGCTAGCCCTGAAGGCTTTTCTGCCGACTGTGCGCAGAAAGAGTGTCCTGATTCTAACGGACAACACGGTGGCCATGCACTACCTCAACAAAAAGGGGGGGGCAGGGTCGCTTCCGCTGTGCAGGGAGGCGATGCAGCTCGAATTCTGGGCCATTCAGCAGGAAGTTTCGATCTCGGCTGTTCATCTGGCCGGAGACGACAACGAGACGGCGGAAGCTCTGAGCAGGCGGAGTTCGATCTCTCACGAGTGGGAGCTGGCTCAGGAGATTCTCCTGGAGATCTTCGCCCTTTGGGGGACCCCTCAAGTGGATCTCTTCGCCTCCAGTGTCAACCGGAAGTGCGAAAGGTCTTGCTCGCGGGAATTTCCTCCAAGAGGAGCTTTAGGAGACGCGTTCGTGGTGGAGTGGTCATTCCCACTGCTGTACGCGTTTCCTCCAGTCCCTGTCATCCCGCAAGTGCTGCGGAGGTTACGGAGGTTTGGTTCCCGGATGATCCTCATTGCACCGGCGTGGGCCCGGAGGACGTGGTACCCGGACCTTCTCGACTTGTCCATCTGCCCTCCATGTCGTCTTCCCTACCGAGACGATCCCCTCTCACGCGAGGGGGGGGGGGTGTCAGGTTCTCCATCCAGAGGTCAGATCCCTCAATCTTCATGCTTGGAATCTGAAAGGCTGAGGTAAAAGGATTGGGACCTCCCTGAAGACGTGATGGAGGTGTTGCTCTCGGCCAGGCGGCCGGCAACTAAGTCTCTGTACCGTTGCCATTGGAGAAAGTTCTGCGACTGGCGCAGAGTTCAGAATGTGGATCCTTTTGAATGTGACATTCCCATGGTTCTGTCTTTTTTGCTTTCTTTGGCCCACAGGGGCTTGCAAGTGGGGACCATTAAAGGTTACCTGGCGGCGCTGTCCATATTTAAGCACTCGTGTGAAGAATGTTCTTATTTTAAAATTCCTTTAATTTCGCAGTTTTTGAAAGGGATCACCTTTTCTGGTGCCAGGTTGGGATTTGAACCTTGTTCTTAAGTTTCTTATGGGTGCTCCGTTTGAGCCTTTACATTCTTGCCCTTTGAGGCTGTTAACTCTGAAAACTGTTTTTGGTTGCGGTTACTTCCGCTCGCAGAGTGAGTGAGTTACAGGCACTTTCAGTTAAGCCACCCTTCACTGTGTTTCACAAGGACAGGGTTGTCCTTAGAGTTCGTCCTTCTTTTCTTCCGAAGGTGGTGTCGGAATTTCATTTGAGCCAGAAGGTTGTTCTTCCGGCGTTCTATCCTCCTCCACATCCTGGTAAGGAAGAGGAGAGGCTCCATAGGCTTGATCCTAGGAGAGCGTTGAGCTTTTATATCTCGCGCATGTCCCGGGTCAGAGTGGACGATCAACTTTTCATTGGTTACGCTGGAAAGCGTTTGTGACAAGCTGTGACGAAACAGACTTTGTCTTGTTGGATTATTTTAGATATCTCCGAGTGTTACCGCTTGGCGGGTAAGGACCCTCCGGCTGGCTTGCGGGCCCATTCTACCAGAGGAGTGGCTGCGTCTACTGCCCTGCAGAGGGGAGTTCCTATTCGTCACATCTGTGATGCAGCCACCTGGGCTTCAGTACATACTTTTGTACATCACTATTCCCTCGATTCCATCAGAGGGCAAGATCTGGCCTTTGGCAAGGCAGTTCTCTATTCCGCAATTTGATTGGGCATGCAAAATTTGTATTCTAACTTCTTTCCCACCTCCTTGCTTGGTACTGCTTTGAGAGTCTGTCATAGATATGGAATACGTCGGAGGACCCAATCCCCTGGAAGAACAAGTTACTTTCTTACCTGGTAACGTTCTTTCAATGGGATGGTCCGACGACGTATTCCATATCGCTCCCTCCCTGCCTTCCCCGCTGCAGAATTTCTTTTGCGTTTGCAGCTTGCGTTCCGCAAGGCCTTGTGTGTCTGACTGGCAGAAAACTAGTGGCACACGTTCTGGGGAAAAAACTATAACTGAGGCTATGGGCGTTGTGCGTCCTACTTATCACATCGGGTGACGTCGGCCGTCAGAGGAGGTCCTCGGGGACGGCGCATCAACTTCATCGACGCAGGACGCAGACGCCAAAGATTTTCTGAAGCAGCATAGCTGTGGACATTACCTGTCATAGATATGGAATACGTCGTCGGACCATCCCATCGAAAGAACGTTACCAGGTAAGAAAGTAACTTGTTCTTCTGACGTGTGGAATTATTGCCGAAAATCAACAACTTTTGGTAATTCCTCAATTTTCCAGTGGAATTACTGAGACCGCTGCAAAAGTAGATGAATTACCAACCATTTTTCAGACCTTTGATTCGGTGGAGGGGTAAAAGTTGTGGTAATTCAGCTACTGTAACATGAAAAAAGGTGGGGCAAACCAACCTGAAAGCATATTAGTGTATGCAAGCATCAATAATGCTCATGAGTGATCTAATGATCTGAAGTGTCTCAGGAGGTCAGCAGAGCAGAAAGAACTAGTTGCATCCTGTCACTGGTGTAGAGGCCAGATCTCGCTTTCTAGATAGACTATACCTATTAGAATACTACGCAAATCTGGTTATGAACCTGAAAATCAATTTAGGACAGACAAAAGGGGAGGGCAGAGAAGGTATCCATCCCTACCTCTCTAAAACCATATCCCTAGGCAGTGCTGATGTGCGCCTGTCTAACAGTGAATAGAGTAAGAAAAAGGAAACATCTATTGCCAATTGCTCAACCCTTTGCAAGACGACGCGGAGCAACACGGGTTTGATTCCTGGGTCCGTGCTTAGAAACCTTTGGGTGTTAAGCGGTTATCATGCCATGTTCTTTCAGGAGAGGGGCGCCTGCTACCTTTTTTGAAAATATTAAGCGCGTTATAAATAACCTATCATATCATATATCTGTTCATGTGCACCGAGTGTGTGATACAATGTAATGCACATAGCGTATGACACATCAGAGGAAAGGACGGAAACAAAGTGGCATTGTTCTTAATCCCAAGAAACACAAGCTTGACAATAACACACGAATACGACATAGCCTTGCAGGAAGCATGCCAATCGCTGGAACACATGTAGCTTTGTAACAAAGGCAACCTTGATACAAGCCAACACTGAAGTAACAGAGCATTGTGCACAGAAACACATAGAGCAACGAAACACACGTAGCATTTAAACAAGCGGAACACTTAACAGTGACATTCTTGGAACAAGAATATGTAACATGTCAGAAAAGGAATCCTTGAAAGACACTTGGCACGGAAAGACTGTAGGAATGATGGATGGAGGGAGGAAGAAGGGAGAAGAGGGTTGTGCGATGGACGGAAAAGGGCCTCGAGGGATGGAGACGCGAGAGGTATGGATGGTGGGAGTGAGTGAGTGATGGAGGGAAAGGAGGGATGCATGGAGGAACCGGCGGAAAGGAGATGGAGATAAATAAGGGCAGGGGGAAGAGAGGGATGGATGGATGGGTATAGTGAGGGAGAGGAAGGGATGGAGTGAATGTTGGAAAGGTGGAGGGAGCATGTACAGAGGGCAGGGTGCATGGGCAGGTGGAGGGGTGCAGGGATGGGCTGGGAGATGGACGGGTGGAGCAGCTGATGGATCAGTGGCGGCTGCTATAATAGGGCGGCCGGGCGCCGCCCCCCCAGAAAAAGAGAGAGAAGCTAAAAGAGATTCAATCAGAGAACTTCTCTGATTGAATCTCTTTTAGCCTAGATGCTGCTGCATTTCCTTTGCCAACAGCGCGGGGGCGCTGTGGCAAGGAAACAATCAGTGTGCAGTGTGTGTATAGCCGCCCGACCCGGCAGCGGGGCGCGTCCCAATTTAGTATTTTTTTTTTTTATAGTTGAGTGCGTGGAGCTCGTAGCTCCACGCACTCTACGTAGCCCCTTTAATTAGAGGCCTGGCGGGGCGCTTCAGGGGTGGCCCCGCTAGTGCGCAAACAGCGCACTTATATTATTAATCCCTCCCTCCCCTGCCATGGATACAGTATGTCATTGGCTGGCAAACAGCCAATGACATACTGTATCTACTGGCAGCGCAGGGTGTGTGCGTGCGCCTGCGCCGCCTTCACACCCGACCCTTTCTTTTCGAATCCGGATTCCCCCGACGCCGGCCGAACATCAGCACACCGGAGAGGAGTGCTGCTGCAGCACCAGGCCACACCAGCCCAGCAGCGACGCCGCGGACCCGCTGTAAGTAATTTGTGCGCACTGCGCAGCGTTCGTTTGTTGTAACTTGTTTTTTCACTCCCGAGTCCCGACTCCGAGTCCCCGGCCCGGGCCCAAACTAACAGAGAACTTCTCTGTTAGTTTCGGCCCGGGCCGGGGACTCGGAGACTCGGAGTCGGGAGTGAGTCCCCCCCGCCGGGCCCAAACTATGTGGACCACTTTCCACTACAGGGCCCAGCAGGCAGGCCCAGTCACTCAACACTGAACGACGTGTGGGCTTAGGCTAGGCCTACACGTCGTTCAGTGCTGCCGAGCTGAGTGACTGCCTGCTGCCGTCAACTTACTTAAGGCGAGCCTTGGTGGTAGCGGGGCCCGCTACCACCAACGCTCGCCCCAAGTTGGGCATCCACGGCACGGACCGGGGGGCTGAACAAAGTAGGCCCAGGCGGCCCCCGCCTTGGTGGTAGCGGGCGGCCCACCAGGTAAGAAGGGCACTGGGCAGACAAGGCAGGAGTCGGGACTTGAAAGGCTGCAATCAGGGCAGTTGTGCGGGATGTTTGCACTGCCGCCACACCCAGATGCAATGGTTGCCCTAGCTAATTTCCCCCGTGCTGTCCCAGAGATGGGAGCAGAGTGTCTCAGACAAGTGCACGTGGATAGACGGGAAGGGCTGATATAACTGTCTATTGTGTGTCTTATGTCACAGCACTGCTGTTGCCTGAGTAGCCACACCGAAAAAGAAACTCCTTTTCAAAGAATGACTGCGAGCCTCCATGATAGTATTATAGGGCCCCATCCTGGGGCAACTACAGGACTACTGGCGTCTCCACTTGGGAATGGAAGGCAAAGTGAGGAATAAAGCTATCCCGCACCCTGCCACTCTGTCCGCAACACACACACAGACTCACAGAGCAATGACCCTCTTTTATCATTCACAAAGGCTGTGGTGCCCCTTTCATGCTCTGCCTCAGACAGCAGCATTGCCTATCTGTGCTGTCGGTCATGGGCACCCCTGCACCATTTCCATCAGTGAAGCCCCTGATGGGCCACACTTGCAGTGCTCCCAATCAATACCCTCTCCCTGACAGAGCTACCTACAGTAGTTGCGCTGGTGTGTGCAGGCAGGCAGCCTGGCATTGCAAGCAAATCTGCACACTTAGGGACTGTTAGAGGCATGGCTTGCCATCGGCGTGCCCATTCTGGAGAAACGTTATCATTTTACTGTAGAGCAGTAAAGGTTTATACGAACGCATTCCTGCCTCCATATAAGGGGGGTGCTTGCGACACACTGACAGCAGGAGCTTTGCCCTCCTTTCCATACTTGACCCGAGTGACATGCAGAGCGGTGGCAGGGAAGGACAAAGACAATATGCGGGGCCTGTGGCTGCACAATTAACAAAAGCCCAGCAACTACTAATGTAGAGCATTTCATTGTTAGAAAATGCATTCCTATGCATACATTTTTGGGCAATTGAAATCGTGAAGTGTTAGCACCTGCATGTCAGGGGAGCGATTTATGGGTAGGGTTGGAGGACAAGACAGCTCATTCTCACAGCAGTTCTTGTGCAGTTTCAGACAAGGAGAGACTTAATTGCTTATAACATTGAAGCTGCACCAGAATAGCCTCATTCAAAGTGTAAAGAAGTTAGAAGACCCCACACAAGTAAGTTTGCCACTCTCCCACAATCTCTGAATCTAGTCTCTCTGCCAACATTTGATGGGTCAGCTCCCTCACACCTCCCATCCCCATAACTTTAGTCTTGGTGCACCCAGGGACGGTGATGGGGCCTTTCAACCTTTTCAAATAAAAGGTGCCTGAGCCTCAGGAGGGTCCCCCATCAACTGCCCCCATGTTGCCAGTCTGTGATCTTGAAACACTGCAATATATATATTTCTCAATTTATTTGAACGTTATTTTTATTTCTCCGGCTTTAAATGTGCCCTTTGCAGTGCCGGCATTACTAGCTGCGTTTTCTCTATCCACGGGAGACACAGAGGTATTACCACTTCATTGCCTTCTAACACTGGTTCCTCCAGATCATCCCCTTGCTGGCAAAGGAGAGTTTAGAGCTTTTCAGTGGGCAGTTAGTGTTTAAGCTCCCTGCTGCTGGATGGCCGTCTCGTTATAATCAGCAGCTATTAGCCTTATCTTTGTCGCCAATGGATAATAAAGTATCATTATTAATACCGGAACCCTAATTCTTTTAGTTGGTTAGGCAGTAAATTGTACATTTTGGAAGCCATAACTCCCAAAATTTCCTGGGGGGCAAACCACCACGCACTCTGCTTTACGTGGGTCGGCCTCGCTCGCTTACATATTTGTCCCGCAACAGTTCTGCCCCACCACCTTTCAAAGTCACCAGCCGCCACTGTGATGGATGGATCCTGTCTGCTGCGCATGTCTATAATGTAGCCTATATGTTATCAACCCATGATGGCAGATGAGTTACAAAGCAGTGTGAGCACAGGTCTCATTTGTATTGTGATCAAGGTTGTGCTAATGACATTCTGCATCTAGACTGAGTGTTTCTACCTTAACATTGCCATTCTCCCTCTCCCCTACTAACCACCTCGTTGTGCTTTCTTGCTCGCTCGCCTCCACACTCTGCTCAGTTTTCCAACTGGCTGCCTGGTACACCTTCAGAGCCTCACAGGTCCCAAGCTTCGCTGCCAGTCTTCTGCAGTTGCCTCCGTGCCTTGCGCTGCCACAGCACTACTGCACTTTAGGTTACGACCGATGAGAGTGGTACCTGTTAGCACTTAACCCATGTTCTGGCTGGACTGGGTGCACTTGATCCCCATTACGCCCCCACCCCCCCCCCCCCCCTTGCACTTCCTGCATATGGACTACACAAGCTGAATGTACCACACCTAGTAAGCTCATTCGTCTTGTCTTCCTTATGTCTTCCGTTCCCATGCATGGTTGCGCTTTGAAACACTTGGTGTAGAAGCGCATAATAATCAATTCCCAATCCTTCTACACTTCCTTGTTTATGTAGGTAGTAGCTGTAGCTGTTGTAAAACATGTGACTTTCCTGCTGGTGGCTGTGTTCAGCACTGTATTTAGTGCCCAGGGCTCCGGCGGGTCTCTTGAATATGGTTGTTCCAGAGGTGGCATATGAAAGGCAAGGATGCATGGTAGGGTGAGGGTGAAATGGAAGCAGGGGACAGAGTTGGAGTGAAGACATAGATCGTCTGTGTGGGTTTTGTGGTAGATTGGATGTAAATCTTCGGCTTTGCTGCCAAAATAGATTACCGTTACCACCACTCAGTTCCGTGGACTTACCACAGGATTGATGTGGGGTGGCCAGGTGATGGTTGTAAGGCTTAGAATACATTTTAACCTCTGGCATCGCTCTTGGCAACCCTCCAGACCATCATTCTTTGCTTGCCAAGCCATTACAGAAAGGGGGAAAACTATATGCAAATCGAGTGAACTGCTAGGTCCCATCCCATCTGCATGAAACCACAAAACGCCCCGGACATGTTTCGGACTCATTGGGCATCATCAGTGAGGTGTAACTAGGGTCTCTAGGCCCAGCAGGCATGGGACCCACGTCCGGGCCTACCCGTCCCACTGGGGATGACTACATACCAACAAGAGGTGATGGGGTGGGACCAATCCTGATTTGCATATGGTCTTTCCCCTTCTTTAATGGCTTGGCAGGCTGAACAATGATGGTCTGGAGTGTTGCCAAGAGCTATGCCTGTGGTTATGATTGATTCAAAACCTTTCAGCCATCACCTTTTTGTTTTTGCAACAGTGGTGTTAGTGCCCATTTTTGGATTCCATCGGACTGCATTGGGGAATGTTTTAGAAATGCTGTGAGCTGTAATTCCGATTATTTTCAGCTGTGAGGTGGATGATTTGCCTCCAGCTTTTTACTGCCGTATCTTGTAGTATGGCAGTGCTGTAATGTGGAAGTAAAGGGTCGCTTATGGAATTACGGCCACTTTACAGCTACTTTTTACCACAGCGCTGTACTCGTAATCTTTCGGGAGGATAGCTCAGCAGCAACGAGCCCGCCTTGGAAGCAAGACGACACGGGGCAACACAGGTTCGATCCCCGGGTCCGCACTTAGCGCGTTATAAATAACCATTCATATCAATGATGCCCATAGTGTTTGCAGGCCAAGCTGAAAAGTTGAGTCTTCAGCGTGCTAAAGAACCTCGGGACATCAAGTTGCAGGCGCCTGTGGAGAGTTCTCTCCCAGATGTTTGTTTCTCCTCTGGTGCAGAGACAACCCATTTTGGGATATACTGGCATGGGTCACCTGCTTCGCTCGTGAGTAGGAAGTGCTTTGTTAAGCTCCACTGATGCAAATTGGAAAGTAGCCTCGCAGAGAGGTCAGAGGGTCTAGTAGGGTGGCCAGCCGTCCTGTACTTTGCTGGACTATTCCATTTTCATAGACTTAGTCCTGACTCCTGCATCAAGCACAAAGCCTGTCCGGATGGGTAAACGTTCTGTATTGGTCCCCTGAAGCAGTATTAGTTCTCGGTCGCCTTCCCAGCTTAGCAGGCGAGCCCAGGGCTGCCCCCTTTACAGGGGTGAGGAGTTTGTGTGCCAGCACAGGGGTCCCTAGAGAAGGACGAAAAGGTGTGAATAGTGAGTGATAATTGGGAGGGGTGCTCAAAGCTGCATCTTGTGTGGAATGACTGAAGCAGGTTCCCTCGAACCGCTTTGCATTTTTTTTTCACTATGAACAGTTTAAAAACCCAAATTAGATTTGTTTAGGGTGCATACCTTAGGAGCCTGTTCTGCAATCTTACATTCAGGGGGTCAGGGGGAATAAAGATATACTCATTTGTTTTGCTCGACATGTTTTGATAACATTATATTGTCCGTTTATTTCTTATTATAGTTCTTTTTTGTATTTTTTTACTTTTCAAGGCATTGCTATAAAACAAATTATCATTTCATCTCTTGAGTCCCAAACCTACATAAAGACTTAACTATAGCTGTGAAGATGGGTGGTCAAGGGCTTAAAGAGTGGCAACTTTTCCTGGTTTCACCACTTAAGCAATATGTGCGCTCCTGGGCAAATCGTGTAATCGCACTGTGCCTGATATGCCAACATTGGGTGGCCTTAGAAGTGATTTAGTGTGTGGATTCTTCTCTCATGGTTTACTAAACTTTACAGTTGTTGATAGTAACAATAGTGAGCATGCACATATTGCACAGAACCAAGTTATTGGTCTCTTGGCTTATACATGAACACATCTATTAATGTCACTACGAATGATGTTCTATCTCAGTGGTCTTCAAACTTTCTTGGCCTGGGCCCCCCCGAGCAAATTTTGGACAGGCCGAGACCCCTCAAAAATGCCAAATGGACAGAATGTATAAATTGTGCACCGTCACCACACCCTATTCCCAGGATAGTCTCTGGGCTCCCCCCACCTGCTCCCATCACAGTCGCTGGGCTCCCTCATCCCACTCCTACCCAGTTCCTGGGCTCTCCCTACCCCATCACAGACCCTGCGCTCTCCCCACCCTGCTCCCACCACTATCCCAGTGCTCCTGCCCATCCTGCTCCGACCACAGTCCCTGCCCCCCTCAACCCCATTCCCAATACAGTCGAGGTTCAGTGGGAGCTGGTGAATATTTTAAGTGGAGGGGCATAAATATTTCTCACAAAAATGCCATAGCGACCAAGCACAGCGAGGGAGCACGAACCAATCAATGGGGGTTCGTGGATGGGTTTTCCCCTGTGAATTTTTTTAAATAATGGGTTAAAATGTTACATTTTAGAGCATACTTAAAAAAATAAATGGGTAAAAAGCCAAACAGTTTGCAATTAGTGCTGCAGGCCAAGGGGGAAAGCATGGTATTTTTGACTGGATATCTATCATCTATCATACATATCCAGTAAAACAAATACCATCCCTGTCCCCTTGGCTCCACAGCGCCTCAGGAGGAGAGCTGATTTTTGGCAGCTGGGTAGAGGGATTGTGCAACAAATGCCTTTTAAAAATGCCTTTGTTGTACAACCCTCCTTTCCCCATAGCCCCCACTTGCCAAAATCAGCTCAACAAACCAAAACAAACAGTCACACAGCAATCAGTCTATCATTCATACGAGCACCCATCACCATACACTCACTCATAACACAAGCATACACACACATATTTAAATAAAAAATAAATGAACACAAACGTACCTTCTGCATGGGCCTGTGAGTGGGTGCTGAAATGCCCCGTTACAGGTTGCTCTGTCCGGAGGCGCAGGAGCTCCCACTCACATATAGACATGCAGTGTCCCAGCAAGCATTTCCAATGAGCTATGCAAGACTGGCAAAGCAAAACACGCCCAGCGTAGCACGGCTCAGTGAGCATGTGCGGCTGGGGAACTGAACTGTCAAAGGGAACAGTGTTTCCCTTGGACCGTTCAGCCAGCCCAGGAGCACTCCCTCACCTGAAAAAAAGCAGCTGAGGTAGTGCTCAGTGTTTCACTGGGCTGGCTTCTCCATAATGGGTGAGCGTGCCACTGGGTGGACGCCCCCTCTCCCATTATGGATGAGCCACCAGGATCGGACTGGCCTATAGGGCAATAGGGCGATGCCGTACCAAAAATCCAAAATGCTAGTGTGGACCAGTCAAAATGGGCCACTTTTGTGGCCAATGTGTGCCAGTTTGATGAATTATTTTACTATGCAGCTAGTAGTTTTGACCATTGTTGCCCCACAGTTTGAAGACCTTAGCTCTAGAGTATCAAAGACTGACACTGCTTGTAATGTTATTTTCCATAATGACACTTCTGGTGATGTCAACACAGATTCTTTAGAAACTGACCTTCCTAAGTGCAAATGGGCCCTTTTTTATCTCTTCCACTTCACCCTCTACCTGTGGCGTCCATCAGGGCTCTATCCTATCGCCTTGGCTGTTCAACATCTACCTGGCCCCTCTGATCTCCACCTCCCCCCCCTCATTTCTAGTGTTGCGCAGTGTCAGGCTGCCTTCTTCTACCTCCTCCCTCATGCCTGACTGCTGTTCAGGCATGGCGCTCTGCCAATGATCTCTGCTTTAATGCCAGTAAGACAGGGATCCTTCTCATTGGGATGCCCTAACACTGGCTCCTTCTCCCCCTCTCTTGCCTCACTCCTGGATCCTATCCTCTCACCCACTTGTGAGGCATATTTGACTCCTCTCTATTTCTCTCCACACATCATGGACCTTGCCAAGAAGTGCAAATTTTAGTTACAACTCCTCAGGAGCATTCTACCTTTCCTCGCCTTCCCCCAGAAGCTCAATGTCTCCAGAGCCCTTGTTCACTCTAGGCTAGACTACTTCAACAGCCTCTTCCTCAACCTGCCTCTTTCCTCCCTTCACACCCTTCAGCTAATCCAGAACAGGACTGCAAGACTTATCCTTGGCCTCAAGCCCAGGGGCAGCATCTCTCCAGCCCTAAAATCTCTCCACTGGCTCCCAGTCACTGCAAGGATCAAATTCAAGACCCTTTGCATCATCCACAAGGCTGTCTGGGGCTGGTAACCTCCCTACATCCAGCTTTCCCTCCCTAAATACCTCCTGGCCAGAGTCCTTCGGTCTTCTGGCTCCAACTCTCTGCAGGTCAAATGTTTCTCCAAGCAGAGAGTGGGGGTAGATCCCTTTCCACAACTGACTCCTCCCTCTGGAACGCCCTCCCTCAGACATGAGCCGGATCTTCTCAAGTTCCGGAAACTTCTCAAGACTTTCATTTGTTCCCCTTCCTTCCCTCTCCCCTTGCTTTGCTAACTCTCCCTCGCCGCTGCGACTGGGGCCTGGTCCCTTCTTAGATATACAGGGGCCAGACCACCCTGTTCTAGTCCCCCCCCAGCATCATTTTCCAGCACTTGACCTCGGGCTCCATTCCCTGGACTAGCCTAACTTGGTCCTCCCTGTCCTCTGAACTCATCCTCCCGCCCCTGGCACTTGCTGCCTTGGGCCACCCAGCACTTGCCTGCCCCCATCTTTGGGGGGCACCTCCCTCCTGAACTTCTCACTATACCCCCTCCCCCTGCACTTACCACCTTGTCTTGCACTTGCACGGTAGGATTGCCACAAGGCCAATATAACCGTTTTTGTTGCTCTACTTTTTGTACTCCCATGTCAACTCCCCCCACCCCATCTTGTCATGTGGTGCCTGGAAACACCTGTGTATAGGTGCCATAAAAATGTCCAATAAAACAAAGAAAATCTAGATTAGTGGGTCTGCATATCTTTTGTTGCATAGGGCCTTGGAAATCCCTAAAACGGGCCTTGAAAAGAAATTAAACTGGTCAGTACCTTTATACATAACAGCACTATAGTCTTGTTATTTCTGGGGTGCTGTGCTTGTGTTAAAAGGCCTTTTGCAACTAAAGTTACCATAATAGTGTATGGGGCGGAGGAAAAGGGTTCCGCAAATGATACTGTCGGGAACCGTGCGCATCACAAACGGCTCCTGATCAACCACCACATCTAAAGGGTCCTCCGAAACTATTTTGTAAAGTTGGCCAGCCTAGTGCCTAGAAGTCGGAGTATGTTTGATTAGGAGCCCATTTCGTGATTCTGTGGCTGGTGGAAAGGTGTGGTTGCATCTTTTTCAGCCACACTTGGCAAATGGCTGCCTGGTCTTTTGGGTCTTTGCTAGGAGTTTTCAGCAGGCTTGTAGGGGGGTGGGGGCATGGCTATGGCGCTATCCTTTGTTCCTGGATTGGGTGAGGCTT
Source organism: Ambystoma mexicanum (assembly GCF_040938575.1). Taxonomy (NCBI): domain Eukaryota; kingdom Metazoa; phylum Chordata; class Amphibia; order Caudata; family Ambystomatidae; genus Ambystoma; species Ambystoma mexicanum. The sequence continues at coordinate 501,574,999 of NC_090938.1, forward strand.
TCAGGTGGTGCATGTAGTGAATCGGTGATTTGGTGAATGTTTTCTTGCGGTTTGGAGAGCAGGCATTAGCATAATGATTATTGGGCAGATTTGTTGGGCTTCAGCCCCCTCCCCTCACCTCCTGAAAGTTTGGGTTATGTTGACTTGACCTGGCTGGCCTACAGAGCCGTGGGCGGACAGAACAAGACACAGATAATAAACAGTGCCAGAGGCTGCACAGTTAGCAAAGGCCTGCCAATTACTAATATAAAAAATGTGATTGTTAGCAAGTGCATTCCTATGCATACATTATTAGCCAATTGAAACCATGATGAGGTGTTAGTACTTGCATGCCAGATCAGTGATTGTAAGGGTGGGGAGTGGAGGGGCGGCGGCTCACTCTCAGAGCAGTTCTTAAGTGTGTGATTTCAAACCTGAAAGAGAGAGTTAACTGCTTGTAACATTGAAGCTGCGCCATGATAATCTCATTAGAATGTGTACAGGAGTGCAGGGTATACCGTCATTTCATCGACGGGCTTTTCATCGCAGGGTTTTTTGCCGCGAGTTTTTTTTGGGGGTTAAAAATTAAATAAATTTGGTGTGTGTCTAGGGGAATATTAAAATAATTAAACGGATGGGGGTTTGGGGGGGGGGGGGGGGTAACCCCCCCAAAAAAACAAAAACAAAAAAAATCGTTTTTTTTCCAAAAAAAAACCGCTGCAAAAAACCCTGCGATGAAAAGTGTCGATCAAATCACATAGAACCAAATGCAGATCCCCTCACACAAGTAAGTTTGCCCCTCCCCCACAGTCTCTGAAGTTAGCCCTCTCCTGACATTTAACAGTTTCCACCCAGCTCCCCAGAAATGTTATCCAAGTTGAACCCCCTGATGTTAGGGGAGGGATTGGACGTATTGGGGGGGGGGCAGTAATACAGCTCATTCTCACAGCGCTCCTTACGTTTGTGGTTTCAGACGTGAATGAGACCGTTAACTGCTTTTAACATTGAAGCTGCACCAGAATAGTCTCATCAGAATGTGCAAAGAAGTTGGATGCCCCCACACAAGTAGGGTTGCTCCTGCCCCACAGTCTCTGACATTAACCTCTCTCCCAATATTTACAGGGTTTGTCCTCCCCCTCCGGATGATAGCTCAGGGGGCAACGTGCTCGCCATGGACGCAAGACGACGTGGAGCTACACAGGTTCAATCCCCGGGTCCGCGCTTAGAAACCTATGGGTATTAAACGCGTTATAAAAAAACCTATCGTATCATATCACCCTGAGTCTAGTTGCACCCCTGAGGGCAGGTTACTTGTAGGACTGCCGCTTCCCTTGATTATATAATAACTGGAAATGGTCCGTCCGTATGGAAAGGCACTTCCAAGTTATGAATTAGCCACTTCAAGTGGCCCCACTGTACCTCGCCCCAGTACCTTGCTTGATACCTTGGTGTACACCCAGGCCAGCCTTTTTAACTCCTCTATTCACGCTCTGTGTTAGTGTCGCCCCATAGTCACTTTGCCAGCACTTAGCGTGTGTCACCGGCCCGCTGGTTGCACTTAAACTGCTCTCTGGTACTCATCCTCGTTTATGAAAACAAGGAAAAGTGTGCTTTTTGAAGAGTAAAACGCCGAGCTTTCCCTCTGTGAAATCCTGATAAAGGGTTGTTTTTTTGTGTGCATATTTCTTTTAAGTCTTGTGTTTTATTAATGGACTGGGGCAGACACAAGTGTGAAATGAAGAGTACTGCTGGCCCCTTTCCCTGCCAAGTCACTGGGAAGGAGCCATTTGCATTCCAGCGCCCTTCATTCTGTGCATACCCCACAGTAAATGCCTGCACCACATAAATCTGATATTTGTTTTTCTTATGGCTAGTCTGTGATGTGTCTAAATTGACATGAAACAGTGAGGTAATAATGCGTACACACTTGCTCCTTTTATTTAGAAGATGCGTGTGTAAAACAATTCTGTGATGTGAAGGCAAGTAGTTTGGTTGTCTAGTGCAGGTTAGAAAATGTCATGCATCAGGAGGGTGTTGTCATTGTTTTACAGACTCCTTGATTTCCGGATTAAGGGTTGTTTGATGTTCATAACAAGCAAAGGGTGGGGGGGGGGGGAAGTGGTCTCATACGAGCATGGGTGCAACCTTATACTGAGTGCCACCACCACCGGGGTCATCAGCACCTCAAAGTATGCACCAATCGCCAAGCCAATGTTTTTTGCCAGAGCGCATGTAGGATGCTGTTCTGCAGCTTGGCCTCTGGGCGTCGCTCCATTCATGCGTCAAAGCAATTGTCAGACGGCTTCTGTGAGGGAAGAAATCCTCCCGCCTCACTCCTTGCTGGGGATGAGCATAAGTAGGTGTAATTAAAGATACAATTTAGGTTGAAAGCGGCTTTGGGATTGCCGCAGGCGTTGATGGGCGAGTGGGCGGAAATCTGGCACTGGGAATAACTCCTCCCCAACCAGGGAGGTCTCTTGATGTGCACGTGCGTGTCCGTTTGGTTTTCTTGGCGGTTGTTTGCAGGTTATTTTTATTTTACCTTAGCGCGTCAGCGATGCATTGGTTCACTGAATGGCGCACTTTTCTACCAAGCTCAGAAGGATGAGCCGCCAGTGCCCGGCATCGAACCCATAGCCTGCAGGCAGCAGACAGATGTCTCTAGCGCCAGATACCTTGCTGCCACTGATGGCTACTGCAACACCAGGGCGGCTAGATGTTCTCAGCTGAGGTCATTTTCGGTGTTATTGATAATACCATGGATCGTCACAGTTGATGTCGTCAGCAGTGCTTTAAGTGGGCAGGGGCCTTCCACAAGCCACGCCCCCCAAGTGAGCCCCCCCCCTCGATTTCTAACCCCACTGAAAGCCCTAGTCCTCAGTGAGGTCATCGGGCATGCCATGTGTGACTATCATCTGCATTATGACGCGAGAGGCCCCTGTTAGGTGGGACCCTCCCAAGTGTATTGCCCCTTTAAGGGGATGTGTCCCTCCCATGTGTATTTCCCCTTTAAGATGGGCCATGACGGTGTCATGGCCCCAGGTAATAAAAGGAGCTCTTGCAGGCACGTGAGACAGAGCGGCTGCAGACTCCCAAAGAGGAACGACTGAGTCCGTGTCTCATTATCCATGTAGGCCACAGCCCAGACACTGAGGGACCCGTCTGCCAGGATGGCAGCCGAGGTCCACTCAGTCAGAGGCCTGGCAGGCTGTGACCCCACGCCAGGGTGCCGAGGCCCATGGCACCCGGGGCCATGCCGGACATCCACGGTAGGCCCCCACCCCCACACATCGTGGGACTGCACGGCGCTAGCAGAGATAGCGCCCAGGGGCGCCCGCCGGATGACCATGGCCGGCGACCCCCAACAGCCCCTTTCTAACGCATTGGAGAATGGGGAGGCAAATATTTCATAGCTGACTGTAACGAGCATATTGGGGAACTTTGTAGTTTCTCTAACAGAACGTCAACACGCCCATAAAGTGAACCCGTGTAATTTTAAAATGTATAATTGTTTTAGCTCGGTATGCATGAACAGTACAGAGGCTTAATTTCTCCTAAGTGATCCCCCCCCTTTATACATTTGTTTCAGTTGTTTTTTTTAAAAAAAAAATGTATTTGTAACGTGTAGTTTATTACAAACTTTTATTACAAAACATTTACTACCTAACATTTTCCCGTTTTCTTTCCATGTTCACTTGACACAATTTAATCAGGTGGTTTTTCGACTCTTTTCTTTTCTATTTAGCTTTCCAGTCCTGGTCAGCACAACACTGTGTCCATAAAGTTTATCACTGAACATGACAGGTGGACGGAGCTCCCACTTAATATTCAAAGCCACCAGTCATCCATATTCATGTTCAAAGGTGCAAACTTTCCTAGATGGAGAGTTCGCAAGTCTGTGAGCATCAAACATTCTGTTATTAAGTGTCTTGTTGATTCTATTTTGGTCCCACAGTGTCTACATAGGTTGTCCGTGGTTGCCTGGTCATGTCTCATGAATAGCATTTCTTTGGTCTTCATGGCATTTAATCGGAGGTGAAGAAATCTATCTCAATGATATCGGGAAGGAAATTGCACCAGCTATCTTGGCATTACGTTTAATTTATTCTTTGTGGGTCCGAGTTTTAGAGAGGTTGATAGGCCTTCAAACGTTTCCAGGTCTTTCATCCATGACCATTCTTGCAGTTTTCGTTTTGCAATTTGTGGTTGTGCCAGCAACAACTGTGTTTGTCGGCCGCTTGCATGATCGCCTTTACACCTTGGACCCATTTCAATGTTAAGCCTGCATATGGTTGACTGTTGCTTATGGCAAGTATTTCGTAGTCTGGTTCTGGCTTTGGCATATGCATCTTTCGTAGCAGTGCTAGCGACTTCCAGAGCACATTTGAGTATAATTCGTCTAGTGCCAGCTTGTGTCTGATGGCGATCATCGATATATATTTTGGTAGCTGTAACACTCTCTTCCAAAATAAACTTTCAAGTTTTGCCCAAATTCGAAGGTCCAGATTCCACCCTGCTTCGCACCCGAAGGTGATGGCAGGTATTACCTTTTGGTGATAGAAGATTCTTACTGGAATTAGTGAGAATTTGCCATAAAGGTTGTGGATACGTCTGCCTTGTATTGCCAACGTTTTCGTGCGTTGTACAATATCTTGTACCCAGCTCCATTCCCGTATCGATTTGTTGATAGTTACCCCCAGGTATCTGATTTCTTCAATTTCAGCAATCAGTGTGTCAGCGATCTTCCACGAAAGTTATTGGGACGGGGTAGAAGCACACGATAATTTAGCGCCGCTTCGTCGGACATGGCCAAGTTTTGGAAGTTCTTGGTCAGTGCAGTTATTTGTTTGCTGTTTAATCTTAATCTGTTTTGCCCGTTGTTTACCTCCAGACTCTGGGCCATTCTCGTGGTATCTGATTTTGAGGGTAGGTTCATGGCTAGAACTAGGACATCATGATCATTGTTTGTTGTCTCGATTATTCTCAAGTTCATGATTTTGTGCCAAGAATGTCTTGATAGCCATATATAATCCAAGATTTTCTTGTGACCCATGCTGTGCCAGGTGTTTTTCGGTGGTAAATCGCCTTCTACCTGGCCATTTGCCATGTCACAGTCACGTGAGTCCATTTCAATTGACCATAGTGCGCCTCTTGACAGGTGGGGTAACCTTTCCTTCCTGGTCTCTTTTATTCGGGTCCCATTTGAGTTAAACCAGGTTGTGTTCATATCACTGCAAACAATGATGGAAATTTCACGATCAGTTTGTTGATTATCTATGATTGCCATTACCGATGACACACATTTTTCAGGGGTTATCTGAGCGGGGTTCCAATACACGTTGATTAACAGTATATACTGCTTATTAGAGGTTTTTTCAGTGTGGTATTGTAACAATGTGCTTTGCACAAAGATCTTTGGGTTATCAGATTCAAGCACTTCCCAGTTCCAATTTTTATCATTGTTATGAGTCCTGAGAATGGGCGACCTTGTGCATTTTTTCCTGCAGGGTTTAACAAGGTCACATAGCCATCTTTCACCGGCGTGCTCCTCAGCCACGTTTCTTGGAGACAGATTGCAAAGTTGTTACTTAGGTCAACCGGAAAATCATCGTAGAGATGGTGAAATCCTCGTGTGTTCCAGGATATCAGTGTTGACGAGTTTCCTTCAGCACTCTGGATTAGCTAATGATTGCTCCTTCCAGTTTTCCCTTTGTCAGTCGACTGTTGTGGGTTTGGTGCTGTCGTTAGATGTTGTCTTAACTCATCTCTGCGCTTTGTGTGGACTGACTCGTTCATATCATTTACACTTTTTTTGGGTTGATTGCTGTGTTTTTCAGTCCACACTTCCGAAACCTCGAAGCCCAGCAGCAAAAGTTCTTCTTTTGCAGCCAGTATAGTCTTGCGGACAGCCTGCGATTTTATGTGTAGATGGACTCTTCCGAGATGTATTCGACTATTAGAATGTCATGAGAGGACACAGTTCTTAGAGCCGGTAATGAGTGTAAAAGTCGCATGACATTTCCTCTGTTGAAGTTAACATCGTTATCATCTTCGAATACATTTGCGATGAGGATTTTCGAAGCTAATGGCTCGAGATCCGCCCTCATTTTCTGTTCGACTTGTCTTTGCTCCTTCTGTCTCTGAGCTGCCGTTAATTTGGGATTCAATTTCACTGGCTTTTTTGGTTTCGAATCTAGGTCCGCCATTCGTTGACTTTCTTTCATCCCAATTTGTGAGGCTGTAGAACTGTCCTTTCCTTGACCACCCCCCGAGTTTCTTGATCTTTTCTTCAAGGCACCCTCGCCGTCAGAATTTGTGCCGTTCTGCTTTTTTGCCATCCAGGGATTTGATGTTTTCTTTGTGGCCTTTTTGCCCTCGAATTCCAATGCATTATGGCATGTTGGACTAGCCACTCGTTCCTCTAGGCTGTGTTCATCCTCATAGTCGTCATAGTAGGTTGAAAGGTTGCATAGATCTTCAGATGATGACACAGATTGAATGGATTGTGCGTCTGAATCCGATCTTTGACGTTTTTTGGGATTTATTTTCGGAAGTGTAGACGTTGTGGGTTCAGCATTTTTCATCTCTTCCGATTTTCTTGCTTTTGGTAACTCGCCTTTGTTTTCACTTTCAAATAGGCCAGATTTGACAGGTGTGGTTAAGTTTCTTATAAACTTCTTTGAATTGCTGGTTTGTTTGTTCAGCGCACAATGTTTCTTTTTCTCTTTTTTCTTGTTGGTAGGACCAAGACCTACCCCTTGCAATTTCTGCTTAGAGTTCGCAGTCGTCAGGGTTTTCGCTAGTCCAGTAAATATTCCGAATGACATTTTTGCTGTTGAGCAATGTGCGACGACCGGAGATTGTGGTATTTGATTCTTTTCATGGCACTCTTTGTTTGGCACTTTTCCTGGCTTGTCAGCTGTAGCTGGTACGTGAACTGCACCTCCGATGTTACTGACTTGTTTAGTCTCTGTGGGGTGAGTACAGCGACTCTCAACGGCAAGTGCCTTGTTTGGAGGCTTAACTGGTGGTATCATATTTTCCTCGAGATTTCTCGGGTCTTCTCCAGACCCAGCTTGTTGGTCAACATTGCTCTTTAAGTTCGTCGTTTTGGCATCAGGAGGCAGTTGTGCCCGTCTTATCGTGTTGTTGTCAGTGGGGCTTAATTCATGGACCATTTTTGGTTTGTCGCTCTTAGTTTTAATCACTTGGTTCATACATTCAATCATGGCATCCATCATTTTCTTTTTTCAAAATATCTTTTACTGTTATTTCATTGAATCTGTTGTGCCACAATGTAGCAGTTTCAGCTTCCTTGTCGAGGCGTTCTTGTAGCATTATGTTCATGCTTTCCATTTTTGTTAGCTTTTCATTCAATTGGACCAGTATCGCCCCATTGTTTTGTACCGCTTCGTGTACATTTTCGTAGAGCTTAGTGAACGGAATTAGTGCCAGCGAAGTTGCAGCAAGAACATTGTTGTGTATCTGTATGGCGGCTGCCGCCGACAAATTGGATTTCGTTATCGAGTGAACCTCCCTGTGGCCGTGCATTGAGTTGTTTTCATCACTCAGATTGCTCGGTTCAATGTCTCCTTGGACTCCACGGCCCACAGTTTCTTGTGTCCGCTTAGGAACACCATTCAAATCGTGTTGTATTTTTGGAGTGGAGCAATGCGACGGGGGCCTTGCTGTTAAAGTGTTGTTGTGCGTCTTTTGAAGGGGCCCGTCGTCTCGGTTGTTAATGGTTAGGTTCTGTACGGCCTGTCCAGCGGGACAAGCGGCGCCCAAATCCTCGCTCTGAGTTGGATCGTCAATATGCGCTTGAGCTGCGGTGTTAGAGTATAGGTTATATTGCGCGCAGCACCTGTCTTCCATCAGCGATTTCACAGTTGTCAGGCTCAAAGGTTTTTTTTTTGTTATTTGTGAAGCTCTCAGAGATACGTTCCTTCATTGTTTCAATTGCTTTGAGACGTTCTGTGAGCCGAGCTTCACGTCCAGCCAGATCCACTCTGTACATATTTGGTTTTGGGACTCTAGTCTGCACTATAGCCGTTTGTGGAATTGTCATTGGCAAGGATTTGTGTGATGTACTCCGTGCATTAAACGTGGCATTCGCCAGAGTTCCTTTCATTCCTCTCTCCGTAGAGTCTGTGTTCGGTTTGTATACATTTATTTGTTTTGCCGCTTTGAGGTGTAACCCTACAGCAGAATGCTCTGCTCCAGGGCTGTTTGTGGTGTTCACTGTATTTACAAGACTTGTGCTGGGATCTTTCCCTTTGTCTGGAAAAGTAAATTTAACGAGTCTTGTATCAGTGTGATTTGCAGGTACTTCCAACTCCAGTAACTCGATGTCAGTTACGTCAAAAGGCGATTGAAAAGCTGTTATGTTCACCTCAATCACATTTGAGGTTGCCTCCATGTTTTTATCGGCATACAACTTCTCCATGCCGTTCATCGATGCGTCGCCCGCCTCTCTTTCCTCGGCTGCCTCAGCTGCCACGCTGGCCGAGACCTCCGCCTCAGCCTGCGGGGCGCTTTCAGCAGCGTTAGTAGATAAGGCGTTTGCATGGGCGCGCCTTTGGACGCTCCTGGGAGGGCCTTGTCAATTTCCTTCGCCGCTTTATATGCCATATTTGTGGCTCTTGCCTGTTTCTTTGCGTCATGTACGCATTCGGTCGCAATTTGGACTAAAGATTTGGGTTGCATATTTGTAGGGGTACATGAGGGCATAGTTCGAGGTTTCGTCCTGTGAACGCTTGGAGGATTTAGAAGAGTTATTCGCACTTCCTCGCCCTCTTCATGCGCCCCCCCCCTTGACCAATCGTAGCCATCTAATGTCCCTGTTCGATTTGCCTCATCACCAAGAACACATAACATCTTCAGGTTTGCAGTACAGTCTCGCAGTTGCAATGATTGTTTTAACTTAGAGCGCGTTTGTGGTCCGGATTCGGCCATATATTGGTCTTACCTCTGCTTTCTGCTGCTGACTGCTGCAGACTGAACTCTGCGCTCGAACTCTGCGTGCGCTCCGCGCTCGCCTGGAGTTTTTAAAGGGAGTGGATGTTGTTTTCCTTAAAGGAACACTCGCCCAGCAGCACAAAGTACAAAAAGCACAAAAATCAGCTCCCCAACACCAGTAGCTGCAGCTCCTCTCTCAACCCAGACTGCTGCAGACTATATTGGGCTTACCTCTGCTTACTGCTGCAGACTATATTGGGCTTACCTCTGCTTTCTGCTGCTGACTGCTGCAGACTGAACTCTGCGCTCGAACTCCGTTGTTTTGGTTTGACTTCAAAAGGAAATTGCAATTAGTTATTAAACAGTACTAAATGGTGTGTCGGATACAAGTTAGGAATGAAGGGGGCTACTGTTCTCTTTGCTTTGCCTTGAGTTGATCACAGTGGACGATTACTTTACAGATTCCAAGACACCCGGGAGAGGCTACACCCTCTCATCTAGCGCCCCTTTTGTTTATTTGCTCATCGCAATGTTCTCTTGGCGGCTTTGATTCCGGCAAGTCGGCAATGGTTTCTTTTATCTGTTGTAGAGAATGTTGTTGTTGCATCCTTCAGAGCTCTCGGGATTGCTACTCCACGCCCAAGAAAAATAATCTGGTCCTATGGTTTTCCTTTGAATTGTGGGACTTGTAGTTTTGTCTTTCCCATTTTAAATGTAGGCCTACACATTTCAGAATTCCAGGAAAAGGACCCAACTAGATGGCTTTCTAATGGAATGAGGAAACTTGAGAGCACTGCGCATTCTTCTTGTGGTGAATCGGTTGGAGGCGCCGTTACAACCCAAGAAGGTCCAAGGGGCTCCTAGGAGTTTGGCCAGTTTCAGGGGACACTGACGACGCCATCACTTTTTGTTAGAGGTTTCAACTTTTACTCAGACATAATGGACTCTTCTGTAGGTTGGCGTGCTGGCGCGATTGCTGGACTTTCAATTAATTTCAGACCTCTCCAAAAGACATTTCCCGAATTTGCAGCACTCTTTCCAAACGATTTCTCACAGAACAGTCAGTACATGTTGTTCAGCAAATTTAGTATGGAGTTGGCCAGTTTCTGAGGGCTTTGTGGGTCACATCCCCAAATTATGCAACTTCTAAGATCATTTGGGTGGCCGTGTCTTCTCCAGCACCGAAGCACTCCGCCCGTCGTTCTTCCCAGGGAAACTAACCATTCCAATAGCATTACTAGCCATTTAATGGACTTTGGAAATATCCCATGTATGTATTTTCTGAAGATGTTTCATTCTAAGCGACCAAAAGCGATATCCTCTTAAGCGATATCTTCCCAGGATGGTGATTTCGGGTATCGGAGCTCCGGAGTTGGATTCTGTTTTATCATCCGTGGGGCAAAACGCACTTCCTTTCAGTGCCATGTTGGGGGAAGAATATCATGAGAGGCTTAGATCAATACCACCTTGTTGGATGCTTTTTCGGTAAGTGATTGTTGGCGTACATTTGGAGGTGGCAATAAGAGTAGAGGGGGTTTTAAAGATGGCTGATTGGACCCCCGCTGGCAGCTGGGGCTCGTTTTACCACAGGTCTTTCAATTGCACCTCAATTCTGCCTCCGTCATCTGGGTCGGACTGGGACAAGAAATAGGACTTGGCAGAAAAACAAATGGGTCCACAATCGTAATTTGCAGTCTATTACTTTCTGCAACAAACTGTACAGGAGTACCCGGGAGCACATTTTTAGTTCAGTTTGTGGCACGTGGTGCATTTTAAAGCACATTGGATCAGTAACCTTGTTTAGAAAAAAAAAATACTAGCTGCACCGTGCACTAACTGAACAAACTGGCGGGCAACGGCCCACAGAACTGAGCCACAGTTATATTCTGAACCTGTGCTTTGGCATTGCCTTATAGGCCCAGTTTAGGCTGAGGCCTTTCCAGCATAAAACTTGTAGATTATTCACGTCTCTCTGGAGTACCTTGAAATTGAGATTTTCCAAGCGACGCTGGAAGGAAAGTCATCATTCTACCAGCAACACGGAGAAGCAAACGCCCCCCCCCCCTCAACCCGTTACCTTCTAAGGTAAATGAGATTTGTCCACAACTTGACTGCGGTTCTCTGAAAATGATGTGATTTTTAGTTCAAGGGGCAGTAGTATAAGATTTCTCAGTTCCAGTTCCTCATCTGTAAAGGTTCATGTCAAGGTACCCCAAAATAAGACTCTCAAAAGACGGCGCCTATTCTCATGTGAGGGCAGAGGCGTTGCTAGGGGGGGCTAAGGGGGCTATAGCCCCTAGTCTTTTGGTTGTAGCCCCGGATAGAATCTCAGGAGCTACAAACAAAAGGGCCAGCTAGCCCCCAGTCCCAACAGTTCTGACATTAGCGTAGCCCCGGGTCTTTTACAGACCTAGCAACACCCCTGTGTGAGGGTAAGCGTAGCAGGTTCTCATGTGGTTGCTGCTTGTGATGTTTGCCAGTTCTGATTAACGGGTGTGTTTCCTAGAAGCTAAGAAGACAACCTGGGATAGATGTGCCGACTGCTGTACAACTTTTCTGGTCCTTTCTTGGAAGCAAAGCAGGTTCCCGGGTGATCTCTCTTAATGGAAGACACATTAACACTAGCTGCTCCCATTTTCATTCTTCTTCTGCGGGTAAACGTTGAAAAGTAAGCAAACCGCCTGGGCATCACCATTCCCCATGACTTCTCTGCAGCCTTTGATGCTGTTAACGATTCCACCTTACTTCACCATTTGGAGAAAAAAAAACTATTTTGCCATTCATGAGGTCGCCCTGAAATCTATATCCTCCTTGAAAGAGGAGGAACTTCAGGTTCACTCCAGACCCAGCCTCTCTACACACCTTTAACTACCGTGCCCCCCCTCCTGCCCCTGCGGGTACTATCCTATCTCCCTGACTTTTTTGGCGCCCGCCTCCGAACTTTAGTAGACATCTTTCATTCTTTTTCTGCCACATGTCAATTGTAGTGGACAGCACTGAGATCGCTTTCAAACTCGCTGGCTGATCGCCTGACCTGCACTTCCTTTACCCATGTCTGCTAAAAATCCATGACTGGAGGATTGACAACAGCCCCCAAAGGCACCAAAAACTGAGATCCACTACTTGGTGTTCTCCATCCCCCCCCCACGCTCCTTTTCTCCCTTTTTTGCCCTTTGCCTCTGTGTCCTCCAACTCTCTTTACCTGAGCAAGATCATGCTGGTTGTATTGGAAGACCTCCATACATTTCATCAACAGATCCAGACATCCCATTTCCAACTATTTGTACACAAGTAATTGCCCCCCATCTGGATATGCCCCAAAGAGTGCAAGTAACTTTAGCGAGGATTGTCCCAAGTTGCAACGCTCCTTACTCCCTAATTGCCCCACAAAGCAACTCCAGATAATGCAAAATAAGACTATTTTATTTCAGATTCTTATAGAGTGTGAACATAACCCAGAATTGAATCAGACCACTGTACACCATATTAGATGTATGCAACATTAACAGTACAAAATGTCATAGATGGCACAAAAATGACTTCAAGTCTCAGAGACGTTTCAAGGGTTTTAATTTAGTTTTCACAGGGTCCTAGGGCCGACCCTCTCTCGTCTAGAAATTACCTGCTCCCTAACCAAGTCCTCCTTAATCCACGATAAGTAGATACCGATTGTTTCTCCCTCAGTACGCTAAAATCCAATTTCGCTGCAATGACCACCTAAGGGTAGATTTCCTTATCTCTCTAAACTCCCTCAGGGACATCCTAACTGCCCATACTCCATCCAGTGGTTAGTGTTCCACCGGGATTGGGGAAATGTGCCCTACAGACACCATTCTTGATTCATTCTCCCTCCTACCATGCTCTTGTTCTCCTATCCCATTGTTTACGTCTCACCATTCTCTTCTTCCAACTCCACTCGTCTATACTCATTCTCCTTCTACTCCCCTGTCTCGCCAATGTCTTCCGGTCCTTCTAGGCCTTGCCTCCACCCTCTGAAGTTACTAATAGTCCATCCACCACTCTACCACCAGTCTCCTCCACTCTACTACTACCCTCCTCCACACTACTACTCTCTCCTCCACTCTACTCCTCACTCCTCCACACTGCTATTAATCATTAATCCGCCCACCACCTACTCAGGCACCCCTTTTTTTTTTTTACTCAGTCGCACACACTTCACATTCACTTAACACACCTATTAAACAGTCATGCACACTCGCATAGCAGCAACACTTACACTCACTAAACAATACCTCACTTTCTTCCACACTCCTCTGCTCCTTCCTTCTTCCTGCTGGTCTCTTGGTGAGCCGCCTCCACCTCCTCTGATTTCACCTGAAAAACCCACAACTTCCAGCTTCCTGTCCTTCCTTTTATGTTGACCCTCCTCCTACCATTGGTTTCCTTCCCATATCCAATCTATATCCGTCTTCCCCACCTGGGTTGTGATACAACCAGCAGAACTGTCAAATAGCGAGCTAATCCCTGCCCCATTTCTCTGCGTGGACCCATCGAGGAATAATGATGGCAGCCAGGGGTGTTCCATGTCCTTGTTCGATTTAGTGAGCTTGGTTTTGAGCTACCCCTGGTATGTCCAGTCTATTTGGGAATCAAGGCCTTGTTGTAATGTCCTCAGTGGTGTAGGGCAGGAACTGCCAGCTGTAGTACATTGCTGCCGGCTGTGGGGAGCATTATGCAGCTTTGCTTGCCGCTGCATAGTTGCTATGCTTCTTTCTCCCTCTGCCAGATCTCTCCCCTGACGCGTGGGGCGCCAGTGGCATTGTATGCTCAAGGTTCGGTTCTGTTTGAGTCGGGGCCTCTGGCAATAGCTTACGGACCGTTTGTGGTGCTGCAGAGCTTCTCTCTCCTCTGTGCTGCTTATTTTGTCTTATAGCAGGTTTATTGACTACAAGAAACAGCAGGAATCTGGTGAGCCCCTTGTACATGAGGCATTGTGGGAGACAAATTGGTACTGCATAAAAGCATGGTGTCACAAGCAGTGGCAGGGACTAGGACCCTCTCAACTGCCACCTTTTTTTCAGGGGACGGACTGTCTGGATTTCTCTCTGGTAGGCCTCTCACTCCTGTGTGTAGGGGGTGGTCCCCTCCCTTGTTGACAAGGCATTGTCACACACCTCCACCCTTTTTTCCAACTCTTCCTCTTTTTCCTGTCTACCTTCTGACTCATCTCCCCACACCATGGAAATTATTCTCTTGACCTCTGAACCCCCCAGGGGCATTGCTCTAAGATGGAGAAATCTGTTTTGAGTTGGACTTCCACCGGTAATCATTGGCATGGGGAGTTCTTGTAATACCCCCACGGAAAGTGTTCTGGGGATACAGATCTATGTTTCCATGGACACACATCTGTGTCATGTTTCCATGGTGTAGGTATTCCAGTGCGATGGTATTAGCCTGGACAGTGTTTTTATTGCTCTGAGAGTCAAGGAGGGCCTTAGCCAGGAGACAACGAATATTAACTGGAATATGCAATTTTCGATTTGTTTCTTCGATAGTACACACACACTGCTAGGTTCCTGGATTGGGACCATTCTCTTCTTCAGGGAACAGATCAGCAAAATATTCTGGTTCTTCTGATCACTTTGTTGATTCTGTCTCACTTTCGTTTTTTTTTCTAGAAAAAATCGGGCCAAGTGTCTAAGCTTCCCGCAGGCATAACATCTTGTGATCTCGGGACAGGGTGAAGGTCTGTGGGAGTAGGTGTTCTTGGCTGTTTTCTCTGGAAGATTGGTTTGGACCATAACCTGGGTATCACCGATCAGGCCCTGGCCTGGCTGACCTCCTTCCTCTCCAAGCGACCCTTTCAGGTCCAACTTGGGTCCTTCCTTTCCTCTATCTCACTCTCCACTTGTGGTGTTCCCGAGGGGTCTAACCTCTCTTCCAAGCTTTTCAACCAATACCTGGCACCCCTTGCCCACCACATTGCTGCTCTCTGCTCCAATGTTCAGTGCTGTGCAGATGACAGCTCGTTTTCAGGCTCCCCTCTGCCACCTCTTCTTCCTCTCTCATCTCTGACTGTCTGTCTGCAATCCAGGAGTGGTGCGCTGCCAACGACCTCTGCCTTAATGCCAGTAAGACAGAGATCCTCCTCTTCGGCACCCCTGCACCTTCCTTTCCTGTCACCCTCTGGCTGGTCTCCCTTAGCCCTCTCCCTTCTCCCACCTGTGAGGCTAAGAATCTCAGAGTCATCTTCGACTCCACGATTTCCTTTTGGCCACACATCTTTGACG
Organism: Ambystoma mexicanum; assembly: GCF_040938575.1. Taxonomy (NCBI): domain Eukaryota; kingdom Metazoa; phylum Chordata; class Amphibia; order Caudata; family Ambystomatidae; genus Ambystoma; species Ambystoma mexicanum. The sequence continues at coordinate 501,590,187 of NC_090938.1, forward strand.
TCTCGAAGAGTCTACCAACTTCACCTCCTCTGGGTTATTCTTCCTTTCCTCTCCTTCCCCCAGAAGCTCACTTTTTCTAGAACTCTGGTTCTCTCTAGGATGGACTACTGCAACAGCCTCTCTCTAAATCTGAAAAAATATATATTGTGAATGGGTTTGAAGTTAAACCCGTGCATTTGTGACCACTTTACTAATTGAATTTGGACAGACAGCGTTCATCCTTCCACAAAGCCCACCCACACCAGGGCCTTGAAAGAGTAACAGTGAACATTTCTGATATGTCCGACAGTACTGACCAAGACTTTGAGGAGGGATTTAACCCAAGAACAGACACATTGCCATTAAGGCAGAGGTATATTCAACCCATTGATCTGGACAAGGTTTCCTTACGGTACGTCATGAATGTATGGACGCAACTTTAAACGTTATAATAAGATGTGCCAGAGTTGAGATACATCCTTACCAATCAAGGTTCGCATATAGAAAATCAAATTTGACCAACAATTACGGTCTACCTACCAAACAATTAGAAGAAGGGCCTTGAAAACGACAAAGGTCGAAACACGTATCTGCTGATCATATCAGAAATACATAATTTCTTCAAGAACATCTATTTGGAATATCTCAATTGAATTCAATCTTGAGACCAATTGTTAATCCAAAAGGAGACACTGTGCGAGTCACCATTATCCAATTCAATTTTCACTCTTTCTAAATCTGCCTGCTACTACTCTCCGCCCTCTGCAACTCATCCAGAACAGGACTGCAAGACTTGTCCTTGGCCTCAAGCCCAGGGATCATATCTCTACAGCCCTGAAATCTCTTTAGTGGCTCCCAGTGGCTGCAAGGATTAAGTTCAAGACCCTTTGCATTGTCCACAAGGCCTTCTTGGGCCTGGGTCCGCGATACCGTCAACTCTCCCTTCGGAACTAACTTTCTACTCGAGCTCTTCGCTCCTCCAACTCCCTAAGGATCAGTTGCTTCTCCAAGCATCAAGTTGAGGGTAGATCTTTCTTCGGCGGGGGCCTCCCTCTGGAACAGCCTCCCTACCTCTCTGAAACCTGAGAAGAACCATCTTCAGTTCTGGAAGCACCTCGAGACCTTTCTCCTTGCTTCTGCCTTCTCTTTTCCTCTCCCCTGCTTATCTGTCTGTTTCAGCACTGGGCACCTGGCTAACCTCTGATTTCGTGCACAGCATACCCGCACTCCTGGCAACCCTTGCACTTGGGTCTGTATCTGCAACCCTACAGTCCCCTTCCTGCACTTATTAGACACCCATTGTCTGCGCCTTATTCTTGCACTTGCCACACTACCTGTTTTGATCATGTGTTCAGCACTTTCCACTCCTCCCCGGCCCGGAGCACTTTCCCCCTTCTCTCTCCCCTGCACTTGTGCATTCTCAAGTCACTCGGCCTAGCAAGATCACTGTGTTGTCCTCCCTTGGATCCCTCCCTTGCCTCATCGTTCCATGAAACACTTGTGTATGGGTGCAATATAAATAAAACATCATATCATTAGCATTCTTTGGTCGCTCAATGGTTTCCCGGGCAAAAATGGCCCTTTGGTGGACACTGGCTGTTTGTATATCCTCCAAGAGTGTGTTAATGATGCTTCCAGATGACCTTCTTTAGATATGGGATATAAACTGCTCCAATACCAACATGTCCTTCACGTAGGACAGCCATTTGTTGGGCAGATCTTTTACTTGATAGGACAGTTGTCGGGGAGTCTTACCCTGATGTAGAAGCAGGTGACAAAGGTAGAGTAAGTATTGCTCTGAGTCTTGCCCCAATCACACAAGGTCGTCTCTCTTCAAATCTTCTTATGGGGTTCTAATGTTAGGATTTAGGACTTGAAAGGCTTGTTGGATTTCCCCAGTCAACAATGGGGCAATGCACTTTGTCCATCGATCACAATGCCACCCGCTGGTTTCCGCAACCCTTTTAAAATTGATGAAAAATGCACAGGGATTTTCTCTGCTACCAATCTTTTGTAAGATCGTCAGAGGGACTGTAGGTTGTTCTCTTCTATATTCTACCCCACCTTGTAGAGCTGCCAAAGTTTCTTGGTCTTGACGACTGATGGGGTGCTGGCGATTTACTAGAGCCTTTAGAACGTCCTCCATTGGTGTTGAGGAGAGACTGGTGTCACAAAGAATGGGTCCTTTTTTGACTACTGGGTACTGTGCTATTGTTTTGCCCTCATCTGAGATGGTGGGGGGGGGGGGGCGGGTCTTCTACAGTGATGAATGCGGGGCTACTTCCAGGATTTGCCAATCTGCTCCTGCAGAATTGAATTTGACTTAGATGATAGGTCTTCGCTCGGGCCTCTGTAGTTTGGTCTAAAAGGCTTTCTTGGCTCTGTGGTCTGGGAATTATTTTCTTTGAGCTGGCTGACCTGTGTTGCATGGCTATCGGAATGGGCCAATCCCTCGGATTCCTATAGCACTGGATCCAGACTTGGGAATCCAGCCTCTACCTCCATAACCAATTTATCAGAATGGTAACGAGAGGTTTGCAAATGGACTGCTTTATGGGTTATGCAGGCAGGTTTAGTTATTCTAGGATCTACTGGATCTGGGCCTTGAGCCATGTGACCACAGGACTCCTGTGCTAATCCCGGTTGCAGCCAGCATTGCATTTACGATGCACAGCATAGTACATAGGTTTTTATTTTAAACATTGGACCTGGCTCCTCATCAACACAGCAAAAATGGACTGCCCAACTAATCTCATCTACTTCCAAGTGCTTTGTAGCAGCAACCTTCTGAAAGAAGGAATAGGTTGGGAAAACGCTTGAAAATGAAGGAGCATCTGCCTGGAATAAGCGACCTGTGGAAATCCAATCAGAAAAGAACCATCTCGGGTTCTGGAGAAGACTTAAAACTTGTCTCTTTCAAAAAGTATTCTAACTGGGGCCTTGATCTCTTCTGTTAATGACTCTTACCATGCTCTTCCAATGTGGTGGCTCCCTCTTACTCTTCTCCCCCCACCAAGTGCATCCGCCTTGCATTTATGCCTATGCATTACCTAATGCCATTTGTTTGCACTTAATGCATTTCAGCTAATATCATTGCTTGGCACTTACTGTAGCATAATGTATGCTTTGGAATATTTTCCAAAGCTTGTGAAACAGACTATGTTCTGTATCCCCTACACTTTCCTTTAGAGGCTTCACAGGGCAAGTGCGCAAACAAATCACCAATAATCCATAAACAGTGGCCCCAATCTCCCCCATGCTTTCACTGCTATACCTTTGTAAATGGGGTACATACTTGTAAATGATGCCTAACAATCGATGTGTTAATCTATAGTGTCCCAATTCCATGCACCAGTCTGCCTCTTCCCTTCTGGTCCTCTCGCCATTTGTCTAATGTGCCCCTACCACGGTGAGTGCTTCATTTTCTGGATTGCTCCAATTGTACAGTGCTTCTGGTGCAAGCTGACTCAGGCGACTGAGTTGGTAAATTGGCTCGTATACTAGGGGAAAGGAAATCCTCAAATTGGGCCATTTTAGATCAAAAGGCAGCAGTTCGGTTATAAATAAAAATCGGCAAGAGAATTGCATACCTCTTGGAATGGTTCAATTGTGGACCAAGTTTCTTTCTGCAGGGCTAGATCCTTTACAATGTTAAAAAGCTATTTAGAAGAATTAGCAGCCAAGCTCACTTCGGTTGAATATTGTTTCTTGGCATTCCTTATTGTTGCTTTTTAACCTCTCTAGGTTTATAAGAACCACATTTTAGCAGTCAAAACTAGGTATGCAAGAAAGTTAACTCATCATTAAACCAAGGATAATGCTTTTGTATTTTAAAGGCGTGATCCATTTTTCAGTCTCCATTTAATTTAGGGTTGGCAGCATTTTGTTGTTAGTCAGAGATCATATGGATCCCGTTTAGCTATAGGGGGTTGATATATAATAGGCAATGATGATGGGGATTTTGTGGAAATCAGTACCAAGATCGTGCAAGAATTCTGGCCCGCGGGTTGGAATAGCTGGGACGCCGGCTTTCAGGGGAATCTGAAACCTAATGCAACAATGATCTGGCCATCCCAAGGAATGAATTGCAGAAATAGATAACACAACAAGGGTCAGAAAACATTTGATAGAAGATGGGACATCTAATTTGAGTAGGATCACAAAGAAAAGCTAGGAGTCCAAGAGAGGCAAGGGTATTGACTATATCTTTATTCCAGTCACCAGGGTTCATCGAACCATACATTAAAATCACCAAGAATGATTAAATAAGAGAACATACAGAAAACCTGAGTAACTGAATATACAAATTCTTCCCCCAAAATTATTATTATAGGATTTGGGAGGAAGATAAAAAATGAGGAGGAACAAAGCTTATTGTAAGGGTGCAGAAGTAAGAATCTGACATGCAGAGGCCATATGATATGATATATGGCATTTGTAACGCGCCTATACACAAGTGTTTCAAGGCGCGACGAGGCAAGGGAGAGGGAACAGAGGGAAGATAGGCAACGATCCTACTAGGCCAAGTGTCATTCAGATCGCGCAAGTGCATGGGAGGGGGAAGTGGGAAAGTGCAGGGGAGGGTACAGTGCAGTACATGGGATAAATAAATAACAATAAGTAAAGGTACGGCCAGCAGGTGGCAAGTGCAAGGGTAAGTGCAGACATCAGGTGTCAAGTGGTGGTAGTGGGACTTGTAGGGATACAGAAACAGTCCCAAAGTGCAGGGGGTTGCCAGGAAGGCAGTGTAGGTGTGCAACTGGCACGGGAGGGGACCTGGGCCATAGATCAGAAGGGGGAAAGGTAACCAGTGCAGTGTCAGATTCAGCCAGGAAGTTAGCAGGGGAGAGGAGAGAAATCCAAAGCAAAGAGAACGTTTTTGAGGTGTCTCCGGAACCAGAGATGATTCTCCTCTAGTTTCAGGGAGGCAGGGAGGCCCCAGCAGAGGAAAGAGATCTACCACCAACTCGTTGCTTGGAGAAGCGACAGGCCCTGGGGGAGTTGGAGGCGGATGAGTGAAGGGCTTGAGAAAAAAGATATTTAGGAAGAGAGTTGAAGGGAATGAGGTCCCAGGCCCCAGAAGGCTTTGTGGACAATGCAGAGGGTCTTAAACTTAATCCCTGCAGACACTGGGAGCCAGTGGCAGGGATTCCAGTCCTGGAGAGATGCAATGCATTGACTTGAGGCCAAGGACAAGTCTCGCAGTCCTGTTCTGGATGAGTTGCAGAGGGCGGAGAGTAGAGACAGGTATATTTAGAAAGAGGCTGTTGCAGTAGTCCAGCCTAGAGAGAACCAGAGCTCTGGAGACAGTGAGCTTCTCGAGGAAGGAGAGGAAGGGAAGAATACCTCTGAGGAGGTGCAGCTGGTAGTGTGACTTCTTAGAGACGTCAGAGATGTGAGGAGAGAAGGAGAGTGTGGAGTCAAAGATGACCCTGAGGTTTTTAGCCTCACAGGTAGGAGCAGGAAGAGGGCCAAGAGAAGCCGGCCAGAGAGTGACGGGAAAGGAGGGAGCAGGTGTGCGGATGAGGAGAAGCTTAGTCTTACTGGCATTAAGGCAGAGATCATTGGCGGCACACCACTCCTGGATGGCGGACAGTCAGAGATGAGAGAGGGCGAAGAGGTGGCTCGGGGTAGCCTGAAGAAGAGCTGGGTGTCATCTGCATAGCACTGGAGGTTGGGGCAGAGTGCGGCAATGCGGTGAGCAAGAAGAGCCATGTATTGGTTGAACAGCCAGGGAGAGAGGTTAAACCGCTGGGGAACACCACAGGTAGAAATAGAGTAGAGGAAGGACCCAAATTAAAACCTGGGAGGGTTTATCAGAGAGGAAAGAAGTCAGCCATGCCAGGGCCTGACCGGTGATACCGAGGTTATCACGGAGACGGTTGAGCAGGATGGCATGGTTGACCGTGTCGAAGACAGAAGAGAGATCAAGTAGGATGAGGACAAGCAGGGTGTTGGAATCAAGGTTGGAGAGCAGGTCGTCTTAGATGTTCAGGAGGGCAGTCTCCATGCTTCTGGCAGATCTGAAGCCAGACAGATGATCATGGAGACAACCAACAGATTCAGTGTGAAGATTGAGCTGGGAGATAGCCAGCTTTTCCAAGAGTTTGCCCAGGAAAGGAGTGATGGAGATTGGGCAATAGTTGGCCGGGAAGGAAGGGTCGGCAGAGGGTTTCTTGAGAAGAGGGTGCACAAGGGAGTGCTTCGGGGGGGGGGAAGACTCCAGTGCCGAAGGAGTGGTTGCAGAATTCAGCCAGAGCAGGAGCCAGGGAGTCAATGTGGTCCTTAATGGTTTTGGAGGAACAGGGAGGAACCTGTTTTGATGAGACTTTCATAGATCAGACTTGTCTAGAAACCTTGTCTGTTGAGAACAGGGCAAAGGCAGAGAAGGTGGGAGGCAAGGTGGCCAAAGAAGGGCCAGAGGAAGAGCAGAGATTAAGGTAAAAGGAGGAGAGCGAGGACAGGATGTCCTGGGTTTTAGAGATGAAATGAGAAGACAGTGCCGTGCAGATGGCCTGAGAAGGGACGGGAGAGGTAGAGACTGCGGCAGGATTGGCCAGTTCCTTGCAGATTTTAAAGAGTTCAGCCAAGTTGTTAGATGCTGCAGACACGCGGGCTTGGATGTGAGCTCTCTTCTCGGTGCGACCGGGAGGCGGTATTGCCTTTGGAGCAGGGGGCAGGCCAGTGTGTCAGTTGCCATAAACCTTTATTCAATGTGAAAAATTTTAAGGAAACCCTATCTTGCCCTAACTCTAAGAGGGGTTTACCTGCCTCACCCAAAATACTAATGTCACAGTCTGGATGTCAAAAGTAAAAGTCCACAGTCCTGTGTGAGAATCCTAACTCTGTCCCTCACACTCTAAGTCAAAAGAAAACCACCTTAATCCAGACAAATGACTCCCTTTCCCCTCGAAAAAAAGGGGTGCCTGGTTTGAAAATTCCTCAAAGGTCAGTCTCAAGTGTTGCAGGAATTACATATCCCCTTCCCCCAGCCTTCCTTAGGCGCTTGGTACAGTTCAACAACTGCTGGGGCATTGTCTCCCTTCCCCAGCCTTCCTCAGGTTGCTAACACAGTTCAGTAATTGGTAGGGAATGCCACCTTTCCCCAAACAGCCTTTCTAAGGCTTCTTAGTCATCTCAGACCCTGGTTGGCAGACCTGGTTCCTTTCTACCAAGTACTGTGGTGAAGAAGAGTAGCTTGGATGCTCATCGAAGCTGTGGTGGGTCCCTGACCCTGGTTGGCAGACTTGGTCCTCTTCTGCAAGGTACGGCAATGAAGAAGAGTTGTTTGGATGTTTCATCAAACATTAGACCTGATTTCCTTCTCTAGCAGGTCTCTTAGTCCCAAACATAGATTTGGTTTACTCGACTGCCAATCTGCATTGCTTTCACAGTTCGCTTTATAGTCTCTTACTCTTCCATGAAGACTTGGTTTTCTCCCCTGCCCAGTACTGCCTCCATATGATTTACTCTCACAATTCTTCTCAAGGCCTCCTGACCTCACCTGCAGATGTGGTTTACTCTCCTGCCAAGTATTGCAGTCATGTCTCATTCTGACAGTTCTCTTTGCTTTGTCCTCTCTAGTTTGACAGCCCTGGGTTGCTTTCCCTCCAAGTACTGTCATAAAGAAGATTTGGTATTCATTTTATGTGATACGACTCTTCTTGGTAAGGGTCCAAGACCCTATTCCCTTCATCACTGTATCTGGGTAACGTTTTCCCTAGTGTTCTATAGCAGTTATTCTCTCTGCCCCACTTACCTTCTAATGTGGGACTTAGGGTTTTCTGTTCCCTCTTGGGACACCAACCATAGGCCCAGCCACCCAAATACTTTTAGGGTCTTGGCTGCATCCCTCTGGTCAGTCTTGGGCTTCCCCTGGTCTTGTGCTGCTGGTTGGCGCTTGGTGGCTCTCCTTGGCTCCCTGCAGTGGCTCCATGGCTTCTGTTTGGTGTGTCTCTTCCAGCCAGACTGCATGGTTCTACGGTGCTGTGCTGTTGACGCTTTGCCCAGCCAGCCCTTTGGCTCGCCCAGTATGTCCGGTGGAGACCACCACTTCAGTGCCTCAGCGCCTGGGTCTGCTCCTGCTGTTCTCCTCTCTGAGCATCGGTCCCTCTTGTGGTTCCTCTCCAGAGCATCTGCCAATTTGGTGAGTCTGTTGACAGTTTTTATGCTACTAACTAGGAAGCTCTGTGACAGAAGACTCTATCTGAACGGTCTAGTCTTCAGAGGGATCCGCGCGGCTCCACGCCTCTTCCTCATCAGTTTCTTGCTTTAGATCTTCATTGTACACATCCCTATACTTCCTCGTCATAGTCCTTCCTACTTCTTGCATACTACAGATGTGTATAGAATAGGAGAGGGGTGAGGAGAGTGGGGGTGAAGGAGAGATGGGTGTACTAGGTGAATACTGCGCTCGCCCACAATAGTCGTCACTGGTCCCATAGAGGTTTCCCCTCCCATAGGATACACCTGCTGAGTACCACCCCTAGGGGGACTATCGGGTAGTGGCCTCACCTCCCTGGCCTCATGGGAAGGGTCCCTACCCCCTTACGGAAGCAGTGACGACATCCTTGCATTTGTCACAATATGCATAATTAGTAAAACCTCTATAAAGTGCAAGGTAGGTAAATTGAGTTGTTTGTGAATCCTGAGCGTGTGTAATTTTGAGAGTGACTACAGTTGCAATTTGTGCCTTTTGCATTTTGGCCTACAAAAGGAATACTTTGTGAATCTGGCACACTGTTTGATTGGCAGTTTGTGCCCAAACGGGTATACAGCATAGAAGCTATCTTTCGACGAGAGTCTTGAGGGTTATCTTTGGAGTGTCCTTGTGTATGCCACGAAACCCCGACCACAATGCCCTGCTCCCTCCAAAACCTCGCTTATGAAAATTCTTTGCATAGCACTACACTCCTTCAAGGTGAGTGCGGTGACATCTTCCCTAACCATTATCTAGCCCATGTCAGTTTATGGACCATTCCTGAGCACCCTCCAGCGTCTTACATCAGTGTACATTGGAGCAACAAAGCGTAGTGCTTTTTTCCCAACCTTATTAGGGTCAACAGAATACACTTTCAAATGACTTTCTTTGATGGTCTGATTTGCATTTGACCTTTACGTTTAGTCAATAAATGATGAAATACATGCCGCGTCAGTCCAAAATATGTATCTAGTCCAATGCATTTAGGTGAACAGTTGGGCACCGCTTGGACAAGCATACACATGTCTGAGGTGCCTAGTTACAACTTAGAAAGGTTGAGAACTATGATATATGGTCACTGTCATGTTAAGTCGCACATGTTATCAGGTTCTATGTTCTATCTAGGGTTCTATGTTCACTCATCTCCGATCATGTTCCGATTTAGTTTTTCGCCAAAAATATTTGGCCGAAAAAACGAATTGAAAGGTTTTTATTTTGATTTAGGGTGTTCTCCCCAAACCCCTATCCTCTATAATGTATTCCCTATTCCCCATCCCTTATATGCCCTTGCCCACCCCCCATATTTTTCAATGAGTTTTTTCGGCCAATTCTTTTGGCAAAAAACACATCGAAAAAAGCTGGCGATGAATGAACGTCGTACCATTATCATTATTGAAACATAGCTTTTCTGTTATTTGTTTTTGTTTCTTAACAAGCAACAGCATTTTGAGGTTCGCTTGGGGATTTTGATGGAAAATGTGCGACCCCCTCACAGCCCGTTGAAGTACTTCAAATAGTAGAGTGTTCTGAGAGATCCCAGATCTGAATTGGGCAAGGGTGGATTGAACGAGATACAGATTACAGGGCTCCTTGGGTGAGAGGCTGAGGAAGCCATTTTGTCCAGCACTGTGCAACATGGGTCACCAGTGCTGTTTTCACAATAGAGCTTGGTTTCCCCTCTCAAATGATATACAGCATGGACGCCAACCAATGCACGTCGATGGTCATAACAGAAAAACTAAACTTTTTAATGTATATACTGTTGTTGAAAGTGTATATCATATACATGGGATAAAGTACCGCCTATCGTATCTTATAAGGATATTGCAAGTCACCAAGGAGTTCTGTAACCAAATAGAGAAATGAAAGCGAAGGTCGAGTTCCTTTATAAGGTCACGGAACTCAGAGGCAGAGCCGGCTTTAGGGGGCGGCGAGCCGGGCGACCGCCTGGGGCACCACGCCCTCCAGGGCGCCTTTTGGCCCCGCCACGCCAGCTCGGAGGAGTCTTTCAAGGGCTCCCCCGAGCTGGCGCTGTGGGAGAAGGCGCAGCAGGTGGCCTTTTACTGTAAAATGTGCCCGCGGCAGGGGGGTGCATTTAAATGCGCGCCTCTGCAACAGGCACTTTTCACAAGAGAAGGCACCATTAGCCCCACACCACGCCAGCTCCGGGGAGTCTTTCAGGGGCTCCCTGGAGCTGGCGTGGTGGCAGAAGGCGTGGCAGGCGCCTCATTGCCATTGAATGAACCCGCGGCGGTGGGCTCATTCAATGGCAATGGGGTGCTAACGCGCCCTATTTAACCTCCTCTTCGAAGCGAGGAGGTTAAAAAAAAAAGTGGCCCCTCCTGGCCCTGTCCCCTGTTAACCAGGGGGTGCCAATTCGCCCAGGGCGCTGCTGCCCTTAAGGCCGGCCCTGCTCAGAGGTGACTTGCAATATCTTTTTTATGCACGAGATGGGGTGTTTTATTCCCTATAATACATGACCACACACTGTCATCCCCTTTAATACCTGGCATCTTGCTTTATCTAATGTAGGCTATCCTCCATCTGCTGATTCTTTTAATCAAAGAAGAATCTGTTTGGATTTAAAAACGCTAAATGTAACTTCTAATGTGTTGCAGAAAATTAATGTAAGGAGTTTAATGAAATGCATATTAATAACGTATATTTTTTAATTCGTTTTTAGTTTGATCAACAAACTTTTACAACAGATACATTATAAAAAGAATACATTACAAAATGTATATACAAAATGCATCAGAATGCTTTCTTATCTTGCTTAAATACGAAATGCAGTTTGACATCAACAGTTGCTGTATAAGCCCGGCAACGCCATTATATGACCAGCATACAAGGGTCGCTATTTTTGTTTAAGATTTTTACTTACTAAACTTTAAAAGGGCATCAAACAACGAACCATGATTCTTCCCGCATTTCAAATTGATTATTTAACCAACAATTGGCAGTTGTGGTTCCTTTCCACCATTCATGGTGATGCATTTTTTTTCCAATTCCTCATTAATGATCACAAGTAATTTTGACAATGCCAGAATAGTCTTTGTACAATTGCCACACATACATGCGATCCAAAACCATTCCCTGGCTGACTCCGTCATGCCCAGTTGATCTAATCCTAACAATGTTGATCGCATCTTTTCAAAATAATTACAGTAGATTACCAAATGTTTGGTCGTCTTTCTGTTTTGCAACTTTACAGAATCTGCAGGTGTCTGTACCATCTACTCTGGATTTGGAATACCAATTCTTAATTCTTTCGTATGTAGGCGTTTGATTTAATTTAAATCGTGGGCATATCTCCTGCACTTTATAGCAAGGGAACTGCAGAATGTATAGCCTGCTGGGCAACCTCTTTGTCCTAAACTTTGCAGTTTCCCTATATGACTTCATTTCGGAGATGGCCTCCATAGTATTGCACCAATCATATTCAAATAGTCATTTTTTAACATGTAATAGGCGAAATTCTAAATCGTCTGGTGTGAGCCCAGTTTCTGCTAGCAATTTTACCATACAATCATAATACTTTGCCATTGAGAGCGGATTGCGCTCTGTAATCATTCTTCCCAGATTTTCGTACAATGAGTTGGCAGGTGGGAACAACATTTTTGCTAGATTGGCCTATAGATGTCAGCGAAATCTTGTAGACAAGTATGTGAGGCCTAGTTCTTGTCTAAGAATTGTATCAGGCAGAGACTTGGCCAGTCGCAGTGTACTTTTCCCCAAGCCCCCCTGCAACTGGTCAAGTATGTTATCAATCGTTATTAGGCACATATCTAGACCATAAAGAATTATAGCCTCAACTTTGAGGGTATACAATTCAAGCAAGGGGACTAGTGAACATTTACAATACTTGGTGTAAACAATACGCATTTGTGTAGATAATGATTTCACCTTTTTTTTAAAGACCATCCTTCCACATTTTAGCCAAATTGGCATCAACCAATCCGTACCCCAGATATTTAATTGTTGTTGCATATGGGATGGGAGTACTGTCAATGGTCCACCTCTAACCTCGAAGTTTCCTATTGCAATTTTGAAATATAAACACCCTCGATTTGTTAGCGTTACACTGCAGATTGTGCGCCTGTAGGTATGAAACAGAGATTCAGCTTTGATTGCAACCCAAAGGGTGTGCGATCAAAGATCAGAATATCATCTGCAAAGGTGACCCAATGCAGCTTTAAGTGGTCCAGCCCTGCAGGATAGCTGATTTCATTTGCCGAGATCTCATCAATATCAGAGGTATAGGTTGAACTGGGTTGCTGCTAAATTGCAACCCTGTTTAACCCACCACCTCTGTGAATATCGGATTTGTTGTTGCACCTGTATTGTTAATCCGTACCAAATAGGCATTATTTTGGTGTAATTTCGAAATGAGTGCAATTAGATTATCTGGAAAACCCAGTTGTCCAATCTTTTTCCCCAACAAACTGCAAACAACACAGTCAAAGGCTGCACTGGGGTCAATCGTAGCCATGCATAAAGGGCCTGTGTTGGAAGCTTTCGATTTGGCAATGGGGTGAGCCAAGATTGATGCATTTAATGTTGTGCCCATTTGTGCTCGAAAGCCAATTTGAAATCGTGACAAGATTTTGTGTTTTATGTGGGCCTGAAGTTCTTGTAATAGTAGATTTGAAAACACTTTAGCAGCAGCATCTATCAAGGCTGTAGGCCGGAAATTATTGGGGTAATTTCTATTTCCCTTTTTATATATCGGGACCACTATAGAATTTGGCCAAGATACAGGTATCCTAGCTGTTAATAGAATGTTGTCAAATTGTACTTTTAAGATCAGTGCCCAAAAAGTAGGATTCCGTTTGATGACGCATGGTGGGATAACATCGGGGCCAGCTGTTTTCCAGTAATTCAGAGCCCTAATTGCTGCCACTACTTCCTCAGTTGACCAACTCTTAGATAGCCCTGGTAACAGAACAGGGAGGTGCTCCTCATTATTGGAAAACCTACTAGGTAACTTGAACTTACACCTAAAACATTAGGTCCATACCTGCGCCGTAATGTGAGAAGTTTGGTCAGTAATGGTGGTTGGCGTGTCTGACCTGAGCATCGCCCGCGTGGTTCGTTTATCATTGCGACAAAGATTGACGATCATGTTCTGCTTCGTCAAATTGTGTAAATAACCTCTAAAATTTAGACATTTATTCCTGTATCCATTGCACAGGATTGTTTTCCTTTTAACAAATTCACTGGGCAATATATACTCTGCTTTTCGTTTTCGTAACTCAGCATTTTTTATACGTTTAGCCAATTGGATCTCCCAGCTTTATGGCTGGGCGTGATTTGCTTTTGTTCCATTATATTTGTGCACCAGCTTCTCTATTGCCATGGTAGTTATATGTGAATATCTCATCGCTCTTTGTTGCAATGTCATACAAGATACGCCAATTTTTTTGTCAGAAATCAGATGGTTGTCAATCATAGTGTTTAATTTGTCGCAGAGATAAGTGTTCCATTGTAGTGAAATACGCAGACTAGCACCTTCCAGTAAGCCTTGGGACGAATCACTCCTTATGCTTGAATTGTCAAACCCAACATTAAATGGTCCCCAACACCTGGCTCAGTTATAACTATCTCACTACATTGTTCACGCATATTAGCCGATACTGCATACAAATCTATACATTAACTTTTTGACCCTCTTCTCCAAGTAACCTGGGGTGATAGTAAGTCAATATTAACAAATGCGATCTCCCAATTTGCAAAAAATTCTAGCCATTGTTCCCCTCGCATTCTAGCCATAGTTGGATTAACGGTGCCATCTGGGCGAAACAATCTATTTACGGTATTTACGCAATGTGCATTGAAATCACCCCCTATGAGTATTTACATTATTTTACAATAGATGTCATTGGGTTTTTCCCTAAAAGAGACCAACACCGCTAATAAAGCCGGTGAGTTGTGAACTAGCTGTGTGGTGATCATCATATTCGCATTCAGAAATATTGCTAGGCTACCATAAGGCCTCCCAAATGGGCCTCGAAGGGCCTCCGCATGAAATGCAGAAAATCCTAGTTGGAACCTATAACCACATATAGTTTCTTGACATAATAGAATGTCAACAAATTTGTAAGGAATAGAAGTTTTTGCCCATGTGAGAAAATTAGTAAACCCATATGAGTTCCAAGAAACAATCTTTAAGGATGATTTGCTACTATGTGGGTATGTTATTCCCGAGTGGGATTAAAGTGCCTGCCAGTGAGGACAGCCAAGACCAATCTTTACTCATGGTGGAGAGGGCAACAAGTTGAGCGATTACAGCCGCCTCGGGTGCCACATTCAGTGGTACCCTAGTGTCATTTATGTCTGCCGGCCTTTGTGTTTCTTCAGGTGTTTCATTAAAGGAGATAGCTTCCTCAATGGAGTCAAAGAGAAACGGAGTTAGACCGATGAACTTGAGTTCCCTCTCCTGCTGCCAGACCAATCAGCAATCATAGCAGACTTGAAGTTGGAACACCATCCGATTATTATATGCCGGAAGTGTGATCCATTCAATATCAACTGAATTTAAGGTTCTCAGAGCTGGTATTTTGTGGAGGGCCTGCAGTATAAAGGAACGATTGAGCCGCTTATCACCATTAATTTCCACATTGCTCAACCACTCCATTATAGTAGAGGAGGTTGTCGTAATAGCATCATTCGCCGTGGGGCAAGCTATCGATTTTTTTTTAGTCCGTTGGGAAGGTTTAGCAGAGAGCTTATTTTCATTCATGACGGAAGTTAGGTCATTTTCTGAATCTGAATTAGTGTCTTTCTTTGGTGCCTTTGTAGCATTCCCCACACGCTTGTCTACCATCTCAATATTGGGAGATTTTTGAGGTATGTCCGAAACCTTCGTTGGCACTTCACCCATAACCTCTGATGTAGACTTCCGTGAATTGTTTTTTTTTTATTTGCAATTGGTTTAAAAAACATTGATAGCTGCGTTTGTTAAAAAAAAAGTTTTCCAGAAAATTTATGTAAGGAGTTTAATGAAATGCATTTAAATAACGTTTTTATTTTGTGCTTTAAAATAAGCAATAAAATGCAGATTTTGTGTAACGGCTGATTTCAGAGCATTTGTCATATCATTTCCATATTAAAGGTCAGTCTGTGATAACATTATTTCCAGATTTATATATGATATTGCAGGCACCAGGTATTATATAGAATCCTACATATCACATACTGTGATCTATTTCTTGTACAATACAAGGACATAGTACTTTGGAGTTCTTTAATTTAAAACATTGCAGTGTGGAATATTACCCTATATATAAATATATGTTCCTGAGCTATAACATGCATCAAAATATTTGAGTACTCATCTTTCAATAGTAATTTTGAACGTCTACTATTGCAATAACACCTGCGAGGGCCTTAACGATGGCTCCTGGTGCCGTTCTTGCAATTAGCACCCTGGGTTTCTAATCTGGTAACCTGGGGTGCTGATAGCAATGTATTTTCTTTGAATGGCCGGGATGCCTTGCAGCCTCCCGTTCATTCAAAGACACTACTGACTTAAGATGGCCGTCGTGTAGACCGAAGGCGGGGCTCCATGAGGAGCCCCTCTGCCATTTCCATGGCAGCCCAGAGGCTGGCAGCAGTGGCGGTGGTTGTGCTGCTGCCAAAAGAATGAGGTGAGTGGGGGATGATGGTGGGAAGGAGAAGCAGCCCTCAGGCTATTTGGAACGCGGGCTGAGATTGTGGGATTTAGCCTGTGATCAGAGCAAGCGGATTGGTTGGCTCTCCCGCCCTGGATTCTAATTCCGTCTGTTAACATCATTTAGTGAAGGTGATGCAAAGTATTCTGTGACCTGTCAATTATTTGTTTTTGATTTTTGCCAAGTTTTCCTTCAATAAATGGGTATCCATGGAAAAGCAGCATATCTTGTGTCAAAGAAATATATAACACGTTTATGAAATCTGAAAAAGGTGAATGATGTGCAGTGGCCAAAATTAAAGATGGTGCGAGAAAAATGCTTTCTCAGAAAGTGGATCTTTTTGTAGTTGTTAGAGATGTGAAAGTATGCAACGCTTAGCTAATGCTTAGGAATGTCCTGGAATCAGCGCTTCCTCATAAATGTAGTCAGAAAGGGGAATGAGTCTAGCTCTTGGATTCATTTTTTGTCAAAACACTGTCTAAGGCAGTGCCGGATTATCCATTAAGCCAAGTAAGCACCGGCCTATAGGCCCCACGACAACGGATCAAAATAAAATTTATGGTGCAGAAAATTAAAAACTCATAAGATCATCATTTGCACAGAGGATCCCCGACATTTCGACTGCCTAGGGGACCATCACAGGGTTTAATCCGGCACTGGTCAAAGGAGAGAAATGTCACTGAGTTGTGTGATAAATGGATGTTCGACTCATGCAAGAGCAAGTTAAATAAAAAGGGGGCTTATATGTGTATTGTGACTGTGCATTGCATCTCCAGGGGTTTGGGGAAAAGGTCACCATATGAACTGGGTGCTGCCACCCACTTCAGGATGCAGAGCCTGGTCTGGCATGTGGAAGATACTTTGGTCAAAGCCCCCCCGCCCCCCGCCTCCTACACCTGGGGCAGGAGGCAGGATTGCGACACATTAGCTACAAGAAGTCTGGCCCTTTAAGGAGAGCCCACAGTATAGAAGTAAGCTTTGCTGCTAATGCAAACTCTGCCCGCCCATTAAATTAGACCCTGAAGCGGAAAAACATTTGAAACGATGTGTAATTGCCAAATAATGACTGCAAAGCTTAAAGGTAGTCGAAAAAAGTTGTTCAGACACAGCTGCTTCTGGAGGGGTGCTAGATCCACCCATACAGCCTGCAGCTCTGAAGCTTGGACACAGGTAAAATTATTAGAGAAATTCCAACATGGTAGACTCTCTTCTTATAGCATCAGTCCAGAGGACACTGGAGACACACGTTCCTCAAACACATTTTCTTTTAAGAGTCAGCCAATCTTGCACTAACAAAAGCAACCACTCAAGTGTGGGGACTCAATGGGAGTATTTCCCAGGGGAAGGGGATTACCGCCCAATCTCGTTATTAGACTGTATCAGCAAACTATTTTTTTAAAAAAGAATTTCATTAGTTCATTGCAAATTTTTCAAATGTTTCTAAACAATTCTTTCTATTTCTTCATATATGGTAATTATTAGTCTAAAATGTATTATTCTGCCACCACATGTCCATTTGTCCAACTTACTTTTTAGAGGTTCTCTTATATAATGTCACCAACACCTCAATCCTTATCAATTAGTCTCTTTAAGTTCTTCCATGTAGAATACTAAGGCAAATATTAGTTTGTTGTTTCCTTCATTCATCAAGCTCCACAATTCTTCGCCACTTAGCAATGATCTTACTATCATCAATTTTCCTAAGTGGGCAGTTCTCAAGTCTCTTAATTTGACACAGTATAAGATGTTTCCTTTGCCGTTTCACAGAATCTACTTAACTCGTCTGTTAGTCTCTTTCTCAGGTTTAGAACCTCTTTTGTTTTGAATAGGTTCAGCTGAAACTTCATAAATGATTTCCTCTTGTTGTTACAAGGAAATAATTCCAAGTATTTAGGTAGAGTATTCAGAGCTCTTGCTTCTGGGGCAGCTTGACTCACGCATCTGTGTTTAGATCGTTGTTCTGATGTTTCACACTAGTCCAGTTCCAACAATTTTTTTCTTCACTTTATTTGGGTTTTGGATCAAGTTCTCTTTATTCGTATCTAAGTGGGCTAGCAGACTTTCACAGTTTTGTTTCCATTGATCGAAAATGGAGTCTGATCTTGCTCTTACTGGTGTATTCAAGATCTTAAATTGCGAGAGTTCATTGGCACCGATTACTTTTCTATATAATACTAAGGTGTTCCACATCACCCTCGCATTAATCGATGACAGCCCTAGTTCATACCGTATACAGGCAGTAGGAGTTCCACTGGGTAGTTGTAGGATTTTGCTCCAGTATGTGTTTTCACACCAAGACCATGTTGTGTTGTGTGTGCACAGCCCAACATTGTTTCACCACCAAATATCAGAGACGCTATAACCTTTGCTCTATAAAACTCCATAGCGTGTTTTAAGATGAATTTTCCATATTTCTTATTTATTATTGCACCTTGAGCCGATAGGAGCTTACATTTTCTTTTGATTTTCTGTACCATCGGCTCATCCGTTATATGCGAGTTTATTAGCACGCCTAGGTATTGCATCTGGTTTGTACAGTTAATAGGCTCTCCACCAATTGACCATTTGAACTTTCTCTTGTTGCTCAATTTGGATCCCAATAAATTTTGTAAAACAAGCATCTCTGTTTTATATGCATTAATCACCAATCCATTTCTCTCTGTGTGCGCCTTTAGGGTAGCCAGTTTACGCTGCAAACCAACCGTGGTTAAATGAAGTGGAACCATATTATCCGCAGAGAACATGTGCCCCAGTTGGTTCCCGTTGATCTTAGGTGGGAATGCTCTAACTTCGTCCATCTTGTTTCCCACATCTGAAATGCATCCGTTGAATACAGTTGCTCCCAAGGGACACCCCTGCTTAACTCCCCTCACTGTTTTTATTGCAGAGGAGAGGGAGCCCATTTAATTCAGCCTAATTTTGATTTCAGTGTCAGAGTACAACTCAGGAAACACCCTCATTATGTTAGTTGGACAGTTTCTTGCAGCCATCTTAGTCGATAGTTGTTCCCGATCAACACTGTGGAAGGCCTGTGCCAGATCGACAATGATTATTTTCTTTATCGCCTCCGTTTCTTTTTTTATTTACTTTGTTCTTATTGAACATTATGCATCATACAAGAAACTCCAGGAATTCCTGGGCACAACCAAAGAGCACCCTAACATAACCCCGCCCCTCCCTCTCCCCCCACCCCCCGCACATAGCACTACAAAGCACAATCAGCTGTTGGGTTAAAAGGAACTGAGAAACAACCCTGGAGCAAGACCATCCAGTAGCGCTGACTTAGAGGGGCCAACCAAAGCGTCAGGGTTCAGGAGCAGGCAGCATGTGTTACAGAGAAAGTAGGGTAATCAGTACACCCTTCGGGCTCACATAGCTACAACTTGAAGGCGTCACATTCTTCATTCATGAGAACCACAGACCAATTCATTACGAAGGAGTCCATATTATTGTTGGATATTGCCGAGAGTTTGTCGTAGGTGAAGATTCCCCATAACTTCGAGAGCCTCTCGAATTTGGACGGGGTAGAGGGGTTCTTCCAATTTTAGGCAAGGGCTAGTCTCCCGGCTCTCAGCATCGACTCCACCACCTTTGGAAAGGGACTAATGTCAGGGTTGGGAATAAGTGTGCCCAAGAGCATGTCCAAGGGAAGGAGAGAGGGGCCATTACCCACAAACTCTTTGATCCAGCTGAGTAGCTCGGTCCAGTAAATCTGACCCACCAGGCACTCCCACCACATGTGGTACCAAGTTCCCTGTTGCTTGCACTTCCTGGGGCACAACGGGGATGACCCCTCGAACATCTTGGCCAGAGTCGCTGGCGGACGGTGCCAAGAATGTAACATTTTAAAGTTATGTTCTAACGCTGACATATACAAGGACCCCGGCTCCATTTTTAACAGGTTGATCATGAGTAAATTGAGGGCACAACCTACACCTTTAACAAACCCTGTTTGGCGGGTATCTATTATTTCGGCTTGTTTGATCCATCTCGATAGATGGTATAGCAGTTGAGTTGCAAAGATCTTCCCGACAACATCAAGCAGTGCTATGGGTCTGAATTGTTTTGGCTCTGATCTTTCGACTTTTTTAAACACCAGTACAATCAATGCACTTTTCTGTGATCTTGGCACCTTATTTCTTTCTGTATGTTTTGAAATAATATATAACAAAACTCTGCCCATGCTTCGGGCGCTGTTTAAGTGTTGCGTTAGGCCCTGGAAGTACTTAGTATTTTGATGTTGTTCAATAGATCGTCCTTCGTAATTTCTAGATCTCATGCAGTCAAGGCTTCTGTGTTCATGTATTTTATTTGCCTCTGTTTTTTTAAATAACTCGGTGTAATGATTGATCCATTGGTTTTCAGTTACTATACTGGATTGAAGAGCTCCTTGGGGTGCATCTACGTTGTTTATAATTGGCCAAAACCTACTCAGGTTCTTATGTCATGATTTTTAACATTGCCTCTGCATCATGTTGTAGCATGTTGTTTTTATGGGAGCATAACCAGGATTTGTAACAGGATTTGCTTCTCTTAATCTCTCCCCATTGATCCAATTTCACGCTTTTCTTGATCACTCGAATTGCTTTTCTTAACTCACGTTTCTTTGCGACAATCATAGGATCGTACGCATGTTGATGTTTAAACCCTGGTTTATTACTCCCTTTTTGTTGTTTGGTGTATTGTTCTAGAAGTATGGAGGATAATAAGCGCTTGTCTTCAGCATTATTTTTCATTTGCTCTCGCATTAGAATGCTTAACATTTCATGCAATTTAACGTAATTTGTTGCTTGTTGTTTCATTTCTTGAATCACAGATTCAATGTTTACCATTTTCGAGTTTACTAGAGACATCAACGTATTTTTGTCCCTACACATTTCGTTTAGCTGTTCGTATAATTTTATCAGCGGGGCCACCGTGATGGTCAAAGCTGAAATTGTTAGGTCGAAATTCGTTGATCACTTGTTCTACTAACTCAAAACAGTTTGTTCGATCTTTTGGTGAGTCTGTTTTCATATTCTTATTTAACTTAGGAACTCCTCTTCTTATCTTTGGAAAGTCTCTCTCGACAAATGAGGAATCCGTGGTTGTGTCCTCATCTAGCTCTGATGACTCGCTAGTGAGAGCAATCGGGACACACTTTCTTTTTGTTGTTGCCTTCAAGGGGGGAGATATTTGATTTGTCTGTTGTGATGGAAGATCAGGACCATTTCTTTTCTGGAAGCACATGACCAACGGTCTTGGGCTAGAGTCAGGTCGTCTTCTCTTCTGCGGATGACTAGCTGCATTCGGTTGGATGACTCCATCGTTTTCTTTTATTCCAAAGTTCAGTTTTGCTGCCTTAGTTACCTCAGCATGCCGGTCTTCCAGCTCTTTTGATTTTTCCTTATTTAGTTGGTTTATTGCAAATGTAGCGTTCATTTCCTTCAGATCTTTTAACAGTTGATCAGCGACAGCTATAGAGTAGCGTCTTTTAGTTTTCTTTTCAGGCGTCCGATCACTTCCAAAGCCTCCCATGGTGTTTTCCTCTGACATTTCTGGAACAGTTTGGGAACCCACAAGGAAAACTTCATCCTGCATCTCTTTCCACTCTTGGTGAGGCTGATCTATAGCAGCAAAATTATTAATTGGGCTTATAACGCCCTCGCCTGAACGTTCTTGTGTGAAGTGCAATTTCACTCCATCTCTATGTGGGAGCAATTTCTGCTTCACGGTCTCCCGCAAGATGTTATTTGGCAGATCCACTACTTGAAGAGTGTGCTCCGGGACCCCCAACCGGACCATAGAGTCGGGGATTGCCCAGAAGCACTTTAAGACAAGATAGCAGCACCCGTGAGATGGATGGGGGTGCAGATTCAATACTCTAACACCAAATCAATAATGACAACTCAACGGTTTGGCAAAGGGAGTCCGTTTAATGACAAGTACAAAAAACGGCTCATGAACCTCAGTGGATGCGTGATCTTCCTTCTCGCTCCACAACTCCAACGAACTTCACAGAAAATACATTTATACTAAAAACTCGTCATTGATGTGTAACACTTAAGAGTTGGCATACACTTCTATTGGTTTGGGAAAGTTAACTTTACTACAGGTACTATATCTGTATATGGTAACGGAGTAAGGGGATTGGGTAAACACTGTCAGGTGGGGCATCTAAGCCCTACCTTCAAGCTAGCTACTGTAGACGTCACTAAAAGTACGACGTCTCATTGGTTCTACTAACTATAGGACCCTAGATTACTTGGTCCCTTGTGATTCGGTTGGCACCAACCCCACCTGTACTTTTCCACTTCGCTTAGCAACACGCAGAATAATGAGGCCAGGTGCAGGGAGTACGTTTGTACCCCAGCTTTCCTTAAATTTATGTTACAGCCATTCATCACCTTAGTGGCTGTGTGTCAATTACTGCCTTGTAGTTTGGCCTTGTGTCTGCCTCTTGGTCTGAGAACGTTAAGGAGGATGGGTACGATAAGCCTCCATGCGTAGGTGTGAAAGGCTTACTTCTGCTCGCTCGGCTGGTCACGTGGTTCAGACACCGTGAATTTGCCTCTTTATTTTCGTTTCACCCGCCATCTGCCTTCGGCTTCTTATCTTGGCCCTTCCGAGCAGTATATTCTGTTCTTTGCTTCAATTATAGCCACTGTTCGTCCATCTTGACAGATACGACTTTGGTTCTTCCAGGCACGATTTGTCTCTGCTGAGTTTAGTTTCTGCCGCTCTATCCTTGGTTTCGCTACATATGAAACTTTTCTTGTGTGTCCCTTTAGTAACCTTTTGGTTGATTCTTCTTGTGCAAAGTGAAAATATACTTGTGTTACGCTCACCTGGCTCCCACAGGGGCGTCGGTCGGTACCGGACAGCTGCGGTCTCCACCCACGTGATGCGTAGTGCAGCAATGACTGACTGGATCTGCCCTCCTAATCTTGTCTGCTTAACCCGTAGAAATATTCTCCTGCAAGTGGAGAGATGGATTTAGCCACTTGTGGATTCAAGTGATGGCACCCCCACAGTCCTCCCGAACTAATCACCTCCGAAATGCCCTCACAGCAATCTCACCTTATATTCTTGAAAGATGAGCTCTCCATCCTGCGTGGATTTGCAGGGGCGCGTTGATTCCAGTTACTTCACAGGTTTGAAGGCTCGGGAGAGTTCCGGAAAGTATTGACTGAGGTTCCTGGTGAGGACCAGTAAGTATTAAGTTCATAGAGTTCAATATGTCCGATGGTCACTCTTGTTCCCCCCCTTCCTTTCTTGTCTTTCAGCTGGCTCGTGAAAAGATGCTCTTGTGGCAGCTGGTGGGGCTCAGGAAAGAGTCTGTATTACCCGGCGCTGTCTGGGAAATGTTGCACGAGGAAAACGTGTTGTCTCTCTTTACAGATGGGGCACGTGAAAATATGGAGTCACAAAAGGATGCCTCCGGTGGTAAATCAGGTAAGTCTATGGTGGTAAGAATTATATTTGTTGGTTCCCTCGGCTCACCTTGTGGTTTTCTTTTGTCTCATAGATGCCGAAGTTCAGATAAGAAATGATGGAGGCAGCGCCGACCCGAAGGATGCTGTGAAGACTGGTGAGTATGGCGCGGCGCTGCAGCTGGAGGTGCGGTGCGTGCAGAAATTGTTATTTACAGGTCCGGAGACAAGATGGATCCAGAATCAGGTGTGGAATAGAAATAAGTTTGTTTTCTAACCTTGTCCCTTTCTTTCCTCTTTGTTTTAGGAGCTCCGGATTCGAGGCGGGCGTGGCAGAAGACTGGATCCAGGCTGCAGGCACGGTGAGTGTTACGCTGCTGGATGCAGAATAACAAGAAGCGTGTGTTGCTGGTCGGGTGTGGTTTAAAAAGCCTCAAAAGTAGTCCCAGGTAAGAAGTCCCTAGAACCACACTGAGTAAAAAATAATCCCTGTAGAAAAATAGTTCCTTTCAGGCTTCATGTTGGATTGGAGTCATTTGCAGCATGGTCTGTCTGAGGTAAGTAAGGACTATGAGCCTGGCGCCAGGACTGATTCCTACTATGAGCCTGACACCTAAGGCGCCAGGACTGAACCCAGATAGCCCCTAGCCGGGGCTGCTGAGGTTTTACTAAATGTCTAGATGCCTGCTCCCGGGGCTGATGGGCTTGGTCCGGATGCCTGGGGGTAGGCATCATGACATTATGTAATATACTTCTTTGAGGTAGATTATGTATAGTGGTGATTGCTGCACTATCTTCCTACTAAGCATATTAAGCTGCACGATTTTCTTAGCTTTCTTGCAGTTCCAAGCATATGCACACGTGTAAACTGATTGAATATCTTCATTTTGCTCATGGCTTAAGCTTCTTACATTTAACATCGTCCTTTCACTTTAGGATCACGATATCCTTGTCTCATGACATTTCGTCTTTGTCATTCTCTGGTCGTCATTTCTTCTATATGTGAGTCCGTCCAGGTTCTTGTGACATCACCATTCGTCTCCCATTAAGACCTTTTTGGTTTCTTCAGGGACTGTACTCTGACGATCTTCTTTCCGTTTCATTTGTTGATATGGCCTTCTCAATGGATACCTTACTGTCCATGGTTTCCGTGGTATCGGTACTTCAATAGGTGCTGTTTTTCTGATAGGTACTGAACAGAGCCCCACTGCGGCTCTCTGCTGGTTTATTTGCTCATCATACGTCACATATCTCGTTGTGAACGTTCCTGCTACTTCAAAATGGACGGTTGGAGTGCAGGCTATACTTGGGACCTCCTCTACAAGAGCTAATACCCTCAACAATGTGACTATCAATTAGAGACTCTTGATCATTCGTGAGCTTGTTTGCTTTGTACGATCGTATTGAGCTTCTTTGCTGATTCGCTTGGCACCCATTTCCAGCCGGTTTAGATACACGCTGGTACCCCATGCCCTCGCTTCTGTGGCTCAGCTCATTTCCATACTCATATATCCGTTTTATTAGGGGTGAATGGATCTTCCCAGTTACCGGCGGGCAACGCAGGAGAACGCTGCCACCCATTTTCCTCTTACTGTCCTGCCCACCCCCTGAGGTGTCACTGGCTCGTACATCGTGCGAAAACATCATGGAATCACGACTACTTCCAATCACTTCCATGCTGTCTTGCCCCACAAAGTCCAATGCTGTTCTTTAATCTCATTGGTTATTTTTCCATTTTGGCAGGTGAAGAACGATGGTCTGGAGGGTTGCAATGAGCAACACCAGAGGTTGACATTCATTCTAAACCTTCCAGCCATCACCTCTTTGTTTTTGCATGGACCACTGACGGCAAGATTGCTTTTGACCAATCCCCTCTGACATTTTGCCTTTCTAAGGATAGGAAACCCTTTCTTTCTTTGGTTCATCTTTAGACCAACAAGACCAGCAGGAGGATTCACTGAATCTCTGGTGGGAGTGCAGTCCATTCCAAAGTCCTCCACCAGTGAGGTGAAGACAGAAGGCACCCAAGGCAGAGTAGAGCTCTATCCCCTAACCATCCCAAGGGAACGGTGAGGGTGAACTGCTGTGACCCAAGTCCTCTCTATGGGCTGCACTGGAACCAGGTTCCTGTACATTGGAGGTGAAGGATCATCTTCAGGTGCCACTCAAGCTCCCTGGATTTGGAGTACAGAACAGAATCTGGGGAGCTAAGGCAGGGGCATCCTCCTCCCTCTGGATACTCTCCATCTCTGGGTTTTCGCAGGTGGTTTTGTTGCTGTCTGAGAGTGGCTGGATTCCCTCTCTGGTCTCCCATAGGTTATTCCCTCAGGATAGTTGAACTAGGGGATCTGCTTGATAATTTCTCAGTCAAACTACTCTTCCTTATTGGCTTTTTCTTATCTTTCTTCTTTGATTGGTAGAATGCTTTTTGGGTGGATTTATTCTAATGGGCCCCAGCCAAGAGTAAAACGCCGGCTCAGCATTCCCTGCCATCTTGGATTTGCTTTGGGCGCACAACGGGAAGTTCTACGGGTCCACGCTCAAGTGCACTTGCTGGGTGCAGGGGATTTGGGGATTCAGCAGCTAGACCTCTCAACTCCCCAGCCCTCTTTCAAGTAACCTTCCATGGTAGTCTACCACTTTGCTGCGGTTTTGCGCCTTCCGCTCCAAAGCCTCCAGTTTCACACCGGAAAACACTACAATAATGTGGCCTGTTGTGCAGTTAAGCATGGCTCCCTGTCTCGGTTCTCCCCTTGCCATTGCTTTGTGGAGGACACTCTAGGTTATAGAGTCTTGCAAGATTCTCAGGACCAATCACATTTGTACCGTCCCCCATGCATTGTGGGACTCGTAGTTCACTCAATCCTTCACTGTTTCAGGATTAAGGATTACTGAGCCTCATGTAGAGTAGTAGGGGAAATCGCTTTGTCTACTTTAAGGGAGGCACATCGGGTAGTGGCCAGACCAACCCAATCCCTAGCAGCGTGCCACCTTCACAAGTCAGGAAAGGGAGTTCAAGGAATTCCCCACGCTAGACACTTTTCCAGGGTACAAGTGTCCGTCCCCAGCAAAACCTGTTGTTAATAGATACTAGAAGGCATTGTAGGAGAAGATAGCAGCCCACTTGGATCCTGTCACCCCTCCCGAGGTCAAAACGCCACCATTTTGAACGTAGTTTGACCCGCTCACTTCACCTCGCTCCTGCAACGATGGAAATGCCTCTTCTTTGGGCCAATAGTGCCTCTGCCCACAGAGGTGGCACATAAAGGTATTGAAATAGGGTACATGGTGGAAAATCAACCAGTTAGGAATGGTTGGAGATGCACCTTCCACCCCCGGGGGCGATAGAGGTGTAGTCTACATAGTGGCAGGCAGGAAGAGGGGGAGTTGGGTTATGTGGTGTAGGGCATTCTGGGAGAATAGAATGAGGGACATGATATGATGGGTTATTTATAACGCGCTTAATACCCAGAGGTTTCTAAGCGCGGGCCCGGGGATCGAACCTGTGGTGCTCCGTGTCGTCTTGTTTCCAAGGCGAGCACGTTGCCCATGAGCTATCCTCCCGAGACTATGAGGAGGTTTAAAAATCCTCTGTGGCCACTATTAAAGCATCCCTGATTGGGTCAGCTGCTGGCAGGGAAAGGTTCATTCCCAGGAAGGGAAAAAGGTCACCCAAAAAGAACAGCTAGGCGCCTGCTTGAATCTGTCAGGATTCCTCACATTGTTTTGGTCGAATGCAAGTTTGCCGAATTTTTGGGGCTGATTTTACCGATTTTTGTTACCACAAAAAAGTGGGGGAGGGGTAAACACCCCACTAAACCCCAATCCCCCCTTCTGTATACGAAACCCAAACGTAGCATCTGTAGTGTTGTGGTAAAAAGTAGTAAACATATCACAGAAAAGAATTCGGCAAGTTGCCCTCTGGAAAAGTGAGTAATACTGACTGATTCACTTTGAACCAGGCAGTGCTGAGGTCACGTGTTACTTTAATCATTTAGTTTTTATTTATATATCGCTAGTGTGTGGTTCTCATTTATCGACCTCGGAAGGATGAAAGGCTGAGTTTGGCCCTGCCGGGATTCGAACCTGCCAGCAGGCTGTGCACTTATATCAAAGCGAGCGCTGTACTCGCAGCACTCGTGTTTGGTATTAGTCATTAAGGTCCCCCTCACAAGAGAGACCTCAGTAGGGACTAGCTCCGCTAGGCACTGGATGGATGGCGTTGCAGGCATTTAAGAGTTTGAACTTCTCCTGAGCAAGTCCATTGTTTTCACAGTAGGAGCTTAGAGTCCAATGTCCACAACTCCTATTATGCAAGTGGACTTTCCAGCAGTGGGTGACCTGGAACTTTCAGTGTGGGTTAAACCCCTTGGGAAGTCGTAGGGGATGGAGGGACTATCCGATGCCCTAGTACACTGATGTCATCTGGCAGGGGAGATTCCCGCATTGAGTAAAATGCTCCCCGGGTGTGACGGTGCACACGTGAAGCCATTCACGGCTTTCACAAGGAAAAAGGTTTCTTTGTAATGCAAGACTGGTTTGGCCTGTATTATTTGCCAAGCAAACCTGGGTCCTTTCACTCACTTCCTGGAACCCGGGGACTGTTCCGAGATTTGCCAGTCACATTTCCTTGTTCTCTTATTGCGCGTGATGGGGGGGGAGGGGGGGAGAGGGGGGGTGGTATGGCAGGCCTAAATCTTCCACCCAAAAACAATGGAGTCCATTTTGCAATCCTGGGCGCTGGTCTCTACAATCTACCCTGAATGCGCCCTTTATGATTGGCCAGTGTTCCCAAAAGAATCCATCATTAGCCTAAAAAAGGCACCACAATGTACATCCTGTCATCTGAGCTTTTATTCTCAATGGAATGCGACTCCCTGAAATGCAACTCGGCTGTTGCCGAAGGATAGACCTTTAGGATGTTTTGTATATTTATTTAAATAAAATGTTGGAGATGATTTGTGAAAAAAAAGGTAGTTATGTTTTTGGTATTTTGAAACCAAGAGGCAATACAAATGAATTCGATGTTTAGCTAAAATATGCTATGATAAACACTGGCCGGAGGGTGAAGGGCAGCCATTTTAGGACGTAAACATGTTTGAAGATGTTTTTAGAAATGACGGCACGTAGGTGTGTGGTTTGTTTAACCTGTTATGCAAATAACATACTTTACTAGTCAAAACATGCAAACGCATGACACTGAAAACGTATTCACGGAGGGGTTAAGGTTCACAGTAATTGAGTTTTAAAAAGTCCGAAGGGAGCTGCATTTTTAAATTCATATGCAATTGCAAATATGAACTTAATGAGGGAGGGAAATCGCATGGCATTAGAGAAACAAAAGTATCCAGGAGGCACAAAGAAAATAAAGTAGACCTTTCAGTTTGGAGGAAAGATAGCGATATAACTATGGTTTCCACATGTTTTACACTGGAGAAGGGAGGAATACAACTTAAACAACTTTAGTATGAATATTGCGTGCAATTATATTAAGGCGAAAATCGCATGAAACTGTGTTTAAGTGAAATGAAAACGTACTGAGGTGCGTTAAATAAATGACGCAGATCCATTTTGCAGGCCTCATTATGAGTTTGGCGATACATTCACTGAATTAGTGCCAACATTTATTACCGTTACCTGCACTCTAGCCTGTGGGGTTACGAGCGGTGGCAAACTGTAAATCCCCACTTTTGGAATCCATGGTCCTCCATGTGGATTTTGGTGGAATTGCCGTAAGCGCATATCCGTGCAGTCATTCTGACGCTTTTTTGGAGGTAAACTCAAGATTCACTCAATTAATTTTGCTCAAGGTGACTCCTCCACTTTACCTCCAGACACGGAATTCGGTGATGCGGTAAAAGGGTCAATAATTCCATTACCGCCAAAACAAGTGGCAGTAACGGATTTACTGCCACTTTTTTTTTAACCCAACCACTGAACTCTTAACGAGGCCCACATAGCAATTATAAGTCCTCTGTAGCCCTTTTTGATATGGTCTGTGGTGAGCCGGAACTGACTCCCAAGTGGACTAAAAGTGCTCGGCAATTGTTTCAAAATAGTTTTCTCATTCGAAAAGAAAAATGTTGACACTAATGTTCATTCCCATATTTTTTCCTGTGGCATGGGTGCCTAACACCTCCAACACTCCGAACCTCCGTGCAATACCCCATCGCCCTCCTCTAGGCGTAGGGTGCCATTGATGTAAAAGTGATCAAGCAAGAAAAATCTAACATGGCTGCGCAAAAATCTCAATGTTCCTTACAGGGTGGGCTGGTCCATCCACATCATGAGTGCGTTATGAGTACCTGGCGCTGAATATAAGACTTACACACCTGCAATTTATCTGTCCCTTAGGCTAGTTAAAATCAGAAGTCAGTAGGTGCAACCCTAAAATCTGCCTGCTTTTAGCAACATTTTCTTTTTAATTTTGCAATGAATCGTTACCAGCCACAGGGTCTGTTCACTGCTACATAAGTTATTCCATTGCACACCAGTGACAAGGCTCTACTCTGCAGTTTTTCTATAGGAGGTCTGCAACTTTTGGACTTCTAGAGCGGTTGAACTGCCGCTCCCATGAGTCCTAGCCAGCATAGACAATGGTAAGGAATTATGGGAGTTGTAGTCCAAAACATCTGGAGAACCGCAGATTACAGACCCCGGACTTAGGGCAGCAAAAACCCTAGCATCAGCTCATCATCTAGGTTGCAACATGGTGGTTGAGGTGGCTGCTTCCCATCATGCTTCTACATCTGTGGTAGTGCAGAATGTCTGTGCGGTGCTGTAGATCCTTCCTTGGCTTGTAATTTCCACAAGGGAGGTATTATGTAGAGGCAAAGTCTGGCCATCCCACTGGCTTCCTCTCGCTTCTTGCTCCTCTAATTTCCCCTCATCCATTTCAGTGAGGGCCATTCTCAGTGTAACGCATTCTCTCCGGAAATGCACCCATTGAGTTAAATGTAAAACTCACTGAAATTCCGAAAAATAAGTAATGAAAATACATATCATAAAATAAAATGTACATATTTAATCAATGGGGATGATCAATGGGGCATTTATTTAAATGAGGAAACCATCAAGGAATGAAACAATTAAAAATTGTGAAGTAGAGGAGAGACAGAGGCCCCTGGGGGTAACGCCTAATTGCACTCCTCATTTGCAATAAGTAAGAGAGGAAAGCAAGTCAAAACAAGTAACATTCAGCAAGATGGCTTAAGGTGAAATGGGCCAAAAACATGTTATTTAAATGGCTTGAGGTGAAATGGCTGCATTAAGTTTGGCTTGTATTGCGATGGCTGTACTGAGTTTGGCTTGTGGCTAGATGGCTGCATTGAGTTTGGCTTGTGGTGAGGTGGCTGCATTGAGCTTGGATGGAATTGAGATGGCTGTACTGAGTTTTGCCTGTGGCAAGATGGCTGCATTGAGTTTGGCTTGTGGTGAGGTGACTGCACTGAGTGTGACTTGTGGTGAGGTGACTGCACTGAGTTTGGCTTGTGGTGAGGTGACTGCACTGAGTTTGGCCTTTGGTGAGATGGCTGCATTGTGTTCGGCTTGTATTGAATGACTGCACTGAATTTGGCTTGTGGTGAAATGCCTGCCTTGAGTCTGGCTTGTATTGAGATGGCTGCATTGGGTTTGGCTTGTATTGAGGTGGCTGCACTGAGTTTGGCTTGTGGTGAGATGCCTGCCTTGAGTCTGGCTTGTATTGAGATGGCTGCATTGGGTTTGGCTTGTATTGAGATGGCTGTACTGAGTTTGGCTTGTGGTGAGATGGCTGCATTGAGTTTGGCTTGTGGTGAGATGGCTGGATTGAGTTTGGCTTGTATTGAGATGGCTGTACTGAGTTTGGCCTTTGGTAAGATGGCTGCTTTGAGTTCGGCTTGTATTGAGGTGGCTGCACTGAGTTTGGCTTGTGGTGAGATGGCTGCATTGAGTTTGGCTTGAGGTGAGATGGCTGCATTGAGCTTGGCTTGTATTGAGGTGGCTGCACTGAGTTTGGCTTGTGGTGAGATGCCTGCCTTGAGTCTGGCTTGTATTGAGATGGCTGCATTGGGTTTGGCTTGTATTGAGATGGCTGTACTGAGTTCGGCTTGCGGTGAGATGGCTGCATTGAGTTTGGCTTGTGGTGAGATGGCTGCATTGAGTTTGGCTTGTGGTGAGATGGCTGCATTGAGTTTGGCTTGAATTGAGATGGCTGCATTGAGTTTGGCTTGTGGTGAGATGGCTGCACTGAGTTTGGCTTGTGGTGAGATGGCTGCACTGAGTTTGGCTTGTGGTGAGATGGCTGCACTGAGTTTGGCTTGTGGTGAAATGGCTGCACTGAGCTTGGATTGTATTGAGATGACTGCACTGAGCTTGGATTGTATTGAGATGACTGCACTGAGTTTGGCCTTTGGTGAGATGGCTGCATTGAGTTTGGCTTGTATTGAGATGGCTGCACTGAGTTTGGCCTTTGGTGCAATGGCTGCATCGAGTTCGGCTTGTATTGAATGGCTGCACTGAATTTGGCTTGTGGTGAGATGGCTGCATTTAGCTTGGCTTGAGGTGAGATGGCTGCATTGAGCTTGGCTTGTATTGAGGTGGCTGCACTGAGTTTGGCTTGTGGTGAGATGCCTGCCTTGAGTCTGGCTTGTATTGAGATGGCTGCTTTGGGTTTGGCTTGTATTGAGGTGGCTGCACTGAGTTTGGCTTGTGGTGAGATGCCTGCCTTGAATCTGGCTTGTATTGAGATGGCTGCATTGGGCTTGGCTTGTATTGAGATGGCTGTACTGAGTTTGGCTTGAATTGAGATGGCTGCATTGAGTTTGGCTTGTATTGAGGTGGCTGCACTGAGTTTGGCTTGTGGTGAGATGGCTGCACTGAGTTTGGCCTTTGGTGCAATGGCTGCATCGAGTTCGGCTTGTATTGAATGGCTGCACTGAATTTGGCTTGTGGTGAGATGGCTGCATTGAGCTTGGCTTGTATTGAGATGGCTGTACTGAGTTTGGATTGTGGTGAGTTGCCTGCATTGAGCTTGGCTTGTATTGAGATGGCTGTACTGAGTTTGGCTTGTGGCGAGAAGGCTGCATTGAGTTTGGCTTGTATTGAGATGGCTGCATTGAGTTTGCTTGTATTGAGATGGCGGCACTGAGTTTGGCTTGTAGTGAGATGGCTGCATTGAGCTTGGGTTGAGGTGAGATGGCTGCATTGAGCTTGGCTTGTATTGAGGTGGCTGCACTGAGTTTGGCTTGTGGTGAGATGCCTGCCTTGAGTCTGGCTTGTATTGAGATGGCTGCTTTGGGTTTGGCTTGTATTGAGGTGGCTGCACTGAGTTTGGCTTGTGGTGAGATGCCTGCCTTGAATCTGGCTTGTATTGAGATGGCTGCATTGGGCTTGGCTTGTATTGAGATGGCTGTACGTAGTTTGGCTTGTGGTGAGATGGCTGCATTGAGTTTGCCTTGTGGTGAGATGGCTGCATTGAGTTTGGCTTGTAATGAGATGACTGCACTGAGTTTGGCCTTTGATGAGATGGCTGCATTGAGTCTGGCTTGTATTGAATGGCTGCACTGAATTCCGCTTGTGGTGAGATGCCTGCCTTGAGTCTGGCTTGTTTTGAGATGGCTGCATTGGGTTTGGCTTCTATTGAGATGGCTGTACTGAGTT
Source organism: Ambystoma mexicanum (assembly GCF_040938575.1). NCBI lineage: Eukaryota > Metazoa > Chordata > Amphibia > Caudata > Ambystomatidae > Ambystoma > Ambystoma mexicanum. Next base: position 501,623,090 of record NC_090938.1, read on the forward strand.
TGGCTTGTGGTGAGATGGCTGCACTGAGTTTGGCTTGAATTGAGATGGCTGCATTGAGTTTGGCTTGTATTGAGGTGGCTGCACTGAGTTTGGCTTGTGGTGAGATGGCTGCACTGAGTTTGGCTTGTGGTGAGATGGCTGCACTGAGTTTGGCTTGTGGTGAGATGGCTGCACTGAGTTTGGCTTGTGGTGAGATGGCTGCACTGAGTTTGGCTTGTGGTGAAATGGCTGCACTGAGCTTGGCTCGTATTGAGATGGCTGTACTGAGTTTGGCTTGTGGTGAGATGGCTGCATTGAGTTTGGCTTGTGGTGAGATGGCTGCATTGAGTTTGGCTTGTATTGAGGTGGCTGCATTGAGTTTGGCTTGTGGTGAGAAGGCTGCATTGAGTTTGGCTTGTGGTGAGAAGGCTGCATTGAGTTCGGCTTGTGGTGAGATGGCTGCATTGAGCTTGGCTTGTATTGAGATGGCTGTACTGAGTTTGGCTTGAATTGAGATGGCTGCATTGAGTTTGGCTTGTATTGAGGTGGCTGCACTGAGTTTGGCTTGTGGTGAGATGGCTGCACTGAGCTTGGCTTGTATTGAGATGGCTGCACTGAATTTCGCTTGTGGTGAGATGCCTGCCTTGAGTCTGGCTTGTTTTGAGATGGCTGCATTGGGTTTGGCTTCTATTGAGATGGCTGTACTGAGTTTGGCTTGTGGTGAGATGGCTGCACTGAGTTTGGCTTGTGGTGAGATGGCTGCACTGAGTTTGGCTTGTGGTGAGATGGCTGCACTGAGTTTGGCTTGTGGTGAGATGGCTGCACTGAGTTTGGCTTGTGGTGAGATGGCTGCACTGAGTTTGGCTTGTGGTGAGATGGCTGCACTGAGTTTGGCTTGTGGTGAAATGGCTGCACTGAGCTTGGCTTGTATTGAGATGGCTGTACTGAGTTTGGCTTGTGGTGAGATGGCTGCATTGAGTTTGGCTTGTGGTGAGATGGCTGCATTGAGTTTGGCTTGTATTGAGGTGGCTGCATTGAGTTTGGCTTGTGGTGAGAAGGCTGCATTGAGTTTGGCTTGTGGTGAGAAGGCTGCATTGAGTTCGGCTTGTGGTGAGATGGCTGCATTGAGCTTGGCTTGTATTGAGATGGCTGTACTGAGTTTGGCTTGTGGCGAGATGGCTGCATAGAGTTTGGCTTGTGGCGAGATGGCTGCATAGAGTTTGGCTTGTATTGAGATGGCTGCATTGAGTTTGCTTGAATTGAGATGGCGGCACTGAGTTGGGCTTGTATTGAGATGGCTGCATTGAGTTTGGCTTGTATTGAGATGGCTGCATTGAGTTTGGGTTGTGGTGAGATGCTGCATTGAGTTTGGCTTGTATTGAGATGGCTGCATCGAGTTTGGCTTGTATTGAGATGGCTGCATTGAGTTTGGCTTGTGGTGAGATGGCTGCATTGAGTTTGGCTTGTATTGAGATTGCTGCATTGAGTTTGGCTTGTGGTGAGATGGCTGCATTGAGTTTGGCTTGTATTGAGATGGCTGCAATGAGTTTGGCTTGAATTGAGATGGCTGCATTGAGATTGGCTTGAATTGAGATGGATGCATTGAGTTTGGCTTGTATTGAGGTGGCTGCACTGAGTATGGCTTGTGGTGAGATTGCTGCATTGAGTTTGGGTTATGGTGAGATGCCTGCCTTGAATCTGGCTTGTATTGAGATGGCTGCATTGAGTTTGCTTGTATTGAGATGGCGGCACTGAGTTTGGCTTGTATTGAGATGGCTGCATTGAGTTTGGCTTGTATTGAGATGGCTGCATTGAGTTTGGGTTGTGGTGAGATGGCTGCATTGAGTTTGACATGTATTGAGATGGCTGCATCGAGTTTGGCTTGTATTGAGATTGCTGCATTGAGTTTGGCTTGTGGTGAGATGGCTGCATTGAGTTTGGCTTGTATTGAGATTGCTGCATTGAGTTTGGCTTGTGGTGAGATGGCTGCATTGAGTTTGGCTTGTATTGAGATGGCTGCATTGAGATTGGCTTGAATTGAGATGGATGCATTGAGTTTGGCTTATATTGAGGTGGCTGCATTGAGTTTGGCTTGTGGTGAGATGGCTGCATTGAGTTTGGCTTGTGGTGAGATGGCTGCATTGAGTTTGGCTTGTGGTGAGATGGCTGCATTGAGTTTGGCTTGTATTGAGGTGGCTGCACTGAGTTTGGCTTGTGGTGAGATGGCTGCACTGAGTTTGGCTTGTATTGAAATTGCTGTACTGAGTTTGGCCTTTGGTAAGATGGCTGCATTGAGTTCGGTTTGTATTGAGGTGGCTGCACTGAGTTTGGCTTGTGGTGAGATGGCTGCATTGAGCTTGGCTTGTATTGAGATGGCTGCACTGAGTTTGGCTTGTGGTGAGATGCCTGCCTTGAGTCTGGCTTTTATTGAGATGGCTGCATTGGGTTTGGCTTGTATTGAGATGGCTGTACTGAGTTTGGCTTGTGGTGAGATGGCTGCATTGAGTTTGGCTTGTGGTTAGATGGCTGCATTGAGTTTGGCTTGTGGTGAGATGGCTGCATTGAGTTTGGCTTGAATTGAGATGGCTGCATTGAGTTTGGCTTGAATTGAGATGGCTGCATTGAGTTTGGCTTGTATTGAGGTGGCTGCACTGAGTTTGGCTTGTGGTGAGATGGCTGCATTGAGTTTGGATTGTATTGAGATGACTGCACTGAGTTTGGCCTTTGGTGAGATGGCTGCATTGAGTTTGGATTGTATTGAGATGACTGCACTGACTTTGGCCTTTGGTGAGATGGCTGCATTGAGTCCGACTTGTATTGAATGGCTGCACTGAATTTCACTTGTGGTGAGATGCCTGCCTTGAGTCTGGCTTGTTTTGAGATGGCTGCATTGGGTTTGGCTTGTATTGAGATGGCTGTACTGAGTTTGGCTTGTGGTGAGATGGCTGCACTGAGTTTGGCTTGAATTGAGATGGCTGCATTGAGTTTGGCTTGTATTGAGGTGGTTGCACTGAGTTTGGCTTGTGGTGAGATGGCTGCACTGAGTTTGGCTTGTGGTGAGATGGCTGCACTGAGTTTGGCTTGTGGTGAGATGGCTGCACTGAGTTTGGCTTGTGGTGAAATGGCTGCACTGAGCTTGGCTTGTATTGAGATGGCTGTACTGAGTTTGGCTTGTGGTGAGATGGCTGCCTTGAGTTTGGCTTGTGGTGAGATGGCTGCCTTGAGTTTGGCTTGTGGTGAGATGGCTGCCTTGAGTTTGGCTTGTGGTGAGATGGCTGCATTGAGTTTGGCTTGTATTGAGGTGGCTGCATTGAGTTTGGCTTGTGGTGAGGTCGCTGCATTGAGTTTGGCTTGTATTGAGATGGCGGCACTGAGTTTGCTTGTATTGAGATGGCGGCACTGAGTTTGGCTTGTATTGAGATGGCTGCATTGAGTTTGGCTTGTATTGAGATGGCTGCATTGAGTTTGTGTTGTGGTGAGATGGCTGCATTGAGTTTGACGTGTATTGAGATGGCTGCATCGAGTTTGGCTTGTATTGAGATGGCTGCATCGAGTTTGGCTTGTATTGAGATGGCTGCATTGAGTTTGGCTTGAATTGAGATGGCTGCTTTGAGTTTGGCTTGTATTGAGGTGGCTGCATTGAGTTTGGCTTGTGGTGAGATGGCTGCATTGAGCTTGGCTTGTATTGAGATGGCTGTACTGAGTTTGGCTTGTGGTGAGATGGCTGCATTGAGTTTGGCTTGTATTGAGGTGGCTACATTGAGTTTGGCTTGTGGTGAGAAGGCTGCATTGAGCTTGGCTTGTATTGAGATGGCTGTACTGAGTTTGGCTTGTGGCCAGATGGCTGCATTGAGTTTGGCTTGTATTGAGATGGCTGCATTGAGTTTGGCTTGTATTGAGGTGGCTGCATTGAGTTTGGCTTGTGGTGAGATGGCTGCATTGAGTTTGGCTTGTGGTGAGATGGCTGCATTGAGCTTGGCTTGTATTGAGATGGCTGTACTGAGTTTGGCTTGTGGCGATATGGCTGCATTGAGCTTGGCTTGTATTGAGATGGCTGTACTGAGTTTGGCTTGTGGTGAGAAGGCTGCATTGAGTTTGGCATGTGGTGAGATGGCTGCATTGAGCTTGGCTTGTATTGAGATGGCTGCATTGAGCTTGGCTTGTATTGAGATGGCTGCATTGAGCTTGGCTTGTATTGAGATGGCTGCACTGAGTTTGGCTTGTATTGAGATGGCTGCACTGAGTTTAGCTTGTGGTGAGATGGCGGCATTGAATTTGGCTTGTATTGAGATGGCTGCATTGAGTCTGGCTTGTATTGAGATGGCTGCATTGAGTTTGGCTTATATTGAGATGGCTGCACTGAGTTTGGCTTGTGGTGAGATGGCTGCACTGAGTTGGGCTTGTGGTGTGATGGCTGCACTGAGTTGGGCTTGTGGTGAGATGGCTGCATTGAGTTCGGCTTGTGGTGAGATGGCTGCATTGAGTTTGGCTTGAATTGAGATGGCTGCATTGAGTTTGGCTTGTATTGAGGTGGCTGCACTGAGTTTGGCTTGTGGTGAGATGGCTGCACTGAGTTTGGCTTGTGGTGAGATGGCTGCATTGAGTTTGGCTTGTATTGAGATTGCTGCATTGAGTTTGGCTTGTGGTGAGGTGGCTGCATTGAGCTTGGCTTGTATTGAGATGGCTGTACTGAGTTTGGCTTGTGGCGAGATGGCTGCATTGAGTTTGGCTTGTATTGAGATGGCTGCATTGAGTTTGCTTGTATTGAGATGGCGGCACTGAGTTTGGCTTGTGGTGAGATGGCGGCATTGAATTTGGCTTGTGGTGAGATGGCTGCACTGAGTTTGGCTTGTATTGAGATGGGTGCACTGAGTTTGGCTTGTGGTGAGATGGCTGCACTGAATTTGGCTTGTGGTGAGATGGCTGCATTGAGTTTGGCTTGAATTGAGATGGCTGCATTGCGTTTGGCTTGTATTGAAGTGGCTGCACTGAGTTTGGCTTGTGGTGAGATTGCTGCATTGAGTTTGGCTTGTGGTGAGATGGCTGCATTGAGCTTGGCTTGTATTGAGATGGCTGTACTGAGTTTGGCTTGTGGCGAGATGGCTGCATTGAGTTTGGCTTGTATTAAGATGGCTGCATTGAGATGGCTGCATTGAGTTTGCTTGTATTGAGATGGCGGCACTGAGTTTGGCTTGTGGTGAGATGGCGGCACTGAGTTTGGCTTGTGGTGAGATGGCGGCACTGAGTTTGGCTTGTGGTGAGATAGCGGCATTGAGTTTGGCTTGTGGTGAGATGGCGGCATTGAGTTTGGCTTGTGGTGAGATGGCGGCATTGAGTTTGGCTTGTATTGAGATGGCTGCATTGAGCTTGGCTTGTATTGAGATTGCTGCACTGAGTTTGGCTTGTGGTGAGATGGCTGCATTGAGTTTGGCTTGTATTGAATGGCTGCACTGAATTTGACTTGTGGTGAGATTGCTGCCTTGAGCCCGGCTTCTATTGAGATGGCTACATTGGGTTTGGCTTGTATTGAGATGCCTGTACTGAGTGTGGCTTGTGGTGAGATGGCTGCACTGAGTTTGGCTTGTGGTGAGATGGCTGCACTGAGTTTGGCTTGTGGTGAGATGGCTGCACTGAGTTTGGCTTGTGGTGAGATGGCTGCACTGAGTTTGGCTTGTGGTGAGATGGCTGCATTGGGGTTGGCTTGTATTGAGATGCCTGTACTGACCTTGGCTTGTGGTGAGATGGCTGCATTGAATTTGGCTTGTATTGAGATGGCTGCACTGAGTTTGGCTTGTATTGAGATGGCTGCACTGAGTTTGGCTTGTATTGAGATGGCTGCACTGAGTTTGGCTTGCGGTGAGATGGCTGCATTGAGTTTGGGTTGCGGTGAGATGGCTGCATTTATTTGGTCTTGTATTGAGTTGGCTGCATTGAGATTGGCTTGTATTGAGATGTCTGCATTGAGTTTGGCTTGTATTGAGATGGCTGCACTGAGTTTGGCTTGTATTGAGATGGCTGCACTGAGTTTGGATTGTGCTGAGATGGCTGCATTGAGTTTGGCTTGTATTGAGATGGCTGCACTGAGATTGGCTTGTGGTGAGATGGCTGCATTGAGTTTGGCTTGTATTGAGATGGCTGTACTGAGTTTAGCCTTTGGTGAGATGGCTGCACTGAGTTTAGCCTTTGGTGAGATGGCTGCACTGAGTTTGGCTTGTATTGAGGTGGCTGTACTGAGTTTGGCTTGTGGCGAGATGGCTGCATTGAGTTTGGCTTGTATTGAGATGGCTGCATTGAGTTTGGCTTGTATTGAGATGGCTGCATTGAGTTTGGCTTGTGGTGAGATGGCGGCACTGAGTTTGGCTTGTGGTGAGATGGCGGCATTGAGTTTGGCTTGTGGTGAGATGGCGGCATTGAGTTTGGCTTGTGGTGAGATGGCGGCATTGAGTTTGGCTTGTGGTGAGATGGCGGCATTGAGTCTGGCTTGTATTGAGATGGCTGCACTGAGCTTGGCTTGTATTGAGATGGCTGCACTGAGTTTGGCTTGTGGTGAGATGGCTGCATTGAGTTTGGCTTGTATTGAATGGCTGCACAAAATTTGACTTGTGGTGAGATGGCTGCCTTGTGTCTGGCTTGTATTGAGATGGCTGCATTGATTTTCACTTGTATTGAGACGGCTGCATTGATTTTGACTTGTTTTGAGATGGCCGCATTGCGTTTGGCTTGTGGTGAGATGACTGCATTGAGTTTGGCTTGAATTGAGATGGCTGCATTGAGTTTGGCTTGTAATGACATGGCTGCATTGAGTTTGGCTTGTATTGAGGTGGCTGCATTGATTTTCACTTGTATTGAGATGGCTGCATTGAGTTTGGCTTGCATTGAGATGGCTGCATTGAGTTTGGCTTGCATTGAGTTTGGCTTGCATTGAGATGGCTGCATTGAGTTTGGCTTGTATTGAGTTGGCTGCATTGAGTTTGGCTTGTATTGAGATGGCTGCATTGAGTTTGGCTTGTATTGAGATGGCTGCATTGAGTTTGGCTTGTATTGAGGTGGCTGCATTGATTTTCACTTGTATTGAGATGGCTGCATTGATTTTCACTTGTATTGAGATGTCTGCATTGAGTTTGGCTTGTGGTGAGATGGCTGCATTGAGTTTGGCTTGTATTGAGATGGCTGCATTGAGTCTGGCTTGTATTGAGATGGCTGCATTGAGTCTGGCTTGTATTGAGATGGCTGCATTGAGTTTGGCTTGTGGTGAGATGGCTGCAGTTAGTTTTGCCTCTGGCAAGATGGCTGCATTGATTTTGGCTTTTGATGAGATGGCTGCATTGATTTTCACTTGTATTGAGATGGCTGCATTGATTTTCGCTTGTATTGAGATGGCCGTATTGATTTTGACTTGTATTGAGATGGCCGCATTGCGTTTGGCTTGTGGTGAGATGGCTGTATTGATTTTGACTTGTATTGAGATGGCTGCATTGAGTTTGGCTTGTGGGGAGATGGCTGCATTGAGTTTGGCTTGAATTGAGATGGCTGCATTGAGTTTGGCTTGTAATGAGATGGCTGCATTGAGTTTGGCTTGTATTGAGGTTGCTGCACTGAGTTTGGCTTGTGGTGAGATGGCTGCACTGAGTTTGGCTTGTGGTGAGATGGCTGCATTGAGTTTGGCTTGTGGTGAGATGGCTGCATTGAGTTTGGCTTGTGGTGAGATGGCTGCATTGAGTTTGGCTTGTGGTGAGATGGCTGCATTGAGTTTGGCTTGTGGTGAGATGGCTGCATTGAGTTTGACTTGTATTGAGATGGCTGCATTGAGTCTGGCTTGTATTGAAATGGCTGCATTGATTTTCGCTTGTATTGAGATGGCTGCATTGATTTTCACTTGTATTGAGATGGCCGCATTGATTTTGACTTGTATTGAGATGGCTGCATTGCGTTTGGCTTGTGGTGAGATGGCTGTATTGATTTTGACTTGTATTGAGATGGCTGCATTGAGTTTGGCTTGTGGTGAAATGGCTGTATTGAGTTTGGCTTGAATTGAGATGGCTGCATTGAGTTTGGCTTGTATTGAGGTGGCTGCATTGAGTTTGGCTTGTATTGAGATGGCTGCATTGAGTTTGGCTTGTATTGAGATGGCTGCATTAAGTTTGGTTTGTATTGAGATGGGTGCACTGAGCTTGGCTTGTATTGAGATGGCTGCACTGAGCTTGGCTTGTATTGAGATGGCTGCACTGAGCTTGGCTTGTATTGAGATGGCTGCACTGAGTTTGGCTTGTGGTGAGATGGCTGCATTGAGTTTGGCTTGTATTGAATGGCTGCACATAATTTGACTTGTGGTGAGATGGGTGCCTTGAGTCTGGCTTGTATTGAGACGGCTGCATTGATTTTGACTTGTATTGAGATGGCCGCATTGATTTTGGCTTGTGGTGAGATGGCTGCATTGAGTTTGGCTTGTGGTGAGATGGCTGCATTGAGTTTGGCTTGCATTGAGATGGCTGCATTGAGTTTGGCTTGTAATGACGTGGCTGCATTGTGTTTGGCTTGTATTGAGGTGGCTGCACTGAGTTTGGCTTGTATTGAGATGGCTGCATTGATTTTCACTTGTATTGAGATGGCTGCATTGAGTTTCGCTTGTGGTGAGATGGCTTGCATTGAGATGGCTGCATTGAGTTTGGCTTGTGGTGAGATGGCTGCAGTTAGTTTTGCCTCTGGCAAGATGGCTGCATTGATTTTGGCTTGTGGTGAGATGGCTGCATTTAGTTTGGCTTGAATTGAGATGGCTGCATTGAGCTTGGCTTGTATTGAGATGGCTGCATTGAGTTTGGCTTGTGGTGAGATGGCTGCAGTTAGTTTTGCCTCTGGCAAGATGGCTGCATTGATTTTGGCTTGTGGTGAGATGGCTGCATTGAGTCTGGCTTGTATTGAGTTGGCTGCATTGAGTTTGGCTTGTACTGAGATGGCTTCATTGAGTTTGGCTTGTATTGAGATGGCTGTACTGAGTTTAGCCTTTGGTGATATGGCTGCATTGATTTTGGTTTGTATTGAGATGGGTGCACTGAGCTTGGCTTGTATTGAGATGGCTGCACTGAGCTTGGCTTGTATTTAGATGGCTGCACTGAGCTTGGCTTGTATCGAGATGGCTGCACTGAGTTTGGCTTGTGGTGAGATGGCTGCATTGAGTTTGGCTTGTATTGAATGGCTGCACAGAATTTGACTTGTGGTGAGATGGCTGCCTTGAGTCTGGCTTGTATTGAGACGGCTGCATTGATTTTGACTTGTATTGAGATGGCCGCATTGATTTTGGCTTGTGGTGAGATGGCTGCATTGAGTTTGGCTTGTGGTGAGATGGCTGCATTGAGTTTGGCTTGTGGTGAGATGGCTGCATTGAGTTTGGCTTGCATTGAGTTTGGCTTGCATTGAGATGGCTGCATTGAGTTTGGCTTGTAATGACATGGCTGCATTGAGTTTGGCTTGTATTGAGGTGGCTGCACTGAGTTTGGCTTGTATTGAGATGGCTGCATTGATTTTCACTTGTATTGAGATGGCTGCATTGAGTTTGGCTTGTGGTGAGATGGCTTGCATTGAGATGGCTGCATTGAGTTTGGCTTGTATTGAGATGGCTGCATTGAGTTTGGCTTGTATTGAGATGGCTGCATTGAGTTTGGCTTGAATTGAGATGGCTGCATTGAGTCTGGCTTGTATTGAGATGGCTGCATTGAGTTTGGCTTGTGGTGAGATGGCTGCAGTTAGTTTTGCCTCTGGCAAGATGGCTGCATTGATTTTGGCTTGTGGTGAGATGGCTGCATTGAGTCTGGCTTGTATTGAGTTGGCTGCATTGAGTTTGGCTTGTATTGAGATGGCTGCATTGAGATTGGCTTGTATTGAGATGGCTGTACTGAGTTTAGCCTTTGGTGATATGGGTGCATTGATTTTGGCTTGTATTGAGATGGCTGCATTGATTTTCACTTGTATTGAGATGGCTGCATTGATTTTCGCTTGTATTGAGATGGCCGTATTGATTTTGACTTGTATTGAGATGGCCGCATTGCGTTTGGCTTGTGGTGAGATGGCTGTATTGATTTTGACTTGTATTGAGATGGCTGCATTGAGTTTGGCTTGTATTGAGGTTGCTGCACTGAGTTTGGCTTGTGGTGAGATGGCTGCATTGAGTTTGACTTGTATTGAGATGGCTGCATTGAGTCTGGCTTGTATTGAGATGGCTGCATTGATTTTCACTTGTATTGAGATGGCCGCATTGATTTTGACTTGTATTGAGATGGCCGCATTGCGTTTGGCTTGTGGTGAGATGGCTGCATTGAGTTTGGCTTGTGGTGAGATGGCTGCATTGAGTTTGGCTTGAATTGAGATGGCTGCATTGAGTTTGGCTTGTATTGAGGTGGCTGCACCGAGTTTGGCTTGTGGTGAGATTGCTTTCATTGAGTTTGGCTTGTGGTGAGATTGCTTTCATTGAGTCTGGCTTGTGGTGAGATGGCTGCATTGATTTTGGCTTGTGGTGAGATGGCTGCAGCTAGTTTTGCCTCTGGCAAGATGGCTGCATTGATTTTGGCTTGTGGTGAGATGGCTGCATTGAGTTTGGCTTGTGGCGAGATGGCTGCATTGAGTTTGGCTTGTGGTGAGATGGCTGCATTGAGTTTGGCTTGTGGTGAGATGGCTGCATTGAGTTTGACTTGTATTGAGATGGCTGCATTGAGTCTGGCTTGTATTGAGATGGCTGCATTGATTTTCACTTGTATTGAGATGGCCGCATTGATTTTGACTTGTATTGAGATGGCCGCATTGCGTTTGGCTTGTGGTGAGATGGCTGCATTGAGTTTGGCTTGTGGTGAGATGGCTGCATTGAGTTTGGCTTGAATTGAGATGGCTGCATTGAGTTTGGCTTGTATTGAGGTGGCTGCACCGAGTTTGGCTTGTGGTGAGATTGCTTTCATTGAGTTTGGCTTGTGGTGAGATTGCTTTCATTGAGTCTGGCTTGTGGTGAGATGGCTGCATTGATTTTGGCTTGTGGTGAGATGGCTGCAGCTAGTTTTGCCTCTGGCAAGATGGCTGCATTGATTTTGGCTTGTGGTGAGATGGCTGCATTGAGTTTGGCTTGAATTGAGATGGCTGCATTAATTTTCAATTGTATTGAGATGGCCGCATGATTTTGGCTTGTGGTGAGATGGCTGCACTGAGTTTGGCTTGTGGTGAGAGGGCTGCATTGAGTTTGGCTTGTATTGAATGACTGCACAGAATTTGACTTGTGGTGAGATGGCTGCCTTGAGTCTGGCTTGTATTGAGACGGCTGCATTGATTTTGACTTGTATTGAGATGGCCGCATTGATTTTGGCTTGTGGTGAGATGGCTGCATTGAGTTTGGCTTGTGGTGAGATGGCTGCATTGAGTTTGGCTTGCATTGAGATGGCTGCATTGAGTTTGGCTTGTAATGACATGGCTGCATTGAGTTTGGCTTGTAATGAGGTGGCTGCACTGAGTTTGGCTTGTATTGAGATGGCTGCATCGATTTTCGCTTGTATTGAGATGGCTGCATTGAGTTTGGCTTGTGGTGAGATGGCTTGTATTGAGATGGCTGCACTGAGTTTGGCTTGTGGTGAGATGGCTGCACTGAGTTTGGCTTGTGGTGAGATGGCTGCATTGAGTTTGGCTTGTATTGAGATGGCTGCATTGAGTCTGGCTTGTATTGAGATGGCTGCATTGAGTTTTGCCTCTGGCAAAATGGCTGCATTGATTTTGGCTTGTGGTGAGATGGCTGCATTTAGTTTGGCTTGAATTGAGATGGCTGCATTGAGTTTGGCTTGTATTGAGATGGCTGCATTGAGTCTGGCTTGTATTGAGATGGCTGCATTGAGTTTGGCTTGTATTGAGATGGCTGCATTGAGTTTGGCTTGCATTGAGATGGCTGCATTGAGTTTGGCTTGTAATGACATGGCTGCATTGAGTTTGGCTTGTAATGAGGTGGCTGCACTGAGTTTGGCTTGTATTGAGATGGCTGCATCGATTTTCGCTTGTATTGAGATGGCTGCATTGAGTTTGGCTTGTGGTGAGATGGCTTGTATTGAGATGGCTGCACTGAGTTTGGCTTGTGGTGAGATGGCTGCACTGAGTTTGGCTTGTGGTGAGATGGCTGCATTGAGTTTGGCTTGTATTGAGATGGCTGCATTGAGTCTGGCTTGTATTGAGATGGCTGCATTGAGTTTTGCCTCTGGCAAAATGGCTGCATTGATTTTGGCTTGTGGTGAGATGGCTGCATTTAGTTTGGCTTGAATTGAGATGGCTGCATTGAGTTTGGCTTGTATTGAGATGGCTGCATTGAGTCTGGCTTGTATTGAAATGGCTGCATTGAGTTTGGCTTGTATTGAGATGGCTGCACTGAGTTTGGCTTGTGGTGAGATGGCTGCACTGAGTTTGGCTTGTGGTGAGATGGCTGCATTGAGTTTGGCTTGTATTGAGATGGCTGCATTGAGTCTGGCTTGTATTGAGATGGCTGCATGGAGTTTGGCTTGTGGTGAGATGGCTGCAGTTAGTTTTGCCTCTGGCAAGATGGCTGCATTGATTTTGGCTTGTGGTGAGATGGCTGCATTTAGTTTGGCTTGAATTGAGATGGCTGCATTGAGTTGGGCTTGTATTGAGATGGCTGCATTGAGTCTGGCTTGTATTGAGATGGCTGCATTGATTTTCACTTGTATTGAGATGGCTGCATTGATTTTCGCTTGTATTGAGATGGCCGTATTGATTTTGACTTGTATTGAGATGGCCGCATTGCGTTTGGCTTGTGGTGAGATGGCTGTATTGATTTTGACTTGTATTGAGATGGCTGCATTGAGTTTGGCTTGTGGTGAGATGGCTGCATTGAGTTTGGCTTGAATTGAGATGGCTGCATTGAGTTTGGCTTGAATTGAGATGGCTGCATTGAGTTTGGCTTGTAATGAGATGGCTGCATTGAGTTTGGCTTGTAATAAGATGGATGCATTGAGTTTGGCTTGTATTGAGGTTGCTGCACTGAGTTTGGCTTGTGGTGAGATGGCTGCATTGAGTTTGGCTTGTGGTGAGATGGCTGCATTGATTTTCACTTGTATTGAGACGGCTGCATTGATTTTGACTTGTATTGAGACGGCCGCATTGCGTTTGGCTTGTGGTGAGATGACTGCATTGAGTTTGGCTTGAATTGAGATGGCTGCATTGAGTTTGGCTTGTAATGACATGGCTGCATTGAGTTTGGCTTGTATTGAGGTGGCTGCATTGATTTTCACTTGTATTGAGATGGCTGCATTGAGTTTGGCTTGCATTGAGATGGCTGCATTGAGTTTGGCTTGCATTGAGATGGCTGCATTGAGTTTGGCTTGCATTGAGATGGCTGCATTGAGTTTGGCTTGTATTGAGATGGCTGCATTGAGTTTGGCTTGTATTGAGATGGCTGCATTGAGTTTGGCTTGTATTGAGATGGCTGCATTGAGTTTGGCTTGTATTGAGATGGCTGCATTGAGTCTGGCTTTTATTGAGATGGCTGCATTGAGTTTGGCTTGTATTGAGGTGGCTGCGCTGAGTTTGGCTTGCATTGAGATGGCTGCATTGATTTTCACTTGTATTGAGATGTCTGCATTGAGTTTGGCTTGTATTGAGATGGCTGCATTGAGTTTGGCTTGTATTGAGATGGCTGCATTGAGTTTGGCTTGTATTGAGATGGCTGCATTGAGTCTGGCTTGTATTGAGATGGCTGCATTGAGTTTGGCTTGTGGTGAGATGGCTGCAGTTAGTTTTGCCTCTGGCAAGATGGCTGCATTGATTTTCACTTGTATTGAGATGGCTGCATTGATTTTCGCTTGTATTGAGATGGCCGTATTGATTTTGACTTGTATTGAGATGGCCGCATTGCGTTTGGCTTGTGGTGAGATGGCCGCATTGAGTTTGGCTTGAATTGAGATGGCTGCATTGAGTTTGGCTTGTAATGAGATGGCTGCATTGAGTTTGGCTTGTATTGAGGTTGCTGCACTGAGTTTGGCTTGTGGTGAGATGGCTGCATTGAGTTTGGCTTGTGGTGAGATGGCTGCATTGAGTTTGGCTTGTGGTGAGATGGCTGCATTGAGTTTGGCTTGTGGTGAGATGGCTGCATTGAGTTTGACTTGTATTGAGATGGCTGTATTGAGTCTGGCTTGTATTGAGATGGCTGCATTGATTTTCACTTGTATTGAGATGGCTGCATTGATTTTGACTTGTATTGAGATGGCCGCATTGATTTTGACTTGTATTGGGATGGCCGCATTGCGTTTGGCTTGTGGTGAGATGGCTGTATTGATTTTGACTTGTATTGAGATGGCTGCATTGAGTTTGGCTTGTGGTGAGATGGCTGTATTGAGTTCGGCTTGAATTGAGATGGCTGCATTGAGTTTGGCTTGTATTGAGGTGGCTGCATTGAGTTTGGCTTGTATTGAGATGGCTGCATTGAGTTTGGCTTGCATTGAGATGGCTGCATTGAGTTTGGTTTGTATTGAGATGAGTGCACTGAGCTTGGCTTGTATTGAGATGGCTGCACTGAGCTTGGCTTGTATTGAGATGGCTGCACTGAGCTTGGCTTGTATTGAGATGGCTGCACTGAGCTTGGCTTGTATTGAGATAGCTGCACTGTGTTTGGCTTGTGGTGAGATGGCTGCATTGAGTTTGGCTTGTATTGAATGGCTGCACATAATTTGACTTGTGGTGAGATGGCTGCCTTGAGTCTGGCTTGTATTGAGACGGCTGCATTGATTTTGACTTGTATTGAGATGGCCGCATTGATTTTGGCTTGTGGTGAGATGGCTGCATTGAGTTTGGCTTGTGGTGAGATGGCTGCATTGAGTTTGGCTTTTATTGAGGTGGCTGCACTGAGTTTGGCTTGTATTGAGATGGCTGCATTGATTTTCACTTGTATTGAGATGGCTGCATTGAGTTTGGCTTGTGGTGAGATGGCTGCATTGAGATGGCTGCATTGAGTTTGGCTTGTATTGAGATGGCTGCATTGAGTTTGGCTTGTATTGAGATGGCTGCATTGAGTTTGGCTTGTATTGAGATGGCTGCATTGAGTCTGGCTTGTGGTGAGATGGCTGCAGTTAGTTTTGCCTCTGGCAAGATGGCTGCATTGATTTTGGCTTGTGGTGAGATGGCTGCATTTAGTTTGGCTTGAATTGAGATGGCTGCATTGAGTTTGGCTTGAATTGAGATGGCTGCATTGAGTTTGGCTTGTATTGAGATGGCTGCATTGAGTCTGGCTTGTATTGAGATGGCTGCATTGAGTTTGGCTTGTATTGAGATGGCTGCATTGAGTTTGGCTTGTGGTGAGATGGCTGCATTGAGTCTGGCTTGTATTGAGATGGCTGCATTGAGTTTGGCTTGTATTGAGATGGCTGTACTGAGTTTAGCCTTTGGTGATATGGCTGCATTGATTTTGGCTTGTATTGAGATGGCTGCATTGAGTTTGGCTTGTATTGAGATGGCTGCATTGAGTTTGGTTTGTATTGAGATGGGTGCACTGAGCTTGGCTTGTATTGAGATGGCTGCATTGATTTTCACTTGTATTGAGATGGCTGCATTGAGTTTGGCTTGTATTGAGATGGCTGCATTGATTTTCACTTGTATTGAGATGGCTGCATTGAGTTTGGCTTGTGGTGAGATGGCTTGCATTGAGATGGCTGCATTGAGTTTGGCTTGTATTGATATGGCCACATTGAGTCTGGCTTGTGTTGAGATGGCTGCATTGAGTTTGGCTTGTGGTGAGATGGCTGCAGTTAGTTTTGCCTCTGGCAAGATGGCTGCATTGATTTTGGCTTGTGGTGAGATGGCTGCATTGAGTCTGGCTTGTATTGAGTTGGCTGCATTGAGTTCGGCTTGTACTGAGATGGCTTCATTGAGTTTGGCTTGTATTGAGATGGCTGCATTGAGTTTGGCTTGTATTGAGATGGCTGTACTGAGTTTAGCCTTTGGTGATATGGCTGCATTGATTTTGGCTTGTATTGAGATGGCTGCATTGAGTTTGGCTTGTAATGAGATGGCTGCATTGAGTTTGGTTTGTATTGAGATGGGTGCACTGAGCTTGGCTTGTATTGAGATGGCTGCATTGATTTTCACTTGTATTGAGATGGCTGCATTGAGTTTGGCTTGTATTGAGATGGCTGCATTGATTTTCACTTGTATTGAGATGGCTGCATTGAGTTTGGCTTGTGGTGAGATGGCTTGCATTGAGATGGCTGCATTGAGTCTGGCTTGTGGTGAGATGGCTGCAGTTAGTTTTGCCTCTGGCGAGATGGCTGCATTGATTTTGGCTTGTGGTGAGATGGCTGCATTTAGTTTGGCTTGAATTGAGATGGCTGCATTGAGTTTGGCTTGTATTGAGATGGCTGCATTGAGTCTGGCTTGTATTGAGATGGCTGCATTGAGTTTGGCTTGTGGTGAGATGGCTGCAGTTAGTTTTGCCTCTGGCGAGATGGCTGCATTGATTTTGGCTTGTGGTGAGATGGCTGCATTGATTTTGGCTTGTATTGAGTTGGCTGCATTGAGTTTGGCTTGTATTGAGATGGCTGCATTGAGTTTGGCTTGTATTGAGATGGCTGTACTGAGTTTAGCCTTTGGTGATATGGCTGCATTGATTTTGGCTTGTATTGAGATGGCTGCATTGATTTTCACTTGTATTGAGATGGCTGCATTGATTTTCGCTTGTATTGAGATGGCCGTATTGATTTTGACTTGTATTGAGATGGCCGCATTGCGTTTGGCTTGTGGTGAGATGGCTGCATTGATTTTGACTTGTATTGAGATGGCTGCATTGAGTTTGGCTTGTGGTGAGATGGCTGCATTGAGTTTGGCTTGAATTGAGATGGCTGCATTGAGTTTGGCTTGAATTGAGATGGCTGCATTGAGTTTGGCTTGTAATGAGATGGCTGCATTGAGTTTGGCTTGTAATGAGATGGCTGCATTGAGTTTGGCTTGTATTGAGGTTGCTGCACTGAGTTTGGCTTGTGGTGAGATGGCTGCATTGAGTTTGGCTTGTGGTGAGATGGCTGCATTGAATTTGGCTTGTGGTGAGATGGCTGCATTGAGTTTGGCTTGTGGTGAGATGGCTGCATTGAGTTTGGCTTGTGGTGAGATGGCTGCATTGAGTTTGACTTGTATTGAGATGGCTGCATTGAGTCTGGCTTTTATTGAGATGGCTGCATTGATTTTCACTTGTATTGAGATGGATGCATTGATTTTCACTTGTATTGAGATGGCCGCATTGAGTTTGACTTGTATTGAGATGGCTGCATTGCGTTTGGCTTGTGGTGAGATGGCTGTATTGATTTTGACTTGTATTGAGATGGCTGCATTGAGTTTGGCTTGTGGTGAGATGGCTGTATTGAGTTTGGCTTGAATTGAGGTGGCTGCATTGAGTTTGGCTTGTATTGAGGTGGCTGCATTGAGTTTGGCTTGTGGTGAGATGGCTGTATTGAGTTTGGCTTGTATTGAGATGGCTGCATTGAGTTTGGCTTGTATTGAGATGGCTGCATTGAGTTTGGTTTGTATTGAGATGGGTGCACTGAGCTTGGCTTGTATTGAGATGGCTGCACTGAGCTTGGCTTGTATTGAGATGGCTGCACTGAGCTTGGCTTGTATTGAGATGGCTGCACTGAGCTTGGCTTGTATTGAGATGGCTGCACTGAGCTTGGCTTGTATTGAGATGGCTGCACTGAGCTTGGCTTGTATTGAGATGGCTGCACTGAGTTTGGCTTGTGGTGAGATGGCTGCATTGAGTTTGGCTTGTATTGAGGTGGCTGCACCAAGTTTGGCTTGTGGTGAGATGGCGGCACTGAGTTTGGCTTGTGGTGAGATGGCGGCATTGAGTTTGGCTTGTGGTGAGATGGCGGCATTGAGTTTGGCTTGTATTGAGATGGCTGCATTGAGCTTGGCTTGTATTGAGATTGCTGCACTGAGTTTGGCTTGTGGTGAGATGGCTGCATTGAGTTTGGCTTGTATTGAATGGCTGCACTGAATTTGACTTGTGGTGAGATTGCTGCCTTGAGCCCGGCTTCTATTGAGATGGCTACATTGGGTTTGGCTTGTATTGAGATGCCTGTACTGAGTGTGGCTTGTGGTGAGA
The DNA here is from genome assembly GCF_040938575.1 of Ambystoma mexicanum. NCBI lineage: Eukaryota > Metazoa > Chordata > Amphibia > Caudata > Ambystomatidae > Ambystoma > Ambystoma mexicanum. The sequence goes on from NC_090938.1 coordinate 501,641,184, forward strand.
TGGCTGCACTGAGTTTGGCTTGTGGTGAGATGGCTGCACTGAGTTTGGCTTGTGGTGAGATGGCTGCACTGAGTTTGGCTTGTGGTGAGATGGCTGCACTGAGTTTGGCTTGTGGTGAGATGGCTGCATTGGGGTTGGCTTGTATTGAGATGCCTGTACTGACCTTGGCTTGTGGTGAGATGGCTGCATTGAATTTGGCTTGTATTGAGATGGCTGCACTGAGTTTGGCTTGTATTGAGATGGCTGCACTGAGTTTGGCTTGTATTGAGATGGCTGCACTGAGTTTGGCTTGCAGTGAGATGGCTGCATTGAGTTTGGGTTGCGGTGAGATGGCTGCATTTATTTGGTCTTGTATTGAGTTGGCTGCATTGAGATTGGCTTGTATTGAGATGTCTGCATTGAGTTTGGCTTGTATTGAGATGGCTGCACTGAGTTTGGCTTGTATTGAGATGGCTGCACTGAGTTTGGATTGTGCTGAGATGGCTGCATTGAGTTTGGCTTGTATTGAGATGGCTGCACTGAGATTGGCTTGTGGTGAGATGGCTGCATTGAGTTTGGCTTGTATTGAGATGGCTGTACTGAGTTTAGCCTTTGGTGAGATGGCTGCACTGAGTTTAGCCTTTGGTGAGATGGCTGCACTGAGTTTGGCTTGTATTGAGGTGGCTGTACTGAGTTTGGCTTGTGGCGAGATGGCTGCATTGAGTTTGGCTTGTATTGAGATGGCTGCATTGAGTTTGGCTTGTATTGAGATGGCTGCATTGAGTTTGGCTTGTGGTGAGATGGCGGCACTGAGTTTGGCTTGTGGTGAGATGGCGGCATTGAGTTTGGCTTGTGGTGAGATGGCGGCATTGAGTTTGGCTTGTGGTGAGATGGCGGCATTGAGTTTGGCTTGTGGTGAGATGGCGGCATTGAGTCTGGCTTGTATTGAGATGGCTGCACTGAGCTTGGCTTGTATTGAGATGGCTGCACTGAGTTTGGCTTGTGGTGAGATGGCTGCATTGAGTTTGGCTTGTATTGAATGGCTGCACAAAATTTGACTTGTGGTGAGATGGCTGCCTTGTGTCTGGCTTGTATTGAGATGGCTGCATTGATTTTCACTTGTATTGAGACGGCTGCATTGATTTTGACTTGTTTTGAGATGGCCGCATTGCGTTTGGCTTGTGGTGAGATGACTGCATTGAGTTTGGCTTGAATTGAGATGGCTGCATTGAGTTTGGCTTGTAATGACATGGCTGCATTGAGTTTGGCTTGTATTGAGGTGGCTGCATTGATTTTCACTTGTATTGAGATGGCTGCATTGAGTTTGGCTTGCATTGAGATGGCTGCATTGAGTTTGGCTTGCATTGAGTTTGGCTTGCATTGAGATGGCTGCATTGAGTTTGGCTTGTATTGAGTTGGCTGCATTGAGTTTGGCTTGTATTGAGATGGCTGCATTGAGTTTGGCTTGTATTGAGATGGCTGCATTGAGTTTGGCTTGTATTGAGGTGGCTGCATTGATTTTCACTTGTATTGAGATGGCTGCATTGATTTTCACTTGTATTGAGATGTCTGCATTGAGTTTGGCTTGTGGTGAGATGGCTGCATTGAGTTTGGCTTGTATTGAGATGGCTGCATTGAGTCTGGCTTGTATTGAGATGGCTGCATTGAGTCTGGCTTGTATTGAGATGGCTGCATTGAGTTTGGCTTGTGGTGAGATGGCTGCAGTTAGTTTTGCCTCTGGCAAGATGGCTGCATTGATTTTGGCTTTTGATGAGATGGCTGCATTGATTTTCACTTGTATTGAGATGGCTGCATTGATTTTCGCTTGTATTGAGATGGCCGTATTGATTTTGACTTGTATTGAGATGGCCGCATTGCGTTTGGCTTGTGGTGAGATGGCTGTATTGATTTTGACTTGTATTGAGATGGCTGCATTGAGTTTGGCTTGTGGGGAGATGGCTGCATTGAGTTTGGCTTGAATTGAGATGGCTGCATTGAGTTTGGCTTGTAATGAGATGGCTGCATTGAGTTTGGCTTGTATTGAGGTTGCTGCACTGAGTTTGGCTTGTGGTGAGATGGCTGCACTGAGTTTGGCTTGTGGTGAGATGGCTGCATTGAGTTTGGCTTGTGGTGAGATGGCTGCATTGAGTTTGGCTTGTGGTGAGATGGCTGCATTGAGTTTGGCTTGTGGTGAGATGGCTGCATTGAGTTTGGCTTGTGGTGAGATGGCTGCATTGAGTTTGACTTGTATTGAGATGGCTGCATTGAGTCTGGCTTGTATTGAAATGGCTGCATTGATTTTCGCTTGTATTGAGATGGCTGCATTGATTTTCACTTGTATTGAGATGGCCGCATTGATTTTGACTTGTATTGAGATGGCTGCATTGCGTTTGGCTTGTGGTGAGATGGCTGTATTGATTTTGACTTGTATTGAGATGGCTGCATTGAGTTTGGCTTGTGGTGAAATGGCTGTATTGAGTTTGGCTTGAATTGAGATGGCTGCATTGAGTTTGGCTTGTATTGAGGTGGCTGCATTGAGTTTGGCTTGTATTGAGATGGCTGCATTGAGTTTGGCTTGTATTGAGATGGCTGCATTAAGTTTGGTTTGTATTGAGATGGGTGCACTGAGCTTGGCTTGTATTGAGATGGCTGCACTGAGCTTGGCTTGTATTGAGATGGCTGCACTGAGCTTGGCTTGTATTGAGATGGCTGCACTGAGTTTGGCTTGTGGTGAGATGGCTGCATTGAGTTTGGCTTGTATTGAATGGCTGCACATAATTTGACTTGTGGTGAGATGGGTGCCTTGAGTCTGGCTTGTATTGAGACGGCTGCATTGATTTTGACTTGTATTGAGATGGCCGCATTGATTTTGGCTTGTGGTGAGATGGCTGCATTGAGTTTGGCTTGTGGTGAGATGGCTGCATTGAGTTTGGCTTGCATTGAGATGGCTGCATTGAGTTTGGCTTGTATTGAGATGGCTGCATTGAGTCTGGCTTGTATTGAGATGGCTGCATTGAGTTTCGCTTGTGGTGAGATGGCTTGCATTGAGATGGCTGCATTGAGTTTGGCTTGTGGTGAGATGGCTGCAGTTAGTTTTGCCTCTGGCAAGATGGCTGCATTGATTTTGGCTTGTGGTGAGATGGCTGCATTTAGTTTGGCTTGAATTGAGATGGCTGCATTGAGCTTGGCTTGTATTGAGATGGCTGCATTGAGTTTGGCTTGTGGTGAGATGGCTGCAGTTAGTTTTGCCTCTGGCAAGATGGCTGCATTGATTTTGGCTTGTGGTGAGATGGCTGCATTGAGTCTGGCTTGTATTGAGTTGGCTGCATTGAGTTTGGCTTGTACTGAGATGGCTTCATTGAGTTTGGCTTGTATTGAGATGGCTGTACTGAGTTTAGCCTTTGGTGATATGGCTGCATTGATTTTGGTTTGTATTGAGATGGGTGCACTGAGCTTGGCTTGTATTGAGATGGCTGCACTGAGCTTGGCTTGTATTTAGATGGCTGCACTGAGCTTGGCTTGTATCGAGATGGCTGCACTGAGTTTGGCTTGTGGTGAGATGGCTGCATTGAGTTTGGCTTGTATTGAATGGCTGCACAGAATTTGACTTGTGGTGAGATGGCTGCCTTGAGTCTGGCTTGTATTGAGACGGCTGCATTGATTTTGACTTGTATTGAGATGGCCGCATTGATTTTGGCTTGTGGTGAGATGGCTGCATTGAGTTTGGCTTGTGGTGAGATGGCTGCATTGAGTTTGGCTTGTGGTGAGATGGCTGCATTGAGTTTGGCTTGCATTGAGTTTGGCTTGCATTGAGATGGCTGCATTGAGTTTGGCTTGTAATGACATGGCTGCATTGAGTTTGGCTTGTATTGAGGTGGCTGCACTGAGTTTGGCTTGTATTGAGATGGCTGCATTGATTTTCACTTGTATTGAGATGGCTGCATTGAGTTTGGCTTGTGGTGAGATGGCTTGCATTGAGATGGCTGCATTGAGTTTGGCTTGTATTGAGATGGCTGCATTGAGTTTGGCTTGTATTGAGATGGCTGCATTGAGTTTGGCTTGAATTGAGATGGCTTCATTGAGTCTGGCTTGTATTGAGATGGCTGCATTGAGTTTGGCTTGTGGTGAGATGGCTGCAGTTAGTTTTGCCTCTGGCAAGATGGCTGCATTGATTTTGGCTTGTGGTGAGATGGCTGCATTGAGTCTGGCTTGTATTGAGTTGGCTGCATTGAGTTTGGCTTGTATTGAGATGGCTGCATTGAGATTGGCTTGTATTGAGATGGCTGTACTGAGTTTAGCCTTTGGTGATATGGGTGCATTGATTTTGGCTTGTATTGAGATGGCTGCATTGATTTTCACTTGTATTGAGATGGCTGCATTGATTTTCGCTTGTATTGAGATGGCCGTATTGATTTTGACTTGTATTGAGATGGCCGCATTGCGTTTGGCTTGTGGTGAGATGGCTGTATTGATTTTGACTTGTATTGAGATGGCTGCATTGAGTTTGGCTTGTATTGAGGTTGCTGCACTGAGTTTGGCTTGTGGTGAGATGGCTGCATTGAGTTTGACTTGTATTGAGATGGCTGCATTGAGTCTGGCTTGTATTGAGATGGCTGCATTGATTTTCACTTGTATTGAGATGGCCGCATTGATTTTGACTTGTATTGAGATGGCCGCATTGCGTTTGGCTTGTGGTGAGATGGCTGCATTGAGTTTGGCTTGTGGTGAGATGGCTGCATTGAGTTTGGCTTGAATTGAGATGGCTGCATTGAGTTTGGCTTGTATTGAGGTGGCTGCACCGAGTTTGGCTTGTGGTGAGATTGCTTTCATTGAGTTTGGCTTGTGGTGAGATTGCTTTCATTGAGTCTGGCTTGTGGTGAGATGGCTGCATTGATTTTGGCTTGTGGTGAGATGGCTGCAGCTAGTTTTGCCTCTGGCAAGATGGCTGCATTGATTTTGGCTTGTGGTGAGATGGCTGCATTGAGTTTGGCTTGTGGCGAGATGGCTGCATTGAGTTTGGCTTGTGGTGAGATGGCTGCATTGAGTTTGGCTTGTGGTGAGATGGCTGCATTGAGTTTGACTTGTATTGAGATGGCTGCATTGAGTCTGGCTTGTATTGAGATGGCTGCATTGATTTTCACTTGTATTGAGATGGCCGCATTGATTTTGACTTGTATTGAGATGGCCGCATTGCGTTTGGCTTGTGGTGAGATGGCTGCATTGAGTTTGGCTTGTGGTGAGATGGCTGCATTGAGTTTGGCTTGAATTGAGATGGCTGCATTGAGTTTGGCTTGTATTGAGGTGGCTGCACCGAGTTTGGCTTGTGGTGAGATTGCTTTCATTGAGTTTGGCTTGTGGTGAGATTGCTTTCATTGAGTCTGGCTTGTGGTGAGATGGCTGCATTGATTTTGGCTTGTGGTGAGATGGCTGCAGCTAGTTTTGCCTCTGGCAAGATGGCTGCATTGATTTTGGCTTGTGGTGAGATGGCTGCATTGAGTTTGGCTTGAATTGAGATGGCTGCATTAATTTTCAATTGTATTGAGATGGCCGCATGATTTTGGCTTGTGGTGAGATGGCTGCACTGAGTTTGGCTTGTGGTGAGAGGGCTGCATTGAGTTTGGCTTGTATTGAATGACTGCACAGAATTTGACTTGTGGTGAGATGGCTGCCTTGAGTCTGGCTTGTATTGAGACGGCTGCATTGATTTTGACTTGTATTGAGATGGCCGCATTGATTTTGGCTTGTGGTGAGATGGCTGCATTGAGTTTGGCTTGTGGTGAGATGGCTGCATTGAGTTTGGCTTGCATTGAGATGGCTGCATTGAGTTTGGCTTGTAATGACATGGCTGCATTGAGTTTGGCTTGTAATGAGGTGGCTGCACTGAGTTTGGCTTGTATTGAGATGGCTGCATCGATTTTCGCTTGTATTGAGATGGCTGCATTGAGTTTGGCTTGTGGTGAGATGGCTTGTATTGAGATGGCTGCACTGAGTTTGGCTTGTGGTGAGATGGCTGCACTGAGTTTGGCTTGTGGTGAGATGGCTGCATTGAGTTTGGCTTGTATTGAGATGGCTGCATTGAGTCTGGCTTGTATTGAGATGGCTGCATTGAGTTTTGCCTCTGGCAAAATGGCTGCATTGATTTTGGCTTGTGGTGAGATGGCTGCATTTAGTTTGGCTTGAATTGAGATGGCTGCATTGAGTTTGGCTTGTATTGAGATGGCTGCATTGAGTCTGGCTTGTATTGAGATGGCTGCATTGAGTTTGGCTTGTATTGAGATGGCTGCATTGAGTTTGGCTTGCATTGAGATGGCTGCATTGAGTTTGGCTTGTAATGACATGGCTGCATTGAGTTTGGCTTGTAATGAGGTGGCTGCACTGAGTTTGGCTTGTATTGAGATGGCTGCATCGATTTTCGCTTGTATTGAGATGGCTGCATTGAGTTTGGCTTGTGGTGAGATGGCTTGTATTGAGATGGCTGCACTGAGTTTGGCTTGTGGTGAGATGGCTGCACTGAGTTTGGCTTGTGGTGAGATGGCTGCATTGAGTTTGGCTTGTATTGAGATGGCTGCATTGAGTCTGGCTTGTATTGAGATGGCTGCATTGAGTTTTGCCTCTGGCAAAATGGCTGCATTGATTTTGGCTTGTGGTGAGATGGCTGCATTTAGTTTGGCTTGAATTGAGATGGCTGCATTGAGTTTGGCTTGTATTGAGATGGCTGCATTGAGTCTGGCTTGTATTGAGATGGCTGCATTGAGTTTGGCTTGTATTGAGATGGCTGCACTGAGTTTGGCTTGTGGTGAGATGGCTGCACTGAGTTTGGCTTGTGGTGAGATGGCTGCATTGAGTTTGGCTTGTATTGAGATGGCTGCATTGAGTCTGGCTTGTATTGAGATGGCTGCATGGAGTTTGGCTTGTGGTGAGATGGCTGCAGTTAGTTTTGCCTCTGGCAAGATGGCTGCATTGATTTTGGCTTGTGGTGAGATGGCTGCATTTAGTTTGGCTTGAATTGAGATGGCTGCATTGAGTTGGGCTTGTATTGAGATGGCTGCATTGAGTCTGGCTTGTATTGAGATGGCTGCATTGATTTTCACTTGTATTGAGATGGCTGCATTGATTTTCGCTTGTATTGAGATGGCCGTATTGATTTTGACTTGTATTGAGATGGCCGCATTGCGTTTGGCTTGTGGTGAGATGGCTGTATTGATTTTGACTTGTATTGAGATGGCTGCATTGAGTTTGGCTTGTGGTGAGATGGCTGCATTGAGTTTGGCTTGAATTGAGATGGCTGCATTGAGTTTGGCTTGAATTGAGATGGCTGCATTGAGTTTGGCTTGTAATGAGATGGCTGCATTGAGTTTGGCTTGTAATAAGATGGATGCATTGAGTTTGGCTTGTATTGAGGTTGCTGCACTGAGTTTGGCTTGTGGTGAGATGGCTGCATTGAGTTTGGCTTGTGGTGAGATGGCTGCATTGATTTTCACTTGTATTGAGACGGCTGCATTGATTTTGACTTGTATTGAGACGGCCGCATTGCGTTTGGCTTGTGGTGAGATGACTGCATTGAGTTTGGCTTGAATTGAGATGGCTGCATTGAGTTTGGCTTGTAATGACATGGCTGCATTGAGTTTGGCTTGTATTGAGGTGGCTGCATTGATTTTCACTTGTATTGAGATGGCTGCATTGAGTTTGGCTTGCATTGAGATGGCTGCATTGAGTTTGGCTTGCATTGAGATGGCTGCATTGAGTTTGGCTTGCATTGAGATGGCTGCATTGAGTTTGGCTTGTATTGAGATGGCTGCATTGAGTTTGGCTTGTATTGAGATGGCTGCATTGAGTTTGGCTTGTATTGAGATGGCTGCATTGAGTTTGGCTTGTATTGAGATGGCTGCATTGAGTCTGGCTTTTATTGAGATGGCTGCATTGAGTTTGGCTTGTATTGAGGTGGCTGCGCTGAGTTTGGCTTGCATTGAGATGGCTGCATTGATTTTCACTTGTATTGAGATGTCTGCATTGAGTTTGGCTTGTATTGAGATGGCTGCATTGAGTTTGGCTTGTATTGAGATGGCTGCATTGAGTTTGGCTTGTATTGAGATGGCTGCATTGAGTCTGGCTTGTATTGAGATGGCTGCATTGAGTTTGGCTTGTGGTGAGATGGCTGCAGTTAGTTTTGCCTCTGGCAAGATGGCTGCATTGATTTTCACTTGTATTGAGATGGCTGCATTGATTTTCGCTTGTATTGAGATGGCCGTATTGATTTTGACTTGTATTGAGATGGCCGCATTGCGTTTGGCTTGTGGTGAGATGGCCGCATTGAGTTTGGCTTGAATTGAGATGGCTGCATTGAGTTTGGCTTGTAATGAGATGGCTGCATTGAGTTTGGCTTGTATTGAGGTTGCTGCACTGAGTTTGGCTTGTGGTGAGATGGCTGCATTGAGTTTGGCTTGTGGTGAGATGGCTGCATTGAGTTTGGCTTGTGGTGAGATGGCTGCATTGAGTTTGACTTGTATTGAGATGGCTGTATTGAGTCTGGCTTGTATTGAGATGGCTGCATTGATTTTCACTTGTATTGAGATGGCTGCATTGATTTTGACTTGTATTGAGATGGCCGCATTGATTTTGACTTGTATTGGGATGGCCGCATTGCGTTTGGCTTGTGGTGAGATGGCTGTATTGATTTTGACTTGTATTGAGATGGCTGCATTGAGTTTGGCTTGTGGTGAGATGGCTGTATTGAGTTCGGCTTGAATTGAGATGGCTGCATTGAGTTTGGCTTGTATTGAGGTGGCTGCATTGAGTTTGGCTTGTATTGAGATGGCTGCATTGAGTTTGGCTTGCATTGAGATGGCTGCATTGAGTTTGGTTTGTATTGAGATGAGTGCACTGAGCTTGGCTTGTATTGAGATGGCTGCACTGAGCTTGGCTTGTATTGAGATGGCTGCACTGAGCTTGGCTTGTATTGAGATGGCTGCACTGAGCTTGGCTTGTATTGAGATAGCTGCACTGTGTTTGGCTTGTGGTGAGATGGCTGCATTGAGTTTGGCTTGTATTGAATGGCTGCACATAATTTGACTTGTGGTGAGATGGCTGCCTTGAGTCTGGCTTGTATTGAGACGGCTGCATTGATTTTGACTTGTATTGAGATGGCCGCATTGATTTTGGCTTGTGGTGAGATGGCTGCATTGAGTTTGGCTTGTGGTGAGATGGCTGCATTGAGTCTGGCTTTTATTGAGGTGGCTGCACTGAGTTTGGCTTGTATTGAGATGGCTGCATTGATTTTCACTTGTATTGAGATGGCTGCATTGAGTTTGGCTTGTGGTGAGATGGCTGCATTGAGATGGCTGCATTGAGTTTGGCTTGTATTGAGATGGCTGCATTGAGTTTGGCTTGTATTGAGATGGCTGCATTGAGTTTGGCTTGTATTGAGATGGCTGCATTGAGTCTGGCTTGTGGTGAGATGGCTGCAGTTAGTTTTGCCTCTGGCAAGATGGCTGCATTGATTTTGGCTTGTGGTGAGATGGCTGCATTTAGTTTGGCTTGAATTGAGATGGCTGCATTGAGTTTGGCTTGAATTGAGATGGCTGCATTGAGTTTGGCTTGTATTGAGATGGCTGCATTGAGTCTGGCTTGTATTGAGATGGCTGCATTGAGTTTGGCTTGTATTGAGATGGCTGCATTGAGTTTGGCTTGTGGTGAGATGGCTGCATTGAGTCTGGCTTGTATTGAGATGGCTGCATTGAGTTTGGCTTGTATTGAGATGGCTGTACTGAGTTTAGCCTTTGGTGATATGGCTGCATTGATTTTGGCTTGTATTGAGATGGCTGCATTGAGTTTGGCTTGTATTGAGATGGCTGCATTGAGTTTGGTTTGTATTGAGATGGGTGCACTGAGCTTGGCTTGTATTGAGATGGCTGCATTGATTTTCACTTGTATTGAGATGGCTGCATTGAGTTTGGCTTGTATTGAGATGGCTGCATTGATTTTCACTTGTATTGAGATGGCTGCATTGAGTTTGGCTTGTGGTGAGATGGCTTGCATTGAGATGGCTGCATTGAGTTTGGCTTGTATTGATATGGCCACATTGAGTCTGGCTTGTGTTGAGATGGCTGCATTGAGTTTGGCTTGTGGTGAGATGGCTGCAGTTAGTTTTGCCTCTGGCAAGATGGCTGCATTGATTTTGGCTTGTGGTGAGATGGCTGCATTGAGTCTGGCTTGTATTGAGTTGGCTGCATTGAGTTCGGCTTGTACTGAGATGGCTTCATTGAGTTTGGCTTGTATTGAGATGGCTGCATTGAGTTTGGCTTGTATTGAGATGGCTGTACTGAGTTTAGCCTTTGGTGATATGGCTGCATTGATTTTGGCTTGTATTGAGATGGCTGCATTGAGTTTGGCTTGTAATGAGATGGCTGCATTGAGTTTGGTTTGTATTGAGATGGGTGCACTGAGCTTGGCTTGTATTGAGATGGCTGCATTGATTTTCACTTGTATTGAGATGGCTGCATTGAGTTTGGCTTGTATTGAGATGGCTGCATTGATTTTCACTTGTATTGAGATGGCTGCATTGAGTTTGGCTTGTGGTGAGATGGCTTGCATTGAGATGGCTGCATTGAGTCTGGCTTGTGGTGAGATGGCTGCAGTTAGTTTTGCCTCTGGCGAGATGGCTGCATTGATTTTGGCTTGTGGTGAGATGGCTGCATTTAGTTTGGCTTGAATTGAGATGGCTGCATTGAGTTTGGCTTGTATTGAGATGGCTGCATTGAGTCTGGCTTGTATTGAGATGGCTGCATTGAGTTTGGCTTGTGGTGAGATGGCTGCAGTTAGTTTTGCCTCTGGCGAGATGGCTGCATTGATTTTGGCTTGTGGTGAGATGGCTGCATTGATTTTGGCTTGTATTGAGTTGGCTGCATTGAGTTTGGCTTGTATTGAGATGGCTGCATTGAGTTTGGCTTGTATTGAGATGGCTGTACTGAGTTTAGCCTTTGGTGATATGGCTGCATTGATTTTGGCTTGTATTGAGATGGCTGCATTGATTTTCACTTGTATTGAGATGGCTGCATTGATTTTCGCTTGTATTGAGATGGCCGTATTGATTTTGACTTGTATTGAGATGGCCGCATTGCGTTTGGCTTGTGGTGAGATGGCTGCATTGATTTTGACTTGTATTGAGATGGCTGCATTGAGTTTGGCTTGTGGTGAGATGGCTGCATTGAGTTTGGCTTGAATTGAGATGGCTGCATTGAGTTTGGCTTGAATTGAGATGGCTGCATTGAGTTTGGCTTGTAATGAGATGGCTGCATTGAGTTTGGCTTGTAATGAGATGGCTGCATTGAGTTTGGCTTGTATTGAGGTTGCTGCACTGAGTTTGGCTTGTGGTGAGATGGCTGCATTGAGTTTGGCTTGTGGTGAGATGGCTGCATTGAATTTGGCTTGTGGTGAGATGGCTGCATTGAGTTTGGCTTGTGGTGAGATGGCTGCATTGAGTTTGGCTTGTGGTGAGATGGCTGCATTGAGTTTGACTTGTATTGAGATGGCTGCATTGAGTCTGGCTTTTATTGAGATGGCTGCATTGATTTTCACTTGTATTGAGATGGATGCATTGATTTTCACTTGTATTGAGATGGCCGCATTGAGTTTGACTTGTATTGAGATGGCTGCATTGCGTTTGGCTTGTGGTGAGATGGCTGTATTGATTTTGACTTGTATTGAGATGGCTGCATTGAGTTTGGCTTGTGGTGAGATGGCTGTATTGAGTTTGGCTTGAATTGAGGTGGCTGCATTGAGTTTGGCTTGTATTGAGGTGGCTGCATTGAGTTTGGCTTGTGGTGAGATGGCTGTATTGAGTTTGGCTTGTATTGAGATGGCTGCATTGAGTTTGGCTTGTATTGAGATGGCTGCATTGAGTTTGGTTTGTATTGAGATGGGTGCACTGAGCTTGGCTTGTATTGAGATGGCTGCACTGAGCTTGGCTTGTATTGAGATGGCTGCACTGAGCTTGGCTTGTATTGAGATGGCTGCACTGAGCTTGGCTTGTATTGAGATGGCTGCACTGAGCTTGGCTTGTATTGAGATGGCTGCACTGAGCTTGGCTTGTATTGAGATGGCTGCACTGAGTTTGGCTTGTGGTGAGATGGCTGCATTGAGTTTGGCTTGTATTGAATGGCTGCACATAATTTGACTTGTGGTGAGATGGCTGCCTTGAGTCTGGCTTGTATTGAGACGGCTGCATTGATTTTGACTTGTATTGAGATGGCCGCATTGATTTTGGCTTGTGGTGAGATGGCTGCATTGAGTTTGGCTTGTGGTGAGATGGCTGCATTGAGTTTGGCTTGCATTGAGATGGCTGCATTGAGTTTGGCTTGTAATGACATGGCTGCATTGAGTTTGGCTTTTATTGAGGTGGCTGCACTGAGTTTGGCTTTTATTGAGGTGGCTGCACTGAGTTTGGCTTGTATTGAGATGGCTGCATTGATTTTCACTTGTATTGAGATGGCTGCATTGAGTTTGGCTTGTGGTGAGATGCCTTGCATTGAGATGGCTGCATTGAGTTTGGCTTGTATTGAGATGGCTGCATTGAGTTTGGCTTGTATTGAGATGGCTGCATTGAGTTTGGCTTGTATTGAGATGGCTGCATTGAGTCTGGCTTGTGGTGAGATGGCTGCAGTTAGTTTTGCCTCTGGCAAGATGGCTGCATTGATTTTGGCTTGTGGTGAGATGGCTGCATTTAGTTTGGCTTGAATTGAGATGGCTGCATTGAGTTTGGCTTGTATTGAGATGGCTGCATTGAGTCTGGCTTGTATTGAGATGGCTGCATTGAGTTTGGCTTGTGGTGAGATGGCTGCAGTTAGTTTTGCCTCTGGCAAGATGGCTGCATTGATTTTGGCTTGTGGTGAGATGGCTGCATTGAGTCTGGCTTGTATTGAGTTGGCTGCATTGAGTTTGGCTTGTACTGAGATGGCTTCATTGAGTTTGGCTTGTATTGAGATGGCTGCATTGAGTTTGGCTTGTATTGAGATGGCTGTACTGAGTTTAGCCTTTGGTGATATGGCTGCATTTAGTTTGGCTTGTATTGAGATGGCTGCATTGAGTTTGGCTTGTATTGAGATGGCTGCATTGAGTTTGGTTTGTATTGAGATGGGTGAACTGAGATTGGCTTGTATTGAGATGGCTGCACTGAGCTTGGCTTGTATTGAGATGGCTGCACTGAGCTTGGCTTGTATTGAGATGGCTGCACTGAGCTTGGCTTGTATTGAGACGGCTGCACTGAGTTTGGCTTGTGGTGAGATTGCTGCCTTGAGTCTGGCTTGTATTGAGACGGCTGCATTGATTTTGACTTGTATTGAGATGGCCGCATTGATTTTGGCTTGTGGTGAGATGGCTGCATTGAGTTTGGCTTGTGGTGAGATGGCTGCATTGAGTTTGGCTTGCATTGAGATGGCTGCATTGAGTTTGGCTTGTAATGACATGGCTGCATTGAGTTTGGCTTGTAATGAGATGGCTGCATTGAGTTTGGCTTGTATTGAGGTTGCTGCACTGAGTTTGGCTTGTGGTGAGATGGCTGCATTGAGTTTGGCTTGTGGTGAGATGGCTGCATTGAATTTGGCTTGTGGTGAGATGGCTGCATTGAGTTTGGCTTGTGGTGAGATGGCTGCATTGAGTTTGGCTTGTGGTGAGATGGCTGCATTGAGTTTGACTTGTATTGAGATGGCTGCATTGAGTCTGGCTTTTATTGAGATGGCTGCATTGATTTTCACTTGTATTGAGATGGATGCATTGATTTTCACTTGTATTGAGATGGCCGCATTGAGTTTGACTTGTATTGAGATGGCTGCATTGCGTTTGGCTTGTGGTGAGATGGCTGTATTGATTTTGACTTGTATTGAGATGGCTGCATTGAGTTTGGCTTGTGGTGAGATGGCTGTATTGAGTTTGGCTTGAATTGAGGTGGCTGCATTGAGTTTGGCTTGTATTGAGGTGGCTGCATTGAGTTTGGCTTGTGGTGAGATGGCTGTATTGAGTTTGGCTTGTATTGAGATGGCTGCATTGAGTTTGGCTTGTATTGAGATGGCTGCATTGAGTTTGGTTTGTATTGAGATGGGTGCACTGAGCTTGGCTTGTATTGAGATGGCTGCACTGAGCTTGGATTGTATTGAGATGGCTGCACTGAGCTTGGCTTGTATTGAGATGGCTGCACTGAGCTTGGCTTGTATTGAGATGGCTGCACTGAGCTTGGCTTGTATTGAGATGGCTGCACTGAGCTTGGCTTGTATTGAGATGGCTGCACTGAGCTTGGCTTGTATTGAGATGGCTGCACTGAGCTTGGCTTGTATTGAGATGGCTGCACTGAGTTTGGCTTGTGGTGAGATGGCTGCATTGAGTTTGGCTTGTATTGAATGGCTGCACATAATTTGACTTGTGGTGAGATGGCTGCCTTGAGTCTGGCTTGTATTGAGACGGCTGCATTGATTTTGACTTGTATTGAGATGGCCGCATTGATTTTGGCTTGTGGTGAGATGGCTGCATTGAGTTTGGCTTGCATTGAGATGGCTGCATTGAGTTTGGCTTGTAATGACATGGCTGCATTGAGTTTGGCTTTTATTGAGGTGGCTGCACTGAGTTTGGCTTTTATTGAGGTGGCTGCACTGAGTTTGGCTTGTATTGAGATGGCTGCATTGATTTTCACTTGTATTGAGATGGCTGCATTGAGTTTGGCTTGTGGTGAGATGGCTTGCATTGAGATGGCTGCATTGAGTTTGGCTTGTATTGAGATGGCTGCATTGAGTTTGGCTTGTATTGAGATGGCTGCATTGAGTTTGGCTTGTATTGAGATGGCTGCATTGAGCCTGGCTTGTGGTGAGATGGCTGCAGTTAGTTTTGCCTCTGGCAAGATGGCTGCATTGATTTTGGCTTGTGGTGAGATGGCTGCATTGAGTCTGGCTTGTATTGAGTTGGCTGCATTGAGTTTGGCTTGTACTGAGATGGCTTCATTGAGTTTGGCTTGTATTGAGATGGCTGCATTGAGTTTGGCTTGTATTGAGATGGCTGTACTGAGTTTAGCCTTTGGTGATATGGCTGCATTGATTTTGGCTTGTATTGAGATGGCTGCATTGAGTTTGGCTTGTATTGAGATGGCTGCATTGAGTTTGGTTTGTATTGAGATGGGTGAACTGAGATTGGCTTGTATTGAGATGGCTGCACTGAGCTTGGCTTGTATTGAGATGGCTGCACTGAGCTTGGCTTGTATTGAGATGGCTGCACTGAGCTTGGCTTGTATTGAGACGGCTGCACTGAGTTTGGCTTGTGGTGAGATTGCTGCCTTGAGTCTGGCTTGTATTGAGACGGCTGCATTGATTTTGACTTGTATTGAGATGGCCGCATTGATTTTGGCTTGTGGTGAGATGGCTGCATTGAGTTTGGCTTGTGGTGAGATGGCTGCATTGAGTTTGGCTTGCATTGAGATGGCTGCATTGAGTTTGGCTTGTAATGACATGGCTGCATTGAGTTTGGCTTGTATTGAGGTGGCTGCACTGAGTTTGGCTTGTATTGAGATGGCTGCATTGATTTTCACTTGTATTGAGATGGCTGCATTGAGTTTGGCTTGTGGTGAGATGGCTTGCATTGAGATGGCTGCATTGAGTTTGGCTTGTATTGATATGGCTGCATTGAGTCTGGCTTGTGTTGAGATGGCTGCATTGAGTTTGGCTTGTGGTGAGATGGCTGCAGTTAGTTTTGCCTCTGGCAAGATGGCTGCATTGATTTTGGCTTGTGGTGAGATGGCTGCATTGAGTCTGGCTTGTATTGAGTTGGCTGCATTGAGTTTGGCTTGTATTGAGATGGCTGCATTGAGTTTGGCTTGTATTGAGATGGCTGTACTGAGTTTAGCCTTTGGTGATATGGCTGCATTGATTTTGGCTTGTATTGAGATGGCTGAATTGATTTTCACTTGTATTGAGATGGCTGCATTGATTTTAGCTTGTATTGAGATGGCCGTATTGATTTTGACGTGTATTGAGATGGCCGCATTGCGTTTGGCTTGTGGTGAGATGGCTTTATTGATTTTGACTTGTATTGAGATGGCTGCATTGAGTTTGGCTTGTGGTGAGATGGCTGCATTGAGTTTGGCTTGAATTGAGATGGCTGCATTGAGTTTGGCTTGTAATGAGATGGCTGCATTGAGTTTGGCTTGTAATGAGATGGCTGCTTTGAGTTTGGCTTGTATTGAGGTTGCTGCACTGAGTTTGGCTTGTGGTGAGATGGCTGCATTGAGTTTGGCTTGTGGTGAGATGGCTGCATTGAGTTTGGCTTGTGGTGAGATGGCTGCATTGAATTTGGCTTGTGGTGAGATGGCTGCATTGAGTTTGGCTTGTATTGAGGTTGCTGCACTGAGTTTGGCTTGTGGTGAGATGGCTGCATTGAGTTTGGCTTGTGGTGAGATGGCTGCATTGAATTTGGCTTGTGGTGAGATGGCTGCATTGAGTTTGGCTTGTGGGGAGATGGCTGCATTGAATTTGGCTTGTGGTGAGATGGCTGCATTGAGTTTGGCTTGTGGCGAGATGGCTGCATTGAGTTTGGCTTGTGGTGAGATGGCTGCATTGAGTTTGACTTGTATTGAGATGGCTGCATTGAGTCTGGCTTGTATTGAGATGGCTGCATTGATTTTCACTTGTATTGAGATGGCTGCATTGATTTTCACTTGTATTGAGATGGCTGCATTGAGTTTGGCTTGTATTGAGATGGCTGTACTGAGTTTGGCCTTTGGTAAAATGGCTGCATTGAGTTCGGCTTGTATTGAGGTGGCTGCACTGAGTTTGGCTTGTGGTGAGATGGCTGCACTGAGTTTGGCTTGAGGTGAGATGGCTGCATTGAGCTTGGCTTGTATTGAGGTGGCTGCATTGGGTTTGGCTTGTATTGAGATGGCTGTACTGAGTTTGGCTTGTGGTGAGATGGCTGCATTGAGTTTGGCTTGTGGTGAGATGGCTGCATTGAGTTTGGCTTGAATTGAGATGGCTGCATTGAGTTTGGCTTGTATTGAGGTGGCTGCACTGAGTTTGGCTTGTGGTGAGATGGCTGCATTGAGTTTGGATTGTATTGCGATGACTGCACTGAGTTTGGCCTTTGGTGAGATGGCTGCATTGAGTTTGGCTTGTATTGAGATGGCTGCACTGAGTTTGGCCTTTGGTGCAATGGCTGCATCGAGTTCGGCTTGTATTGAATGGCTGCACTGAATTTGGCTTGTGGTGAGATGGCTGCATTGAGCTTGGCTTGAGGTGAGATGGCTGCATTGAGCTTGGCTTGAGGTGAGATGGCTGCATTGAGCTTGGCTTGTATTGAGGTGGCTGCACTGAGTTTGGCTTGTGGAGAGATGCCTGCCTTAAGTCTGGCTTGTATTGAGATGGCTGCTTTGGGCTTGGCTTGTGTTAGGGAGAATTCTCTGTTTAGGCTGAATTTCCCTACCTAGTGAGTCCCCCAGCAGCTTTGCTGGATTTCTGGGGTTCTTTTTTTTCTCCTGCCAAGAATGAGACTCTTTTACCCTCACTCTTGGACATGTTGAAGTGTGTTTTCTTGGTTAAACCTTGTGTTGAATGGGCTATGGGGTCTTTTACTCCATAGGGCCTCATGTATTTTTGTGATGTGGGTCACACAGCACCCTCTGTGCCGTGACCCAGGGGTGTCCTAGGGACTCCCCAACATAGACTCCATACCCTGGGACTGACTACTGTCTCCCAGGGCATGTAAAGTCACCAAAGACTTTGCTAGTCTTGAATCCTGAACAGAACCAGTACAAACCATCATATTGTGGACGTACTGGCTGGGGCAATTCGATTGCCCCAGGGTCTGTTAGTCGAGGGGGCACGTCTCCGTCCCCCCTGATCGAGTTTTGGCTGGTGGCAGTGGAAACTACTTTTTATATTCGACCGCGAATATTTCCCTATGGGATTTCCCATTGTTTTAGGCTAACACATTTAATTATTTATTTACGGTAGCCTTAAACATACCGCCGGTTTATATATTTATTTTTATAACTCCGGTTGGGACTTTTTGCCAAAACTTGATTCAAAAATGGCGTTGGTGTTCGCCTCTGTAACTCTGACCCAAAGTGGACCCCTTTGTTCCACTTTTGGCGGGCTTCTCCACAGAAGCCCTCCAAAGTGGTGCCACTCTGTCTGGGGTACTTAGGAGGGGTGGAGGGGGATGTAGGCACCCTGGACTGAGTTACCTTGGTAACTCAAGTCGCACTCCGTCCTGATTGGCCCAAGTGGTGAGCCGCCCGGCTCACCACTTAGCATGTTTGAGTGACAGCTAGGCTGGGTGAATGGGGGTTTGCTGCATAAAAGCAGGGCTTTGGGGACTGGGACTTCAGAAGTCGCCACAGGACCAAGAATCCGACGAGGGAAGAGCTGAGCCGACCTGCTTCGACGACACCACCCGGTGGAGCCCTGCTGAACCGTCTCACCACTTTTTCCCGACGACCGAGGAGAACTCTTAACGGAGTGGCTCCTTCCCTTGACTGGTGGGGACAACCAGTTTTCGCCTTCTTTCCGTTCCTTTGAGGTATCTCGTGGCCGCCTTGCCTGTGCCAAGCACCCCGGCAACCGGAATACCACACTTTACCCCCATACCGCGAAAGTCGGTACCAACCCTTTAACCGGAGGACTCCGCGGCTGGTTTCTTCCCGGGCAGTGCAACGACCCTCTTCTTCTGCGCTTCAGCAAGAACTTCTTCTCCCCTGACCGACGTCGAGCCCTGCTGCCACTGCCTGGAACAACTGCCCCCGCTGGAGGATCCTTTCCGCTTAAGGTACTGTGTTCCGCCTGGCTTCCCTTGCTACCGACTGTACGGGGTAGATTTAGCCCCCGGCTTTCGAACCTGGGAGTGCCTGGGACACTTTGGCTAAACTTTCTAAGCCACTCTAAACTCTTTTTGACTCTTTGCAAGACTTTGAATCTCTAACTAACAGTGTGATCTTGGGCACATTTTCGCTCCGGCTACTCTAAGAGTGGGCCCTGCCTAGTGACTTTTGCTCACCTGTGACTTTAGTCTTCTTTAAAGCCTATTGCAAGTGTTCTGGACCTTAGAGTGGTGTGTCTAACCTATTTCTGCTTTTTCTCTCCCTTTCTTGGAAACTACTAGAGTGTCATCTAACGTTAAGCACTCACCTCTGTTTTAATTAAGTGGTGTTAACCTAGAGTTGTCTAGATAGGAGAAAGGATTGAATTTACTTTCATTATAACTGTGTTGAAGTGTTTTTACTATATTTTTGCTAGAGTGTTTTTAACTTATGTGTATTTTTAATAAAATACTATATTCTTTTGAAACCAAGCTCTGGTCAGTGTTTGCTTGTGCTATTGGGTTTTGGTACATATTGTGTATACTTTGCATACTGCCTAACTCTTCTTGAGAGAAGTCTGACTGCTCAGCCACAGCTACCAGGTAAATCTGGGTGGTACAGACTGCTACCAAAGGGGTTTACTGCTCTGCCTGTAGTCTTAAATCTTTTGCAGTGTTCCCCAAGGGAACTGCACAGGTTTCTGCCTAACACTGGTGTACAGCGGTGGGATTTGTATTGAGTATACATTTTATTGTGCTTTAGATACCTTAGTGCAACTAACCACAAAGCTTAGCACTGAAAAAGTAAAACCTCTAACATGTCAGTTATAGAAAGCTATAGCCAAGAGTCCCTTGCAGCCAAAACTGCTGATTGTTTAAGAGTGCTCTGTAAACATAAGGATCTCCTGACTAAGGGCAAGAAAATGGAGCTGATTGAAAGATTGTTAGCTAACCAAAGTCTGGGTGAGGGTTCAGAGGAACCTACCACTCCAGCAACTGTAGATGACAGTATTGAAGTTAACATGGAGCAAAATGTTGATGATTCTGAGGAAGAGTCAGAAGAGGAGGGTGAGGCTGTTGTAACTGTCCCCCCTAGGCCTCTGCCTGCTCTACCTGCTGTGCCTACTGGACCTTTACCAGGTCCCACATTTAGTCCTCAGTACTTTGAACTGGAGAAAATGAAGCTAGAATTGGAGTATAAGAAACTTAATGCTCAAACTGACAAAGAACTAAGGCTAAGGGAAATGGAGCTCAAGTATGACTTAGAAATGAAGAAATTATCTGTTGAGAATGTTTCTCTCTCTGGCTCCTCTAGAAGTTCCAGTCCTAAAAGACCCCGGATGCCTAAAGAATTGGTTGGTATGTATGAGCCTAAGTTGGATGTGTTGGATTGGTTGTCTCTGTTTGAATATAATCATGGGCTCCAGAACATCACCGGAAATGACTTACTCACCTGGTTGTTCTCTAGGCTTCCCCCTGTTGCAACTGATGTGGTAATGGAGATGGGGGAGGAGGATAGGAAGGACTATGAATGTGTGAAACTAGCTTTGATAGCTAGGTTTGGGAAGACCCCTTCCCAGTATCTTAAGAGGTTTAGGAGCCTCAAAAAGCATGATGGTACCCCTTGGGCTACCTGGGTGAGTGAATGTTTGAAAAACTTAGAGGGATGGATTAAGGGTTACAAGGTGAACACTTATGAGGGGATGAGAAATCTCTTTATGTTGGAGTCAATTTATGATGCCTGCTCTCCTGAGCTCAGACAGCACTTGGCTGATTCACAGGAATTAGATCCTAGGAAGCTAGCTAAGGCTGCTGACTTGTGGGTTGCCAACAGGGCCACTCACAAGGATTCTGGGGTAACTCAGAAGAAGGATGGGGAGAAACAGCCTAAAAAGGACTCCAAAGAGAATTCTAATACCTCCCATACCCAAGAGGGCCACAAACAACCAAATAACCAGGGTAAGCCCCAGGGTAAACCGAATCAGGCTAGTGTACCTTCTGGCCACAAGCCAGAAGGAGGTCAGAGCAAGCCACCCTTCCAGAGAGCATTTGGACAATGCTATGTCTGTCAGGGTACTGACCATATCAAAGGAGATCCCAAGTGCAGGGGTAAACCTGCAGGGATCAGCACAGTCTCCTTAGCCTTCACTCCTGAGGATGAAGTACAGATGGCTAGTGCCCACTTTGAACTCTTTGCTGAAGAACCCTTGGGTCTTCAAGCAACTGTAAACTTAGAGCCTATGGGTCTGGTTAGTCCCCAGAATAGGGTTGTGTATAACTCCCTACCTGTTAACTCTAAGGTGTATTATGTGGACAGTGTTCTTGTCAATGGCCAGGATACTCCTGCCAGGAGAGACACTGGGGCCAGCAGAACAGTAGTGGATGAAAGCTTCTTTCAACCTGAGGATGTGGCCAAAGCACCCAAAGGTCCCACTAAGATGTCTGGAGGCCCTGTCCAAATGGTTCCTATTCTACCAGCCCTCATTCAATGTAACAACATGACAGTAAGGATCCCTGTCAGTGTTCAGACTGAGGTACCTGGGAAGGTCCTGTTAGGGAATGACCTAAGAACTCTAGGAGTAGTGTCACATACCCCCAGGCCTCCCAGTATGGAGAA
Organism: Ambystoma mexicanum; assembly: GCF_040938575.1. NCBI lineage: Eukaryota > Metazoa > Chordata > Amphibia > Caudata > Ambystomatidae > Ambystoma > Ambystoma mexicanum. The sequence goes on from NC_090938.1 coordinate 501,662,602, forward strand.
GCAGAACTTAACCAAATTGGCTAGACAGGCTACCTTGAAGGACCCTTCTAAGCCTGTGGGACCCTCTACTGAGAACCCCACTACAAGCCCTGGTGTTAGTAAGTTGACCTCTAACCCAGGCACATTTCAGGATAGTATGCTAGGAACATGGGCGCCCCAACCAAGCTCCATCATTGTTCCCCTAGTATCAGAGTCTCTGACTCCCCCTGCTTCTGAGGAAGAGGTGGATAGACCAACTAGGCCCCTATCTGGACCTGAGAGAACTGGTAATTCTCAGTGCTGGTGGAAAACCAGAAAAGAAAAGTCTAAGGCCAAAAACCTTCAGACTGTTGGACCTTCTACTGAAGACCCCAACTCAAATCCTAATATTAGGGGGGAAACTCCTAAAATAGGTAAGGGTAGATCTAAGAGGAAGGGGAAGCAGGTACATTGCCTAACCCCAACCCCTCCAACCAAGAGGCCTAAGACCCAACCTGCTCCCACAAGAGAGGTGGTGAGGAACCTTGGAGGCCCCTCTAGATCTAAGGGAATCCTTTATAAGGACCCCTTGAAAAAGCCTAACATAGGTTCAGAAGTTGTACCAACTTCTGAGGGACTGGTCAACCAGATCCCCTATAACAAAAAGACTGATGTTCCTCAAAGGGTCTGTAGGTCCGTTAGCTTGCAAAAGAAAACCTTTGAGTTCTCCATTGAACATAGGTCAAGGTGTCACCATCAAAATGCTGATGGACTCTCTAGGATGTATATCATCGACTAGAGGTATGAGGTTCATCCAGGAGTGGATTAAATCCTCCTGTCCCTTAGTCTGGGGGGGGCGAGTGTTAGGGAGAATTCTCTGTTTAGGCTGAATTTCCCTACCTAGTGAGTCCCCCAGCAGCTTTGCTGGATTTCTGGGGTTCTTTTTTTTCTCCTGCCAAGAATGAGACTCTTTTACCCTCACTCTTGGACATGTTGAAGTGTGTTTTCTTGGTTAAACCTTGTGTTGAATGGGCTATGGGGTCTTTTACTCCATAGGGCCTCATGTATTTTTGTGATGTGGGTCACACAGCACCCTCTGTGCCGTGACCCAGGGGTGTCCTAGGGACTCCCCAACATAGACTCCATACCCTGGGACTGACTACTGTCTCCCAGGGCATGTAAAGTCACCAAAGACTTTGCTAGTCTTGAATCCTGAACAGAACCAGTACAAACCATCATATTGTGGACGTACTGGCTGGGGCAATTCGATTGCCCCAGGGTCTGTTAGTCGAGGGGGCACGTCTCCGTCCCCCCTGATCGAGTTTTGGCTGGTGGCAGTGGAAACTACTTTTTATATTCGACCGCGAATATTTCCCTATGGGATTTCCCATTGTTTTAGGCTAACACATTTAATTATTTATTTACGGTAGCCTTAAACATACCGCCGGTTTATATATTTATTTTTATAACTCCGGTTGGGACTTTTTGCCAAAACTTGATTCAAAAATGGCGTTGGTGTTCGCCTCTGTAACTCTGACCCAAAGTGGACCCCTTTGTTCCACTTTTGGCGGGCTTCTCCACAGAAGCCCTCCAAAGTGGTGCCACTCTGTCTGGGGTACTTAGGAGGGGTGGAGGGGGATGTAGGCACCCTGGACTGAGTTACCTTGGTAACTCAAGTCGCACTCCGTCCTGATTGGCCCAAGTGGTGAGCCGCCCGGCTCACCACTTAGCATGTTTGAGTGACAGCTAGGCTGGGTGAATGGGGGTTTGCTGCATAAAAGCAGGGCTTTGGGGACTGGGACTTCAGAAGTCGCCACAGGACCAAGAATCCGACGAGGGAAGAGCTGAGCCGACCTGCTTCGACGACACCACCCGGTGGAGCCCTGCTGAACCGTCTCACCACTTTTTCCCAACGACCGAGGAGAACTCTTAACGGAGTGGCTCCTTCCCTTGACTGGTGGGGACAACCAGTTTTCGCCTTCTTTCCGTTCCTTTGAGGTATCTCGTGGCCGCCTTGCCTGTGCCAAGCACCCCGGCAACCGGAATACCACACTTTACCCCCATACCGCGAAAGTCGGTACCAACCCTTTAACCGGAGGACTCCGCGGCTGGTTTCTTCCCGGGCAGTGCAACGACCCTCTTCTTCTGCGCTTCAGCAAGAACTTCTTCTCCCCTGACCGACGTCGAGCCCTGCTGCCACTGCCTGGAACAACTGCCCCCGCTGGAGGATCCTTTCCGCTTAAGGTACTGTGTTCCGCCTGGCTTCCCTTGCTACCGACTGTACGGGGTAGATTTAGCCCCCGGCTTTCGAACCTGGGAGTGCCTGGGACACTTTGGCTAAACTTTCTAAGCCACTCTAAACTCTTTTTGACTCTTTGCAAGACTTTGAATCTCTAACTAACAGTGTGATCTTGGGCACATTTTCGCTCCGGCTACTCTAAGAGTGGGCCCTGCCTAGTGACTTTTGCTCACCTGTGACTTTAGTCTTCTTTAAAGCCTATTGCAAGTGTTCTGGACCTTAGAGTGGTGTGTCTAACCTATTTCTGCTTTTTCTCTCCCTTTCTTGGAAACTACTAGAGTGTCATCTAACGTTAAGCACTCACCTCTGTTTTAATTAAGTGGTGTTAACCTAGAGTTGTCTAGATAGGAGAAAGGATTGAATTTACTTTCATTATAACTGTGTTGAAGTGTTTTTACTATATTTTTGCTAGTGTTTTTAACTTATGTGTATTTTTAATAAAATACTATATTCTTTTGAAACCAAGCTCTGGTCAGTGTTTGCTTGTGCTATTGGGTTTTGGTACATATTGTGTATACTTTGCATACTGCCTAACTCTTCTTGAGAGAAGTCTGACTGCTCAGCCACAGCTACCAGGTAAATCTGGGTGGTACAGACTGCTACCAAAGGGGTTTACTGCTCTGCCTGTAGTCTTAAATCTTTTGCAGTGTTCCCCAAGGGAACTGCACAGGTTTCTGCCTAACAGCTTGTATTGAGGTGGCTGCACTGAGTTTGGCTTGTGGTGAGATGCCTGCCTTGAATCTGGCTTGTATTGAGATGGCTGCATTGGGCTTGGCTTGTATTGAGATGGCTGTACTGAGTTTGGCTTGAATTGAGATGGCTGCATTGAGTTTGGCTTGTATTGAGGTGGCTGCTTTGGGTTTGGCTTGTATTGAGGTGGCTGCACTGAGTTTGGCTTGTGGTGAGATGCCTGCCTTGAATCTGGCTTGTATTGAGATGGCTGCATTGGGCTTGGCTTGTATTGAGATGGCTGTACTGAGTTTGGCTTGAATTGAGATGGCTGCACTGAGTTTGGCTTGTGGTGAGATGGCTGCACTGAGTTTGGCCTTTGGTGCAATGGCTGCATCGAGTTCGGCTTGTATTGAATGGCTGCACTGAATTTGGCTTGTGGTGAGATGGCTGCATTGAGCTTGGCTTGTATTGAGATGGCTGTACTGAGTTTGGATTGTGGTGAGTTGCCTGCATTGAGCTTGGCTTGTATTGAGATGGCTGTACTGAGTTTGGCTTGTGGCGAGAAGGCTGCATTGAGTTTGGCTTGTATTGAGATGGCTGCATTGAGTTTGCTTGTATTGAGATGGCGGCACTGAGTTTGGCTTGTAGTGAGATGGCTGCATTGAGCTTGGGTTGAGGTGAGATGGCTGCATTGAGCTTGGCTTGTATTGAGGTGGCTGCACTGAGTTTGGCTTGTGGTGAGATGCCTGCCTTGAGTCTGGCTTGTATTGAGATGGCTGCTTTGGGTTTGGCTTGTATTGAGGTGGCTGCACTGAGTTTGGCTTGAATTGAGATGGCTGCATTGAGTTTGGCTTGTATTGAGGTGGCTGCACTGAGTTTGGCTTGTGGTGAGATGGCTGCACTGAGTTTGGCTTGTGGTGAGATGGCTGCACTGAGTTTGGCTTGTGGTGAGATGGCTGCACTGAGTTTGGCTTGTGGTGAGATGGCTGCACTGAGTTTGGCTTGTGGTGAAATGGCTGCACTGAGCTTGGCTTGTATTGAGATGGCTGTACTGAGTTTGGCTTGTGGTGAGATGGCTGCATTGAGTTTGGCTTGTGGTGAGATGGCTGCATTGAGTTTGGCTTGTATTGAGGTGGCTGCATTGAGTTTGGCTTGTGGTGAGAAGGCTGCATTGAGTTTGGCTTGTGGTGAGAAGGCTGCATTGAGTTCGGCTTGTGGTGAGATGGCTGCATTGAGCTTGGCTTGTATTGAGATGGCTGTACTGAGTTTGGCTTGTGGCGAGATGGCTGCATAGAGTTTGGCTTGTGGCGAGATGGCTGCATAGAGTTTGGCTTGTATTGAGATGGCTGCATTGAGTTTGTTTGTATTGAGATGGCGGCACTGAGTTGGGCTTGTATTGAGATGGCTGCATTGAGTTTGGCTTGTATTGAGATGGCTGCATTGAGTTTGGGTTGTGGTGAGATGGCTGCATTGAGTTTGGCTTGTATTGAGATGGCTGCATTGAGTTTGGCTTGTATTGAGATGGCTGCATTGAGTTTGGCTTGTGGTGAGATGGCTGCATTGAGTTTGGCTTGTATTGAGATTGCTGCATTGAGTTTGGCTTGTGGTGAGATGGCTGCATTGAGTTTGGCTTGTATTGAGATGGCTGCAATGAGTTTGGCTTGAATTGAGATGGCTGCATTGAGATTGGCTTGAATTGAGATGGATGCATTGAGTTTGGCTTGTATTGAGGTGGCTGCACTGAGTATGGCTTGTGGTGAGATTGCTGCATTGAGTTTGGGTTGTGGTGAGATGCCTGCCTTGAATCTGGCTTGTATTGAGATGGCTGCATTGGGCTTGGCTTGTATTGAGATGGCTGTACTGAGTTTGGCTTGTGGTGAGATGGCTGCATTGAGTTTGGCTTGTGGTGAGATGGCTGCATTGAGTTTGGCCTTTGGTGAGATGGCTGCATTGAGTCCGGCTTGTATTGAATGGCTGCACTGAATTTCGCTTGTGGTGAGATGCCTGCCTTGAGTCTGGCTTGTTTTGAGATGGCTGCATTGGGTTTGGCTTGTATTGAGATGGCTGTACTGAGTTTGGCTTGAATTGAGATGGCTGCACTGAGTTTGGCTTGAATTTAGATGGCTGCATTGAGTTTGGCTTGTATTGAGGTGGCTGCACTGAGTTTGGCTTGTGGTGAGATGGCTGCACTGAGTTTGGCTTGTGGTGAGATGGCTACACTGAGTTTGGCTTGTGGTGAGATGGCTACACTGAGTTTGGCTTGTGGTGAGATGGCTGCACTGAGTTTGGCTTGTGGTGAGATGGCTGCACTGAGTTTGGCTTGTGGTGAAATGGCTGCACTGAGCTTGGCTTGTATTGAGATGGCTGTACTGAGTTTGGCTTGTGGTGAGATGGCTGCATTGAGTTTGGCTTGTATTGAGATGGCTGTACTGAGTTTGGCTTGTGGTGAGAAGGCTGCATTGAGTTCGGCTTGTGGTGAGATGGCTGCATTGAGCTTGGCTTGTATTGAGATGGCTGTACTGAGTTTGGCTTGTGGCGAGATGGCTGCATTGAGTTTGGCTTGTATTGAGATGGCTGCATTGAGTTTGGCTTGAATTGAGATGGCTGCATTGAGTTTGGCTTGTATTGAGGTGGCTGCACTGAGTTTGGCTTGTGGTGAGATGGCTGCATTGAGTTTGGATTGTATTGAGATGACTGCACTGAGTTTGGCCTTTGGTGAGATGGCTGCATTGAGTTTGGATTGTATTGAGATGACTGCACTGAGTTTGGCCTTTGGTGAGATGGCTGCATTGAGTCCGACTTGTATTGAATGGCTGCACTGAATTTCACTTGTGGTGAGATGCCTGCCTTGAGTCTGGCTTGTTTTGAGATGGCTGCATTGGGTTTGGCTTGTATTGAGATGGCTGTACTGAGTTTGGCTTGTGGTGAGATGGCTGCACTGAGTTTGGCTTGAATTGAGATGGCTGCATTGAGTTTGGCTTGAATTGAGGTGGCTGCACTGAGTTTGGCTTGTGGTGAGATGGCTGCACTGAGTTTGGCTTGTGGTGAGATGGCTGCACTGAGTTTGGCTTGTGGTGAGATGGCTGCACTGAGTTTGGCTTGTATTGAGATGGCTGCACTGAGTTTGGCTTGTATTGAGATGGCTGCATCGAGTTTGGCTTGTATTGAGATGGCTGCATCGAGTTTGGCTTGTATTGAGATGGCTGCATTGAGTTTGGCTTGAATTGAGATGGCTGCTTTGAGTTTGGCTTGTATTGAGGTGGCTGCACTGAGTTTGGCTTGTGGTGAGATGGCTGCATTGAGTTTGGCTTGTGGTGAGATGGCTGCATTGAGCTTGGCTTGTATTGAGATGGCTGTACTGAGTTTGGCTTGTGGCGATATGGCTGCATTGAGCTTGGCTTGTATTGAGTTGGCTGTACTGAGTTTGGCTTGTGGTGAGATGGCTGCATTGAGTTTGGCTTGTATTGAGGTGGCTACATTGAGTTTGGCTTGTGGTGAGAAGGCTGCATTGAGTTTGTCTTGTGGTGAGATGGCTGCATTGAGCTTGGCTTGTATTGAGATGGCTGTACTGAGTTTGGCTTGTGGCCAGATGGCTGCATTGAGTTTGGCTTGTATTGAGATGGCTGCATTGAGTTTGCTTGTATTGAGATGGCGGCACTGAGTTTGGCTTGTATTGAGATGGCTGCATTGAGTTTGGCTTGTATTGAGATGGCTGCATTGAGTTTGGGTTGTGGTGAGATGGCTGCATTGAGTTTGACTTGTATTGAGATGGCTGCATCGAGTTTGGCTTGTGGTGAGATGGCTGCATTGAGTTTGGCTTGAATTGAGATGGCTGCATTGAGTTTGGCTTGTATTGAGGTGGCTGCACTGAGTTTGGCTTGTGGTGAGATGGCTGCACTGAGTTTGGCTTGTGGTGAGATGGCTGCATTGAGTTTGGCTTGTATTGAGATTGCTGCATTGAGTTTGGCTTGTGGTGAGGTGGCTGCATTGAGCTTGGCTTGTATTGAGATGGCTGTACTGAGTTTGGCTTGTGGCAAGATGGCTGCATTGAGTTTGGCTTGTATTGAGATGGCTGCATTGAGTTTGCTTGTATTGAGATGGCGGCACTGAGTTTGGCTTGTGGTGAGATGGCGGCATTGAATTTGGCTTGTGGTGAGATGGCTGCACTGAGTTTGGCTTGTATTGAGATGGGTGCACTGAGTTTGGCTTGTGGTGAGATGGCTGCACTGAATTTGGCTTGTGGTGAGATGGCTGCATTGAGTTTGGCTTGAATTGAGATGGCTGCATTGCGTTTGGCTTGTATTGAAGTGGCTGCACTGAGTTTGGCTTGTGGTGAGATTGCTGCATTGAGTTTGGCTTGTGGTGAGATGGCTGCATTGAGCTTGGCTTGTATTGAGATGGCTGTACTGAGTTTGGCTTGTGGCGAGATGGCTGCATTGAGTTTGGCTTGTATTAAGATGGCTGCATTGAGATGGCTGCATTGAGTTTGCTTGTATTGAGATGGCGGCACTGAGTTTGGCTTGTGGTGAGATGGCAGCACTGAGTTTGGCTTGTGGTGAGATAGCGGCATTGAGTTTGGCTTGTGGTGAGATGGCGGCATTGAGTTTGGCTTGTATTGAGATGGCTGCATTGAGCTTGGCTTGTATTGAGATTGCTGCACTGAGTTTGGCTTGTGGTGAGATGGCTGCATTGAGTTTGGCTTGTATTGAATGGCTGCACTGAATTTGACTTGTGGTGAGATTGCTGCCTTGAGCCCGGCTTCTATTGAGATGGCTGCATTGGGTTTGGCTTGTATTGAGATGCCTGTACTGAGTGTGGCTTGTGGTGAGATGGCTGCACTGAGTTTGGCTTGTGGTGAGATGGCTGCACTGAGTTTGGCTTGTGGTGAGATGGCTGCACTGAGTTTGGCTTGTGGTGAGATGGCTGCACTGAGTTTGGCTTGTGGTGAGATGGCTGCACTGAGTTTGGCTTGTGGTGAGATGGCTGCACTGAGTTTGGCTTGTGGTGAGATGGCTGCATTGGGGTTGGCTTGTATTGAGATGCCTGTACTGACCTTGGCTTGTGGTGAGATGGCTGCATTGAATTTGGCTTGTATTGAGATGGCTGCACTGAGTTTGGCTTGTATTGAGATGGCTGCACTGAGTTTGGCTTGTATTGAGATGGCTGCACTGAGTTTGGCTTGCAGTGAGATGGCTGCATTGAGTTTGGGTTGCGGTGAGATGGCTGCATTTATTTGGCTTGTATTGAGATGGCTGCACTGAGATTGGCTTGTGGTGAGATGGCTGCATTGAGTTTGGCTTGTATTGAGATGGCTGTACTGAGTTTAGCCTTTGGTGAGATGGCTGCACTGAGTTTAGCCTTTGGTGAGATGGCTGCACTGAGTTTGGCTTGTATTGAGGTGGCTGTACTGAGTTTGGCTTGTGGCGAGATGGCTGCATTGAGTTTGGCTTGTATTGAGTTGGCTGCATTGAGTTTGGCTTGTATTGAGATGGCTGCATTGAGTTTGGCTTGTGGTGAGATGGCGGCACTGAGTTTGGCTTGTGGTGAGATGGCGGCATTGAGTTTGGCTTGTGGTGAGATGGCGGCATTGAGTTTGGCTTGTGGTGAGATGGCGGCATTGAGTCTGGCTTGTATTGAGATGGCTGCACTGAGCTTGGCTTGTATTGAGATGGCTGCACTGAGTTTGGCTTGTGGTGAGATGGCTGCATTGAGTTTGGCTTGTATTGAATGGCTGCACAAAATTTGACTTGTGGTGAGATGGCTGCCTTGAGTCTGGCTTGTATTGAGATGGCTGCACTGATTTTCACTTGTATTGAGACGGCTGCATTGATTTTGACTTGTTTTGAGATGGCCGCATTGCGTTTGGCTTGTGGTGAGATGACTGCATTGAGTTTGGCTTGAATTGAGATGGCTGCATTGAGTTTGGCTTGTAATGACATGGCTGCATTGAGTTTGGCTTGTATTGAGGTGGCTGGATTGATTTTCACTTGTATTGAGATGGCTGCATTGAGTTTGGCTTGCATTGAGATGGCTGCATTGAGTTTGGCTTGCATTGAGTTTGGCTTGCATTGAGATGGCTGCATTGAGTTTGGCTTGTATTGAGATGGCTGCATTGAGTTTGGCTTGTATTGAGATGGCTGCATTGAGTTTGGCTTGTATTGAGATGGCTGCATTGAGTTTGGCTTGTATTGAGATGGCTGCATTGAGTCTGGCTTGTATTGAGATGGCTGCATTGAGATTGGCTTGTATTGAGGTGGCTGCATTGATTTTCACTTGTATTGAGATGGCTGCATTGATTTTCACTTGTATTGAGATGTCTGCATTGAGTTTGGCTTGTGGTGAGATGGCTGCATTGAGTTTGGCTTGTATTGAGATGGCTGCATTGAGTCTGGCTTGTATTGAGATGGCTGCATTGAGTTTGGCTTGTGGTGAGATGGCTGCAGTTAGTTTTGCCTCTGGCAAGATGGCTGCATTGATTTTGGCTTGTGGTGAGATGGCTGCATTGATTTTCGCTTGTATTGAGATGGCCGCATTGATTTTCGCTTGTATTGAGATGGCCGTATTGATTTTGACTTGTATTGAGATGGCCGCATTGCGTTTGGCTTGTGGTGAGATGGCTGTATTGATTTTGACTTGTATTGAGATGGCTGCATTGAGTTTGCCTTGTGGGGAGATGGCTGCATTGAGTTTGGCTTGAATTGAGATGGCTGCATTGAGTTTGGCTTGTAATGAGATGGCTGCACTGAGTTTGGCTTGTATTGAGGTTGCTGCACTGAGTTTGGCTTGTGGTGAGATGGCTGCATTGAGTTTGGCTTGTGGTGAGATGGCTGCATTGAGTTTGGCTTGTGGTGAGATGGCTGCATTGAGTTTGGCTTGTGGTGAGATGGCTGCATTGAGTTTGGCGTGTGGTGAGATGGCTGCATTGAGTTTGACTTGTATTGAGATGGCTGCATTGAGTCTGGCTTGTATTGAGATGGCTGCATTGAGTCTGGCTTGTATTGAGATGGCTGCATTGATTTTCGCTTGTATTGAGATGGCTGCATTGATTTTCACTTGTATTGAGATGGCCGCATTGATTTTGACTTGTATTGAGATGGCCGCATTGATTTTGACTTGTATTGAGATGGCCGCATTGCGTTTGGCTTGTGGTGAGATGGCTGTATTGATTTTGACTTGTATTGAGATGGCTGTATTGAGTTTGGCTTGAATTGAGATGGCTGCATTGAGTTTGGCTTGAATTGAGATGGCTGCATTGAGTTTGGCTTGTATTGAGGTGGCTGCATTGAGTTTGGCTTGTATTGAGATGGCTGCATTGAGTTTGGCTTGTATTGAGATGGCTGCATTGAGTTTGGTTTGTATTGAGATGGGTGCACTGAGCTTGGCTTGTATTGAGATGGCTGCACTGAGCTTGGCTTGTATTGAGATGGCTGCACTGAGCTTGGCTTGTATTGAGATGGCTGCACTGAGTTTGGCTTGTGGTGAGATGGCTGCATTGAGTTTGGCTTTTATTGAATGGCTGCACATAATTTGACTTGTGGTGAGATGGGTGCCTTGAGTCTGGCTTGTATTGAGACGGCTGCATTGATTTTGACTTGTATTGAGATGGCCGCATTGATTTTGGCTTGTGGTGAGATGGCTGCATTGAGTTTGGCTTGTGGTGAGATGGCAGCATTGAGTTTGGCTTGCATTGAGATGGCTGCATTGAGTTTGGCTTGTAATGACGTGGCTGCATTGTGTTTGGCTTGTATTGAGGTGGCTGCACTGAGTTTGGCTTGTATTGAGATGGCTGCATTGATTTTCACTTGTATTGAGATGGCTGCATTGATTTTCACTTGTATTGAGATGGCTGCATTGAGTTTCGCTTGTGGTGAGATGGCTTGCATTGAGATGGCTGCATTGAGTTTGGCTTGTGGTGAGATGGCTGCAGTTAGTTTTGCCTCTGGCAAGATGGCTGCATTGATTTTGGCTTGTGGTGAGATGGCTGCATTGAGTCTGGCTTGTATTGAGTTGGCTGCATTGAGTTTGGCTTGTACTGAGATGGCTTCATTGAGTTTGGCTTGTATTGAGATGGCTGTACTGAGTTTAGCCTTTGGTGATATGGCTGCATTGATTTTGGTTTGTATTGAGATGGCTGCACTGAGCTTGGCTTGTATTGAGATGGCTGCACTGAGCTTGGCTTGTATCGAGATGGCTGCACTGAGTTTGGCTTGTGGTGAGATGGCTGCACTGAGTTTGGCTTGTGGTGAGATGGCTGCATTGAGTTTGGCTTGTATTGAATGGCTGCACAGAATTTGACTTGTGGTGAGATGGCTGCCTTGAGTCTGGCTTGTATTGAGACGGCTGCATTGATTTTGACTTGTATTGAGATGGCCGCATTGATTTTGGCTTGTGGTGAGATGGCTGCATTGAGTTTGGCTTGTGGTGAGATGGCTGCATTGAGTTTGGCTTGTGGTGAGATGGCTGCATTGAGTTTGGCTTGCATTGAGTTTGGCTTGTAATGACATGGCTGCATTGAGTTTGGCTTGTAATGACATGGCTGCATTGAGTTTGGCTTGTATTGAGGTGGCTGCACTGAGTTTGGCTTGTATTGAGATGGCTGCATTGATTTTCACTTGTATTGAGATGGCTGCATTGAGTTTGGCTTGTGGTGAGATGGCTTGCATTGAGATGGCTGCATTGAGTTTGGCTTGTATTGAGATGGCTGCATTGAGTTTGGCTTGTATTGAGATGGCTGCATTGAGTTTGGCTTGTATTGATATGGCTGCATTGAGTCTGGCTTGAATTGAGATGGCTGCATTGAGTCTGGCTTGTATTGAGATGGCTGCATTGAGTTTGGCTTGTGGTGAGATGGCTGCAGTTAGTTTTGCCTCTGGCAAGATGGCTGCATTGATTTTGGCTTGTGGTGAGATGGCTGCATTGAGTCTGGCTTGTATTGAGTTGGCTGCATTGAGTTTGGCTTGTATTGAGATGGCTGCATTGAGTTTGGCTTGTATTGAGATGGCTGTACTGAGTTTAGCCTTTGGTGATATGGCTGCATTGATTTTGGCTTGTATTGAGATGGCTGCATTGATTTTCACTTGTATTGAGATGGCTGCATTGATTTTCACTTGTATTGAGATGGCTGCATTGATTTTCGCTTGTATTGAGATGGCCGTATTGATTTTGACTTGTATTGAGATGGCCGCATTGCGTTTGGCTTGTGGTGAGATGGCTGTATTGATTTTGACTTGAATTGAGATGGCTGCATTGAGTTTGGATTGTATTGAGGTTGGTGCACTGAGTTTGGCTTGTGGTGAGATGGCTGCATTGAGTTTGGCTTGTGGTGAGATGGCTGCATTGAATTTGGCTTGTGGTGAGATGGCTGCATTGAATTTGGCTTGTGGTGAGATGGCTGCATTTAGTTTGGCTTGAATTGAGATGGCTGCATTGAGTTTGGCTTGAATTGAGATGGCTGCATTGAGTCTGGCTTGTATTGAGATGGCTGCATTGAGTTTGGCTTGTGGTGAGATGGCTGCAGTTAGTTTTGCCTCTGGCAAGATGGCTGCATTGATTTTGGCTTGTGGTGAGATGGCTGCATTGAGTCTGGCTTGTATTGAGTTGGCTGCATTGAGTTTGGCTTGTATTGAGATGGCTGCATTGAGTTTGGCTTGTATTGAGATGGCTGCATTGATTTTCACTTGTATTGAGATGGCTGCATTGATTTTCGCTTGTATTGAGATGGCCGTATTGATTTTTACTTGTATTGAGATGGCCGCATTGCGTTTGGCTTGTGGTGAGATGGCTGTATTGATTTTGACTTGTATTGAGATGACTGCATTGAGTTTGGCTTGTATTGAGGTTGCTGCACTGAGTTTGGCTTGTGGTGAGATGGCTGCATTGAGTTTGGCTTGTGGTGAGAAGGCTGCATTGAATTTGGCTTGTGGTGAGATGGCTGCATTGAATTTGGCTTGTGGTGAGATGGCTGCATTGAGTTTGGCTTGTGGCGAGATGGCTGCATTGAGTTTGGCTTGTGGTGAGATGGCTGCATTGAGTTTGGCTTGTGGTGAGATGGCTGCATTGAGTTTGACTTGTATTGAGATGGATGCATTGAGTCTGGCTTGTATTGAGATGGCTGCATTGATTTTCACTTGTATTGAGATGGCCGCATTGATTTTGACTTGTATTGAGATGGCCGCATTGCGTTTGGCTTGTGGTGAGATGGCTGCATTGAGTTTGGCTTGTGGTGAGATGGCTGCATTGAGTTTGGCTTGAATTGAGATGGCTGCATTGAGTTTGGCTTGTATTGAGGTGGCTGCACCGAGTTTGGCTTGTGGTGAGATTGCTTTCATTGAGTTTGGCTTGTGGTGAGATTGCTTTCATTGAGTCTGGCTTGTATTGAGGTGGCCGCATTGATTTTGACTTGTATTGAGATGGCCGCATTGATTTTGGCTTGTGGTGAGATGGCTGCAGCTAGTTTTGCCTCTGGCAAGATGGCTGCATTGATTTTGGCTTGTGGTGAGATGGCTGCATTGAGTTTGGCTTGAATTGAGATGGCTGCATTAATTTTCAATTGTATTGAGATGGCCGCATGATTTTGGCTTGTGGTGAGATGGCTGCACTGAGTTTGGCTTGTGGTGAGATGGCTGCATTGAGTTTGGCTTGTATTGAATGGCTGCACAGAATTTGACTTGTGGTGAGATGGCTGCCTTGAGTCTGGCTTGTATTGAGACGGCTGCATTGATTTTGACTTGTATTGAGATGGCCGCATTGATTTTGGCTTGTGGTGAGATGGCTGCATTGAGTTTGGCTTGTGGTGAGATGGCTGCATTGAGTTTGGCTTGCATTGAGATGGCTGCATTGAGTTTGGCTTGTAATGACATGGCTGCATTGAGTTTGGCTTGTAATGAGGTGGCTGCACTGAGTTTGGCTTGTATTGAGATGGCTGCATCGATTTTCACTTGTATTGAGATGGCTGCATTGAGTTTGGCTTGTGGTGAGATGGCTTGTATTGAGATGGCTGCACTGAGTTTGGCTTGTGGTGAGATGGCTGCACTGAGTTTGGCTTGTGGTGAGATGGCTGCATTGAGTTTGGCTTGTATTGAGATGGCTGCATTGAGTCTGGCTTGTATTGAGATGGCTGCATTGAGTTTGGCTTGTGGTGAGATGGCTGCAGTTAGTTTTGCCTCTGGCAAGATGGCTGCATTGATTTTGGCTTGTGGTGAGATGGCTGCATTTAGTTTGGCTTGAATTGAGATGGCTGCATTGAGTTTGGCTTGTATTGAGATGGCTGCATTGAGTCTGGCTTGTATTGAGATGGCTGCATTGAGTTTGGCTTGTATTGAGATGGCTGCACTGAGTTTGGCTTGTATTGAGATGGCTGCACTGAGTTTGGCTTGTGGTGAGATGGCTGCACTGAGTTTGGCTTGTGGTGAGATGGCTGCATTGAGTTTGGCTTGTATTGAGATGGCTGCATTGAGTCTGGCTTGTATTGAGATGGCTGCATTGAGTTTGGCTTGTGGTGAGATGGCTGCAGTTAGTTTTGCCTCTGGCAAGATGGCTGCATTGATTTTGGCTTGTGGTGAGATGGGTGCATTTAGTTTGGCTTGAATTGAGATGGCTGCATTGAGTTGGGCTTGTATTGGGATGGCCTCATTGCGTTTGGCTTGTGGTGAGATGGCTGCATTGAGTTTGGCTTGTGGTGAGATGGCTGCATTGAGTTTGGCTTGTGGTGAGATGGCTGCATTGAGTTTGGCTTGTGGTGAGATGGCTGCATTGAGTTTGACTTGTATTGAGATGGCTGCATTGAGTCTGGCTTGTATTGAGATGGCTGCATTGATTTTCACTTGTATTGAGATGGCTGCATTGATTTTCACTTGTATTGAGATGGCCGCATTGATTTTGACTTGTATTGGGATGGCCTCATTGCGTTTGGCTTGTGGTGAGATGGCTGTATTGATTTTGACTTGTATTGAGATGGCTGCATTGATTTTGGCTTGTGGTGAGATGGCTGCATTGATTTTCACTTGTATTGAGATGGCTGCATTGATTTTCGCTTGTATTGAGATGGCCGTATTGATTTTGACTTGTATTGAGATGGCCGCATTGCGTTTGGCTTGTGGTGAGATGGCTGTATTGATTTTGACTTGTATTGAGATGGCTGCATTGAGTTTGGCTTGTGGTGAGATGGCTGCATTGAGTTTGGCTTGAATTGAGATGGTTGCATTGAGTTGGGCTTGTAATGAGATGGCTGCATTGAGTTTGGCTTGTAATAAGATGGATGCATTGAGTTTGGCTTGTATTGAGGTTGCTGCACTGAGTTTGGCTTGTGGTGAGATGGCTGCATTGAGTTTGGCTTGTGGTGAGATGGCTGCATTGATTTTCACTTGTATTGAGACGGCTGCATTGATTTTGACTTGTATTGAGATGGCCGCATTGCGTTTGGCTTGTGGTGAGATGACTGCATTGAGTTTGGCTTGAATTGAGATGGCTGCATTGAGTTTGGCTTGTAATGACATGGCTGCATTGAGTTTGGCTTGTATTGAGGTGGCTGCATTGATTTTCACTTGTATTG
This sequence comes from Ambystoma mexicanum, assembly GCF_040938575.1. Classification (NCBI taxonomy): domain Eukaryota; kingdom Metazoa; phylum Chordata; class Amphibia; order Caudata; family Ambystomatidae; genus Ambystoma; species Ambystoma mexicanum. Next base: position 501,678,081 of record NC_090938.1, read on the forward strand.
AGATGGCTGCATTGAGTTTGGCTTGCATTGAGATGGCTGCATTGAGTTTGGCTTGCATTGATATGGCTGCATTGAGTTTGGCTTGCATTGAGATGGCTGCATTGAGTTTGGCTTGTATTGAGATGGCTGCATTGAGTTTGGCTTGTATTGAGATGGCTGCATTGAGTTTGGCTTGTATTGAGATGGCTGCATTGAGTTTGGCTTGTATTGAGATGGCTGCATTGAGTCTGGCTTGTATTGAGGTGGCTGCATTGAGTTTGGCTTGTATTGAGGTGGCTGCACTGAGTTTGGCTGCATTGAGATGGCTGCATTGATTTTCACTTGTATTGAGATGTCTGCATTGAGTTTGGCTTGTGGTGAGATGGCTGCATTGAGTTTGGCTTGCATTGAGATGGCTGCATTGAGTTTGGCTTGTATTGAGATGGCTGCAATGAGTTTGGCTTGTATTGAGATGGCTGCATTGAGTTTGGCTTGTATTGAGATGGCTGCATTGAGTCTGGCTTGTATTGAGATGGCTGCATTGAGTTTGGCTTGTGGTGAGATGGCTGCAGTTAGTTTTGCCTCTGGCAAGATGGCTGCATTGATTTTCACTTGTATTGAGATGGCCGTATTGATTTTGACTTGTATTGAGATGGCCGCATTGCGTTTGGCTTGTGGTGAGATGGCCGCATTGAGTTTGGCTTGAATTGAGATGGCTGCATTGAGTTTGGCTTGTATTGAGGTTGCTGCACTGAGTTTGGCTTGTGGTGAGATGGCTGCATTGAGTTTGGCTTGTGGTGAGATGGCTGCATTGAGTTTGGCTTGTGGTGAGATGGCTGCATTGAGTTTGACTTGTATTGAGATGGCTGCATTGAGTTTGACTTGTATTGAGATGGCTGCATTGAGTCTGGCTTGTATTGAGATGGCTGCATTGATTTTCACTTGTATTGAGATGGCTGCATTGATTTTCACTTGTATTGAGATGGCCGCATTGATTTTGACTTGTATTGGGATGGCCTCATTGCGTTTGGCTTGTGGTGAGATGGCTGTATTGATTTTGACTTGTATTGAGATGGCTGCATTGAGTTTGGCTTGTGGTGAGATGGCTGTATTGAGTTTGGCTTGAATTGAGATGGCTGCATTGAGTTTGGCTTGTATTGAGGTGGCTGCATTGAGTTTGGCTTGTATTGAGATGGCTGCATTGAGTTTGGCTTGTATTGAGATGGCTGCATTGAGTTTGGTTTGTATTGAGATGAGTGCACTGAGCTTGGCTTGTATTGAGATGGCTGCACTGAGCTTGGCTTGTATTGAGATGGCTGCACTGAGCTTGGCTTGTATTGAGATGGCTGCACTGAGCTTGGCTTGTATTGAGATGGCTGCACTGAGCTTGGCTTGTATTGAGATAGCTGCACTGAGTTTGGCTTGTGGTGAGATGGCTGCATTGAGTTTGGCTTGTATTGAATGGCTGCACATAATTTGACTTGTGGTGAGATGGCTGCCTTGAGTCTGGCTTGTATTGAGACGGCTGCATTGATTTTGACTTGTATTGAGATGGCCGCATTGATTTTGGCTTGTGGTGAGATGGCTGCATTGAGTTTGGCTTGTGGTGAGAGGGCTGCATTGAGTTTGGCTTTTATTGAGGTGGCTGCATTGAGATGGCTGCATTGAGTTTGCTTGTATTGAGATGGCGGCACTGAGTTTGGCTTGTGGTGAGATGGCAGCACTGAGTTTGGCTTGTGGTGAGATAGCGGCATTGAGTTTGGCTTGTGGTGAGATGGCGGCATTGAGTTTGGCTTGTATTGAGATGGCTGCATTGAGCTTGGCTTGTATTGAGATTGCTGCACTGAGTTTGGCTTGTGGTGAGATGGCTGCATTGAGTTTGGCTTGTATTGAATGGCTGCACTGAATTTGACTTGTGGTGAGATTGCTGCCTTGAGCCCGGCTTCTATTGAGATGGCTGCATTGGGTTTGGCTTGTATTGAGATGCCTGTACTGAGTGTGGCTTGTGGTGAGATGGCTGCACTGAGTTTGGCTTGTGGTGAGATGGCTGCACTGAGTTTGGCTTGTGGTGAGATGGCTGCACTGAGTTTGGCTTGTGGTGAGATGGCTGCACTGAGTTTGGCTTGTGGTGAGATGGCTGCACTGAGTTTGGCTTGTGGTGAGATGGCTGCACTGAGTTTGGCTTGTGGTGAGATGGCTGCATTGGGGTTGGCTTGTATTGAGATGCCTGTACTGACCTTGGCTTGTGGTGAGATGGCTGCATTGAATTTGGCTTGTATTGAGATGGCTGCACTGAGTTTGGCTTGTATTGAGATGGCTGCACTGAGTTTGGCTTGTATTGAGATGGCTGCACTGAGTTTGGCTTGCAGTGAGATGGCTGCATTGAGTTTGGGTTGCGGTGAGATGGCTGCATTTATTTGGCTTGTATTGAGATGGCTGCACTGAGATTGGCTTGTGGTGAGATGGCTGCATTGAGTTTGGCTTGTATTGAGATGGCTGTACTGAGTTTAGCCTTTGGTGAGATGGCTGCACTGAGTTTAGCCTTTGGTGAGATGGCTGCACTGAGGTTGGCTTGTATTGAGGTGGCTGTACTGAGTTTGGCTTGTGGCGAGATGGCTGCATTGAGTTTGGCTTGTATTGAGTTGGCTGCATTGAGTTTGGCTTGTATTGAGATGGCTGCATTGAGTTTGGCTTGTGGTGAGATGGCGGCACTGAGTTTGGCTTGTGGTGAGATGGCGGCATTGAGTTTGGCTTGTGGTGAGATGGCGGCATTGAGTTTGGCTTGTGGTGAGATGGCGGCATTGAGTCTGGCTTGTATTGAGATGGCTGCACTGAGCTTGGCTTGTATTGAGATGGCTGCACTGAGTTTGGCTTGTGGTGAGATGGCTGCATTGAGTTTGGCTTGTATTGAATGGCTGCACAAAATTTGACTTGTGGTGAGATGGCTGCCTTGAGTCTGGCTTGTATTGAGATGGCTGCACTGATTTTCACTTGTATTGAGACGGCTGCATTGATTTTGACTTGTTTTGAGATGGCCGCATTGCGTTTGGCTTGTGGTGAGATGACTGCATTGAGTTTGGCTTGAATTGAGATGGCTGCATTGAGTTTGGCTTGTAATGACATGGCTGCATTGAGTTTGGCTTGTATTGAGGTGGCTGCATTGATTTTCACTTGTATTGAGATGGCTGCATTGAGTTTGGCTTGCATTGAGATGGCTGCATTGAGTTTGGCTTGCATTGAGTTTGGCTTGCATTGAGATGGCTGCATTGAGTTTGGCTTGTATTGAGATGGCTGCATTGAGTTTGGCTTGTATTGAGATGGCTGCATTGAGTTTGGCTTGTATTGAGATGGCTGCATTGAGTTTGGCTTGTATTGAGATGGCTGCATTGAGTCTGGCTTGTATTGAGATGGCTGCATTGAGATTGGCTTGTATTGAGGTGGCTGCATTGATTTTCACTTGTATTGAGATGGCTGCATTGATTTTCACTTGTATTGAGATGTCTGCATTGAGTTTGGCTTGTGGTGAGATGGCTGCATTGAGTTTGGCTTGTATTGAGATGGCTGCATTGAGTCTGGCTTGTATTGAGATGGCTGCATTGAGTTTGGCTTGTGGTGAGATGGCTGCAGTTAGTTTTGCCTCTGGCAAGATGGCTGCATTGATTTTGGCTTGTGGTGAGATGGCTGCATTGATTTTCGCTTGTATTGAGATGGCCGCATTGATTTTCGCTTGTATTGAGATGGCCGTATTGATTTTGACTTGTATTGAGATGGCCGCATTGCGTTTGGCTTGTGGTGAGATGGCTGTATTGATTTTGACTTGTATTGAGATGGCTGCATTGAGTTTGGCTTGTGGGGAGATGGCTGCATTGAGTTTGGCTTGAATTGAGATGGCTGCATTGAGTTTGGCTTGTAATGAGATGGCTGCACTGAGTTTGGCTTGTATTGAGGTTGCTGCACTGAGTTTGGCTTGTGGTGAGATGGCTGCATTGAGTTTGGCTTGTGGTGAGATGGCTGCATTGAGTTTGGCTTGTGGTGAGATGGCTGCATTGAGTTTGGCTTGTGGTGAGATGGCTGCATTGAGTTTGGCGTGTGGTGAGATGGCTGCATTGAGTTTGACTTGTATTGAGATGGCTGCATTGAGTCTGGCTTGTATTGAGATGGCTGCATTGAGTCTGGCTTGTATTGAGATGGCTGCATTGATTTTCGCTTGTATTGAGATGGCTGCATTGATTTTCACTTGTATTGAGATGGCCGCATTGATTTTGACTTGTATTGAGATGGCCGCATTGATTTTGACTTGTATTGAGATGGCTGCATTGCGTTTGGCTTGTGGTGAGATGGCTGTATTGATTTTGACTTGTATTGAGATGGCTGTATTGAGTTTGGCTTGAATTGAGATGGCTGCATTGAGTTTGGCTTGAATTGAGATGGCTGCATTGAGTTTGGCTTGTATTGAGGTGGCTGCATTGAGTTTGGCTTGTATTGAGATGGCTGCATTGAGTTTGGCTTGTATTGAGATGGCTGCATTGAGTTTGGTTTGTATTGAGATGGGTGCACTGAGCTTGGCTTGTATTGAGATGGCTGCACTGAGCTTGGCTTGTATTGAGATGGCTGCACTGAGCTTGGCTTGTATTGAGATGGCTGCACTGAGTTTGGCTTGTGGTGAGATGGCTGCATTGAGTTTGGCTTTTATTGAATGGCTGCACATAATTTGACTTGTGGTGAGATGGGTGCCTTGAGTCTGGCTTGTATTGAGACGGCTGCATTGATTTTGACTTGTATTGAGATGGCCGCATTGATTTTGGCTTGTGGTGAGATGGCTGCATTGAGTTTGGCTTGTGGTGAGATGGCTGCATTGAGTTTGGCTTGCATTGAGATGGCTGCATTGAGTTTGGCTTGTAATGACGTGGCTGCATTGTGTTTGGCTTGTATTGAGGTGGCTGCACTGAGTTTGGCTTGTATTGAGATGGCTGCATTGATTTTCACTTGTATTGAGATGGCTGCATTGATTTTCACTTGTATTGAGATGGCTGCATTGAGTTTCGCTTGTGGTGAGATGGCTTGCATTGAGATGGCTGCATTGAGTTTGGCTTGTGGTGAGATGGCTGCAGTTAGTTTTGCCTCTGGCAAGATGGCTGCATTGATTTTGGCTTGTGGTGAGATGGCTGCATTGAGTCTGGCTTGTATTGAGTTGGCTGCATTGAGTTTGGCTTGTACTGAGATGGCTTCATTGAGTTTGGCTTGTATTGAGATGGCTGTACTGAGTTTAGCCTTTGGTGATATGGCTGCATTGATTTTGGTTTGTATTGAGATGGCTGCACTGAGCTTGGCTTGTATTGAGATGGCTGCACTGAGCTTGGCTTGTATCGAGATGGCTGCACTGAGTTTGGCTTGTGGTGAGATGGCTGCACTGAGTTTGGCTTGTGGTGAGATGGCTGCATTGAGTTTGGCTTGTATTGAATGGCTGCACAGAATTTGACTTGTGGTGAGATGGCTGCCTTGAGTCTGGCTTGTATTGAGACGGCTGCATTGATTTTGACTTGTATTGAGATGGCCGCATTGATTTTGGCTTGTGGTGAGATGGCTGCATTGAGTTTGGCTTGTGGTGAGATGGCTGCATTGAGTTTGGCTTGTGGTGAGATGGCTGCATTGAGTTTGGCTTGCATTGAGTTTGGCTTGTGGTGAGATGGCTGCATTGAGTTTGGCTTGTAATGACATGGCTGCATTGAGTTTGGCTTGTATTGAGGTGGCTGCACTGAGTTTGGCTTGTATTGAGATGGCTGCATTGATTTTCACTTGTATTGAGATGGCTGCATTGAGTTTGGCTTGTGGTGAGATGGCTTGCATTGAGATGGCTGCATTGAGTTTGGCTTGTATTGAGATGGCTGCATTGAGTTTGGCTTGTATTGAGATGGCTGCATTGAGTTTGGCTTGTATTGATATGGCTGCATTGAGTCTGGCTTGAATTGAGATGGCTGCATTGAGTCTGGCTTGTATTGAGATGGCTGCATTGAGTTTGGCTTGTGGTGAGATGGCTGCAGTTAGTTTTGCCTCTGGCAAGATGGCTGCATTGATTTTGGCTTGTGGTGAGATGGCTGCATTGAGTCTGGCTTGTATTGAGTTGGCTGCATTGAGTTTGGCTTGTATTGAGATGGCTGCATTGAGTTTGGCTTGTATTGAGATGGCTGTACTGAGTTTAGCCTTTGGTGATATGGCTGCATTGATCTTGGCTTGTATTGAGATGGCTGCATTGATTTTCACTTGTATTGAGATGGCTGCATTGATTTTCACTTGTATTGAGATGGCTGCATTGATTTTGACTTGAGTTTGGCTTGTGGTGAGATGGCTGCAGTTAGTTTTGCCTCTGGCAAGATGGCTGCATTGATTTTCACTTGTATTGAGATGGCCGTATTGATTTTGACTTGTATTGAGATGGCCGCATTGCGTTTGGCTTGTGGTGAGATGGCCGCATTGAGTTTGGCTTGAATTGAGATGGCTGCATTGAGTTTGGCTTGTATTGAGGTTGCTGCACTGAGTTTGGCTTGTGGTGAGATGGCTGCATTGAGTTTGGCTTGTGGTGAGATGGCTGCATTGAGTTTGGCTTGTGGTGAGATGGCTGCATTGAGTTTGACTTGTATTGAGATGGCTGCATTGAGTTTGACTTGTATTGAGATGGCTGCATTGAGTCTGGCTTGTATTGAGATGGCTGCATTGATTTTCACTTGTATTGAGATGGCTGCATTGATTTTCACTTGTATTGAGATGGCCGCATTGATTTTGACTTGTATTGGGATGGCCTCATTGCGTTTGGCTTGTGGTGAGATGGCTGTATTGATTTTGACTTGTATTGAGATGGCTGCATTGAGTTTGGCTTGTGGTGAGATGGCTGTATTGAGTTTGGCTTGAATTGAGATGGCTGCATTGAGTTTGGCTTGTATTGAGGTGGCTGCATTGAGTTTGGCTTGTATTGAGATGGCTGCATTGAGTTTGGCTTGTATTGAGATGGCTGCATTGAGTTTGGTTTGTATTGAGATGAGTGCACTGAGCTTGGCTTGTATTGAGATGGCTGCACTGAGCTTGGCTTGTATTGAGATGGCTGCACTGAGCTTGGCTTGTATTGAGATGGCTGCACTGAGCTTGGCTTGTATTGAGATGGCTGCACTGAGCTTGGCTTGTATTGAGATAGCTGCACTGAGTTTGGCTTGTGGTGAGATGGCTGCATTGAGTTTGGCTTGTATTGAATGGCTGCACATAATTTGACTTGTGGTGAGATGGCTGCCTTGAGTCTGGCTTGTATTGAGACGGCTGCATTGATTTTGACTTGTATTGAGATGGCCGCATTGATTTTGGCTTGTGGTGAGATGGCTGCATTGAGTTTGGCTTGTGGTGAGAGGGCTGCATTGAGTTTGGCTTTTATTGAGGTGGCTGCATTGAGATGGCTGCATTGAGTTTGCTTGTATTGAGATGGCGGCACTGAGTTTGGCTTGTGGTGAGATGGCAGCACTGAGTTTGGCTTGTGGTGAGATAGCGGCATTGAGTTTGGCTTGTGGTGAGATGGCGGCATTGAGTTTGGCTTGTATTGAGATGGCTGCATTGAGCTTGGCTTGTATTGAGATTGCTGCACTGAGTTTGGCTTGTGGTGAGATGGCTGCATTGAGTTTGGCTTGTATTGAATGGCTGCACTGAATTTGACTTGTGGTGAGATTGCTGCCTTGAGCCCGGCTTCTATTGAGATGGCTGCATTGGGTTTGGCTTGTATTGAGATGCCTGTACTGAGTGTGGCTTGTGGTGAGATGGCTGCACTGAGTTTGGCTTGTGGTGAGATGGCTGCACTGAGTTTGGCTTGTGGTGAGATGGCTGCACTGAGTTTGGCTTGTGGTGAGATGGCTGCACTGAGTTTGGCTTGTGGTGAGATGGCTGCACTGAGTTTGGCTTGTGGTGAGATGGCTGCACTGAGTTTGGCTTGTGGTGAGATGGCTGCATTGGGGTTGGCTTGTATTGAGATGCCTGTACTGACCTTGGCTTGTGGTGAGATGGCTGCATTGAATTTGGCTTGTATTGAGATGGCTGCACTGAGTTTGGCTTGTATTGAGATGGCTGCACTGAGTTTGGCTTGTATTGAGATGGCTGCACTGAGTTTGGCTTGCAGTGAGATGGCTGCATTGAGTTTGGGTTGCGGTGAGATGGCTGCATTTATTTGGCTTGTATTGAGATGGCTGCACTGAGATTGGCTTGTGGTGAGATGGCTGCATTGAGTTTGGCTTGTATTGAGATGGCTGTACTGAGTTTAGCCTTTGGTGAGATGGCTGCACTGAGTTTAGCCTTTGGTGAGATGGCTGCACTGAGGTTGGCTTGTATTGAGGTGGCTGTACTGAGTTTGGCTTGTGGCGAGATGGCTGCATTGAGTTTGGCTTGTATTGAGTTGGCTGCATTGAGTTTGGCTTGTATTGAGATGGCTGCATTGAGTTTGGCTTGTGGTGAGATGGCGGCACTGAGTTTGGCTTGTGGTGAGATGGCGGCATTGAGTTTGGCTTGTGGTGAGATGGCGGCATTGAGTTTGGCTTGTGGTGAGATGGCGGCATTGAGTCTGGCTTGTATTGAGATGGCTGCACTGAGCTTGGCTTGTATTGAGATGGCTGCACTGAGTTTGGCTTGTGGTGAGATGGCTGCATTGAGTTTGGCTTGTATTGAATGGCTGCACAAAATTTGACTTGTGGTGAGATGGCTGCCTTGAGTCTGGCTTGTATTGAGATGGCTGCACTGATTTTCACTTGTATTGAGACGGCTGCATTGATTTTGACTTGTTTTGAGATGGCCGCATTGCGTTTGGCTTGTGGTGAGATGACTGCATTGAGTTTGGCTTGAATTGAGATGGCTGCATTGAGTTTGGCTTGTAATGACATGGCTGCATTGAGTTTGGCTTGTATTGAGGTGGCTGCATTGATTTTCACTTGTATTGAGATGGCTGCATTGAGTTTGGCTTGCATTGAGATGGCTGCATTGAGTTTGGCTTGCATTGAGTTTGGCTTGCATTGAGATGGCTGCATTGAGTTTGGCTTGTATTGAGATGGCTGCATTGAGTTTGGCTTGTATTGAGATGGCTGCATTGAGTTTGGCTTGTATTGAGATGGCTGCATTGAGTTTGGCTTGTATTGAGATGGCTGCATTGAGTCTGGCTTGTATTGAGATGGCTGCATTGAGATTGGCTTGTATTGAGGTGGCTGCATTGATTTTCACTTGTATTGAGATGGCTGCATTGATTTTCACTTGTATTGAGATGTCTGCATTGAGTTTGGCTTGTGGTGAGATGGCTGCATTGAGTTTGGCTTGTATTGAGATGGCTGCATTGAGTCTGGCTTGTATTGAGATGGCTGCATTGAGTTTGGCTTGTGGTGAGATGGCTGCAGTTAGTTTTGCCTCTGGCAAGATGGCTGCATTGATTTTGGCTTGTGGTGAGATGGCTGCATTGATTTTCGCTTGTATTGAGATGGCCGCATTGATTTTCGCTTGTATTGAGATGGCCGTATTGATTTTGACTTGTATTGAGATGGCCGCATTGCGTTTGGCTTGTGGTGAGATGGCTGTATTGATTTTGACTTGTATTGAGATGGCTGCATTGAGTTTGGCTTGTGGGGAGATGGCTGCATTGAGTTTGGCTTGAATTGAGATGGCTGCATTGAGTTTGGCTTGTAATGAGATGGCTGCACTGAGTTTGGCTTGTATTGAGGTTGCTGCACTGAGTTTGGCTTGTGGTGAGATGGCTGCATTGAGTTTGGCTTGTGGTGAGATGGCTGCATTGAGTTTGGCTTGTGGTGAGATGGCTGCATTGAGTTTGGCTTGTGGTGAGATGGCTGCATTGAGTTTGGCGTGTGGTGAGATGGCTGCATTGAGTTTGACTTGTATTGAGATGGCTGCATTGAGTCTGGCTTGTATTGAGATGGCTGCATTGAGTCTGGCTTGTATTGAGATGGCTGCATTGATTTTCGCTTGTATTGAGATGGCTGCATTGATTTTCACTTGTATTGAGATGGCCGCATTGATTTTGACTTGTATTGAGATGGCCGCATTGATTTTGACTTGTATTGAGATGGCTGCATTGCGTTTGGCTTGTGGTGAGATGGCTGTATTGATTTTGACTTGTATTGAGATGGCTGTATTGAGTTTGGCTTGAATTGAGATGGCTGCATTGAGTTTGGCTTGAATTGAGATGGCTGCATTGAGTTTGGCTTGTATTGAGGTGGCTGCATTGAGTTTGGCTTGTATTGAGATGGCTGCATTGAGTTTGGCTTGTATTGAGATGGCTGCATTGAGTTTGGTTTGTATTGAGATGGGTGCACTGAGCTTGGCTTGTATTGAGATGGCTGCACTGAGCTTGGCTTGTATTGAGATGGCTGCACTGAGCTTGGCTTGTATTGAGATGGCTGCACTGAGTTTGGCTTGTGGTGAGATGGCTGCATTGAGTTTGGCTTTTATTGAATGGCTGCACATAATTTGACTTGTGGTGAGATGGGTGCCTTGAGTCTGGCTTGTATTGAGACGGCTGCATTGATTTTGACTTGTATTGAGATGGCCGCATTGATTTTGGCTTGTGGTGAGATGGCTGCATTGAGTTTGGCTTGTGGTGAGATGGCTGCATTGAGTTTGGCTTGCATTGAGATGGCTGCATTGAGTTTGGCTTGTAATGACGTGGCTGCATTGTGTTTGGCTTGTATTGAGGTGGCTGCACTGAGTTTGGCTTGTATTGAGATGGCTGCATTGATTTTCACTTGTATTGAGATGGCTGCATTGATTTTCACTTGTATTGAGATGGCTGCATTGAGTTTCGCTTGTGGTGAGATGGCTTGCATTGAGATGGCTGCATTGAGTTTGGCTTGTGGTGAGATGGCTGCAGTTAGTTTTGCCTCTGGCAAGATGGCTGCATTGATTTTGGCTTGTGGTGAGATGGCTGCATTGAGTCTGGCTTGTATTGAGTTGGCTGCATTGAGTTTGGCTTGTACTGAGATGGCTTCATTGAGTTTGGCTTGTATTGAGATGGCTGTACTGAGTTTAGCCTTTGGTGATATGGCTGCATTGATTTTGGTTTGTATTGAGATGGCTGCACTGAGCTTGGCTTGTATTGAGATGGCTGCACTGAGCTTGGCTTGTATCGAGATGGCTGCACTGAGTTTGGCTTGTGGTGAGATGGCTGCACTGAGTTTGGCTTGTGGTGAGATGGCTGCATTGAGTTTGGCTTGTATTGAATGGCTGCACAGAATTTGACTTGTGGTGAGATGGCTGCCTTGAGTCTGGCTTGTATTGAGACGGCTGCATTGATTTTGACTTGTATTGAGATGGCCGCATTGATTTTGGCTTGTGGTGAGATGGCTGCATTGAGTTTGGCTTGTGGTGAGATGGCTGCATTGAGTTTGGCTTGTGGTGAGATGGCTGCATTGAGTTTGGCTTGCATTGAGTTTGGCTTGTAATGACATGGCTGCATTGAGTTTGGCTTGTAATGACATGGCTGCATTGAGTTTGGCTTGTATTGAGGTGGCTGCACTGAGTTTGGCTTGTATTGAGATGGCTGCATTGATTTTCACTTGTATTGAGATGGCTGCATTGAGTTTGGCTTGTGGTGAGATGGCTTGCATTGAGATGGCTGCATTGAGTTTGGCTTGTATTGAGATGGCTGCATTGAGTTTGGCTTGTATTGAGATGGCTGCATTGAGTTTGGCTTGTATTGATATGGCTGCATTGAGTCTGGCTTGAATTGAGATGGCTGCATTGAGTCTGGCTTGTATTGAGATGGCTGCATTGAGTTTGGCTTGTGGTGAGATGGCTGCAGTTAGTTTTGCCTCTGGCAAGATGGCTGCATTGATTTTGGCTTGTGGTGAGATGGCTGCATTGAGTCTGGCTTGTATTGAGTTGGCTGCATTGAGTTTGGCTTGTATTGAGATGGCTGCATTGAGTTTGGCTTGTATTGAGATGGCTGTACTGAGTTTAGCCTTTGGTGATATGGCTGCATTGATCTTGGCTTGTATTGAGATGGCTGCATTGATTTTCACTTGTATTGAGATGGCTGCATTGATTTTCACTTGTATTGAGATGGCTGCATTGATTTTCGCTTGTATTGAGATGGCCGTATTGATTTTGACTTGTATTGAGATGGCCGCATTGCGTTTGGCTTGTGGTGAGATGGCTGTATTGATTTTGACTTGAATTGAGATGGCTGCATTGAGTTTGGATTGTATTGAGGTTGGTGCACTGAGTTTGGCTTGTGGTGAGATGGCTGCATTGAGTTTGGCTTGTGGTGAGATGGCTGCATTGAATTTGGCTTGTGGTGAGATGGCTGCATTGAATTTGGCTTGTGGTGAGATGGCTGCATTTAGTTTGGCTTGAATTGAGATGGCTGCATTGAGTTTGGCTTGAATTGAGATGGCTGCATTGAGTTTGGCTTGAATTGAGATGGCTGCATTGAGTCTGGCTTGTATTGAGATGGCTGCATTGAGTTTGGCTTGTGGTGAGATGGCTGCAGTTAGTTTTGCCTCTGGCAAGATGGCTGCATTGATTTTGGCTTGTGGTGAGATGGCTGCATTGAGTCTGGCTTGTATTGAGTTGGCTGCATTGAGTTTGGCTTGTATTGAGATGGCTGCATTGAGTTTGGCTTGTATTGAGATGGCTGCATTGATTTTCACTTGTATTGAGATGGCTGCATTGATTTTCGCTTGTATTGAGATGGCCGTATTGATTTTGACTTGTATTGAGATGGCCGCATTGCGTTTGGCTTGTGGTGAGATGGCTGTATTGATTTTGACTTGTATTGAGATGACTGCATTGAGTTTGGCTTGTATTGAGGTTGCTGCACTGAGTTTGGCTTGTGGTGAGATGGCTGCATTGAGTTTGGCTTGTGGTGAGATGGCTGCATTGAATTTGGCTTGTGGTGAGATGGCTGCATTGAATTTGGCTTGTGGTGAGATGGCTGCATTGAGTTTGGCTTGTGGCGAGATGGCTGCATTGAGTTTGGCTTGTGGTGAGATGGCTGCATTGAGTTTGGCTTGTGGTGAGATGGCTGCATTGAGTTTGACTTGTATTGAGATGGCTGCATTGAGTCTGGCTTGTATTGAGATGGCTGCATTGATTTTCACTTGTATTGAGATGGCCGCATTGATTTTGACTTGTATTGAGATGGCCGCATTGCGTTTGGCTTGTGGTGAGATGGCCGCATTGCGTTTGGCTTGAATTGAGATGGCTGCATTGAGTTTGGCTTGTATTGAGGTGGCTGCACCGAGTTTGGCTTGTGGTGAGATTGCTTTCATTGAGTTTGGCTTGTGGTGAGATTGCTTTCATTGAGTCTGGCTTGTATTGAGGTGGCCGCATTGATTTTGACTTGTATTGAGATGGCCGCATTGATTTTGGCTTGTGGTGAGATGGCTGCAGCTAGTTTTGCCTCTGGCAAGATGGCTGCATTGATTTTGGCTTGTGGTGAGATGGCTGCATTGAGTTTGGCTTGAATTGAGATGGCTGCATTAATTTTCAATTGTATTGAGATGGCCGCATGATTTTGGCTTGTGGTGAGATGGCTGCACTGAGTTTGGCTTGTGGTGAGATGGCTGCATTGAGTTTGGCTTGTATTGAATGGCTGCACAGAATTTGACTTGTGGTGAGATGGCTGCCTTGAGTCTGGCTTGTATTGAGACGGCTGCATTGATTTTGACTTGTATTGAGATGGCCGCATTGATTTTGGCTTGTGGTGAGATGGCTGCATTGAGTTTGGCTTGTGGTGAGATGGCTGCATTGAGTTTGGCTTGCATTGAGATGGCTGCATTGAGTTTGGCTTGTAATGACATGGCTGCATTGAGTTTGGCTTGTAATGAGGTGGCTGCACTGAGTTTGGCTTGTATTGAGATGGCTGCATCGATTTTCACTTGTATTGAGATGGCTGCATTGAGTTTGGCTTGTGGTGAGATGGCTTGTATTGAGATGGCTGCACTGAGTTTGGCTTGTGGTGAGATGGCTGCACTGAGTTTGGCTTGTGGTGAGATGGCTGCATTGAGTTTGGCTTGTATTGAGATGGCTGCATTGAGTCTGGCTTGTATTGAGATGGCTGCATTGAGTTTGGCTTGTGGTGAGATGGCTGCAGTTAGTTTTGCCTCTGGCAAGATGGCTGCATTGATTTTGGCTTGTGGTGAGATGGCTGCATTTAGTTTGGCTTGAATTGAGATGGCTGCATTGAGTTTGGCTTGTATTGAGATGGCTGCATTGAGTCTGGCTTGTATTGAGATGGCTGCATTGAGTTTGGCTTGTATTGAGATGGCTGCACTGAGTTTGGCTTGTATTGAGATGGCTGCACTGAGTTTGGCTTGTGGTGAGATGGCTGCACTGAGTTTGGCTTGTGGTGAGATGGCTGCATTGAGTTTGGCTTGTATTGAGATGGCTGCATTGAGTCTGGCTTGTATTGAGATGGCTGCATTGAGTTTGGCTTGTGGTGAGATGGCTGCAGTTAGTTTTGCCTCTGGCAAGATGGCTGCATTGATTTTGGCTTGTGGTGAGATGGGTGCATTTAGTTTGGCTTGAATTGAGATGGCTGCATTGAGTTGGGCTTGTATTGGGATGGCCTCATTGCGTTTGGCTTGTGGTGAGATGGCTGCATTGAGTTTGGCTTGTGGTGAGATGGCTGCATTGAGTTTAGCTTGTGGTGAGATGGCTGCATTGAGTTTGACTTGTATTGAGATGGCTGCATTGAGTCTGGCTTGTATTGAGATGGCTGCATTGATTTTCACTTGTATTGAGATGGCTGCATTGATTTTCACTTGTATTGAGATGGCCGCATTGATTTTGACTTGTATTGGGATGGCCTCATTGCGTTTGGCTTGTGGTGAGATGGCTGTATTGATTTTGACTTGTATTGAGATGGCTGCATTGATTTTGGCTTGTGGTGAGATGGCTGCATTGATTTTCACTTGTATTGAGATGGCTGCATTGATTTTCGCTTGTATTGAGATGGACGTATTGATTTTGACTTGTATTGAGATGGCCGCATTGCGTTTGGCTTGTGGTGAGATGGCTGTATTGATTTTGACTTGTATTGAGATGGCTGCATTGAGTTTGGCTTGTGGTGAGATGGCTGCATTGAGTTTGGCTTGAATTGAGATGGCTGCATTGAGTTTGGCTTGTAATGAGATGGCTGCATTGAGTTTGGCTTGTAATAAGATGGATGCATTGAGTTTCGCTTGTATTGAGGTTGCTGCACTGAGTTTGGCTTGTGGTGAGATGGCTGCATTGAGTTTGGCTTGTGGTGAGATGGCTGCATTGATTTTCACTTGTATTTAGACGGCTGCATTGATTTTGACTTGTATTGAGATGGCCGCATTGCGTTTGGCTTGTGGTGAGATGACTGCATTGAGTTTGGCTTGAATTGAGATGGCTGCATTGAGTTTGGCTTGTAATGACATGGCTGCATTGAGTTTGGCTTGTATTGAGGTGGCTGCATTGATTTTCACTTGTATTGAGATGGCTGCATTGAGTTTGGCTTGCATTGAGATGGCTGCATTGAGTTTGGCTTGCATTGAGATGGCTGCATTGAGTTTGGCTTGCATTGAGATGGCTGCATTGAGTTTGGCTTGTATTGAGATGGCTGCATTGAGTTTGGCTTGTATTGAGATGGCTGCATTGAGTTTGGCTTGTATTGAGATGGCTGCATTGAGTTTGGCTTGTATTGAGATGGCTGCATTGAGTCTGGCTTGTATTGAGGTGGCTGCATTGAGTTTGGCTTGTATTGAGGTGGCTGCACTGAGTTTGGCTGCATTGAGATGGCTGCATTGATTTTCACTTGTATTGAGATGTCTGCATTGAGTTTGGCTTGTGGTGAGAAGGCTGCATTGAGTTTGGCTTGCATTGAGATGGCTGCATTGAGTTTGGCTTGTATTGAGATGGCTGCAATGAGTTTGGCTTGTATTGAGATGGCTGCATTGAGTTTGGCTTGTATTGAGATGGCTGCATTGAGTCTGGCTTGTATTGAGATGGCTGCATTGAGTTTGGCTTGTGGTGAGATGGCTGCAGTTAGTTTTGCCTCTGGCAAGATGGCTGCATTGATTTTCACTTGTATTGAGATAGCTGCATTGATTTTCACTTGTATTGAGATGGCCGTATTGATTTTGACTTGTATTGAGATGGCCGCATTGCGTTTGGCTTGTGGTGAGATGGCCGCATTGAGTTTGGCTTGAATTGAGATGGCTGCATTGAGTTTGGCTTGTATTGAGGTTGCTGCACTGAGTTTGGCTTGTGGTGAGATGGCTGCATTGAGTTTGGCTTGTGGTGAGATGGCTGCATTGAGTTTGGCTTGTGGTGAGATGGCTGCATTGAGTTTGACTTGTATTGAGATGGCTGCATTGAGTCTGGCTTGTATTGAGATGGCTGCATTGATTTTCACTTGTATTGAGATGGCTGCATTGATTTTCACTTGTATTGAGATGGCCGCATTGATTTTGACTTGTATTGGGATGGCCTCATTGCGTGTGGCTTGTGGTGAGATGGCTGTATTGATTTTGACTTGTATTGAGATGGCTGCATTGAGTTTGGCTTGTGGTGAGATGGCTGTATTGAGTTTGGCTTGAATTGAGATGGCTGCATTGAGTTTGGCTTGTATTGAGGTGGCTGCATTGAGTTTGGCTTGTATTGAGATGGCTGCATTGAGTTTGGCTTGTATTGAGATGGCTGCATTGAGTTTGGTTTGTATTGAGATGAGTGCACTGAGCTTGGCTTGTATTGAGATGGCTGCACTGAGCTTGGCTTGTATTGAGATGGCTGCACTGAGCTTGGCTTGTATTGAGATGGCTGCACTGAGCTTGGCTTGTATTGAGATGGCTGCACTGAGCTTGGCTTGTATTGAGATAGCTGCACTGAGTTTGGCTTGTGGTGAGATGGCTGCATTGAGTTTGGCTTGTATTGAATGGCTGCACATAATTTGACTTGTGGTGAGATGGCTGCCTTGAGTCTGGCTTGTATTGAGACGGCTGCATTGATTTTGACTTGTATTGAGATGGCCGCATTGATTTTGGCTTGTGGTGAGATGGCTGCATTGAGTTTGGCTTGTGGTGAGAGGGCTGCATTGAGTTTGGCTTTTATTGAGGTGGCTGCACTGAGTTTGGCTTGTATTGAGATGGCTGCATTGAGTTTGGCTTGTGGTGAGATGGCTGCATTGAGATGGCTGCATTGAGTTTGGCTTGTATTGAGATGGCTGCATTGAGTTTGGCTTGTATTGAGATGGCTGCATTGAGTTTGGCTTGTATTGAGATGGCTGCATTGAGTCTGGCTTGTGGTGAGATGGCTGCAGTTAGTTTTGCCTCTGGCAAGATGGCTGCATTGATTTTGGCTTGTGGTGAGATGGCTGCATTTAGTTTGGCTTGAATTGAGATGGCTGCATTGAGTTTGGCTTGTATTGAGATGGCTGCATTGAGTCTGGCTTGTATTGAGATGGCTGCATTGAGTTTGGCTTGTGGTGAGATGGCTGCAGTTAGTTTTGCCTCTGGCAAGATGGCTGCATTGATTTTGGCTTGTGGTGAGATGGCTGCATTGAGTCTGGCTTGTATTGAGTTGGCTGCATTGAGTTTGGCTTGTACTGAGATGGCTTCATTGAGTTTGGCTTGTATTGAGATGGCTGCATTGAGTTTGGCTTGTATTGAGATGGCTGTACTGAGTTTAGCCTTTGGTGATATGGCTGCATTGATTTTGGCTTGTATTGAGATGGCTGCATTGAGTTTGGCTTGTATTGAGATGGCTGCATTGAGTTTGGTTTGTATTGAGATGGGTGCACTGAGCTTGGCTTGTATTGAGATGGCTGCATTGATTTTCACTTGTATTGAGATGGCTGCATTGAGTTTGGCTTGTATTGAGATGGCTGCATTGATTTTCACTTGTATTGAGATGGCTGCATTGAGTTTGGCTTGTGGTGAGATGGCTTGCATTGAGATGGCTGCATTGAGTTTGGCTTGTATTGATATGGCCGCATTGAGTCTGGCTTGTGTTGAGATGGCTGCATTGAGTTTGGCTTGTGGTGAGATGGCTGCAGTTAGTTTTGCCTATGGCAAGATGGCTGCATTGATTTTGGCTTGTGGTGAGATGGCTGCATTTAGTTTGGCTTGAATTGAGATGGCTGCATTGAGTTTGGCTTGTATTGAGATGGCTGCATTGAGTCTGGCTTGTATTGAGATGGCTGCATTGAGTTTGGTTTGTATTGAGATGGGTGCACTGAGCTTGGCTTGTATTGAGATGGCTGCATTGATTTTCACTTGTATTGAGATGGCTGCATTGAGTTTGGCTTGTATTGAGATGGCTGCATTGATTTTCACTTGTATTGAGATGGCTGCATTGAGTTTGGCTTGTGGTGAGATGGCTTGCATTGAGATGGCTGCATTGAGTTTGGCTTGTATTGATATGGCCACATTGAGTCTGGCTTGTGTTGAGATGGCTGCATTGAGTTTGGCTTGTGGTGAGATGGCTGCAGTTAGTTTTGCCTCTGGCAAGATGGCTGCATTGATTTTGGCTTGTGGTGAGATGGCTGCATTGAGTCTGGCTTGTATTGAGTTGGCTGCATTGAGTTCGGCTTGTACTGAGATGGCTTCATTGAGTTTGGCTTGTATTGAGATGGCTGCATTGAGTTTGGCTTGTATTGAGATGGCTGTACTGAGTTTAGCCTTTGGTGATATGGCTGCATTGATTTTGGCTTGTATTGAGATGGCTGCATTGAGTTTGGCTTGTATTGAGATGGCTGCATTGAGTTTGGTTTGTATTGAGATGGGTGCACTGAGCTTGGCTTGTATTGAGATGGCTGCATTGATTTTCACTTGTATTGAGATGGCTGCATTGAGTTTGGCTTGTATTGATATGGCCGCATTGAGTCTGGCTTGTGTTGAGATGGCTGCATTGAGTTTGGCTTGTGGTGAGATGGCTGCAGTTAGTTTTGCCTATGGCAAGATGGCTGCATTGATTTTGGCTTGTGGTGAGATGGCTGCATTTAGTTTGGCTTGAATTGAGATGGCTGCATTGAGTTTGGCTTGTATTGAGATGGCTGCATTGAGTCTGGCTTGTATTGAGATGGCTGCATTGAGTTTGGCTTGTGGTGAGATGGCGGCAGTTAGTTTTGCCTCTGGTGAGATGGCTGCATTGATTTTGGCTTGTGGTGAGATGGCTGCATTGAGTCTGGCTTGTATTGAGTTGGCTGCATTGAGTTTGGCTTGTATTGAGATGGCTGCATTGAGTTTGGCTTGTATTGAGATGGCTGTACTGAGTTTAGCCTTTGGTGATATGGCTGCATTGATTTTGGTTTGTATTGAGATGGCTGCATTGATTTTCACTTGTATTGAGATGGCTGCATTGATTTTCGCTTGTATTGAGATGGCCGTATTGATTTTGACTTGTATTGAGATGGCCGCATTGCGTTTGGCTTGTGGTGAGATGGCTTTATTGATTTTGACTTGTATTGAGATGGCTGCATTGAGTTTGGCTTGTGGTGAGATGGCTGCATTGAGTTTGGCTTGAATTGAGATGGCTGCATTGAGTTTGGCTTGTAATGAGATGGCTGCATTGAGTTTGGCTTGTATTGAGGTTGCTGCACTGCGTTTGGCTTGTGGTGAGATGGCTGCATTGAGTTTGGCTTGTGGTGAGATGGCTGCATTGAATTTGGCTTGTGGTGAGATGGCTGCATTGAGTTTGGCTTGTGGTGAGATGGCTGCATTGAGTTTGGCTTGTGGTGAGATGGCTGCATTGAGTTTGACTTGTATTGAGATGGCTGCATTGAGTCTGGCTTTTATTGAGATGGCTGCATTGATTTTCACTTGTATTGAGATGGCTGCATTGATTTTCACTTGTATTGAGATGGCCGCATTGAGTTTGACTTGTATTGAGATGGCTGCATTGCGTTTGGCTTGTGGTGAGATGGCTGTATTGATTTTGACTTGTATTGAGATGGCTGCATTGAGTTTGGCTTGTGGTGAGATGGCTGTATTGAGTTTGGCTTGAATTGAGATGGCTGCATTGAGTTTGGCTTGTATTGAGGTGGCTGCATTGAGTTTGGCTTGTATTGAGATGGCTGCATTGAGTTTGGCTTGTATTGAGATGGCTGCATTGAGTTTGGTTTGTATTGAGATGGGTGCACTGAGCTTGGCTTGTATTGAGATGGCTGCACTGAGCTTGGCTTGTATTGAGATGGCTGCACTGAGCTTGGCTTGTATTGAGATGGCTGCACTGAGCTTGGCTTGTATTGAGATGGCTGCACTGAGCTTGGCTTGTATTGAGATGGCTGCACTGAGTTTGGCTTGTGGTGAGATGGCTGCATTGAGTTTGGCTTGTATTGAATGGCTGCACATAATTTGACTTGTGGTGAGATGGCTGCCTTGAGTCTGGCTTGTATTGAGACGGCTGCATTGATTTTGACTTGTATTGAGATGGCCGCATTGATTTTGGCTTGTGGTGAGATGGCTGCATTGATTTTGGCTTGCATTGAGATGGCTGCATTGAGTTTGGCTTGCATTGAGATGGCTGCATTGAGTTTGGCTTGTAATGACATGGCTGCATTGAGTTTGGCTTTTATTGAGGTGGCTGCACTGAGTTTGGCTTTTATTGAGGTGGCTGCACTGAGTTTGGCTTGTATTGAGATGGCTGCATTGATTTTCACTTGTATTGAGATGGCTGCATTGAGTTTGGCTTGTGGTGAGATGGCTTGCATTGAGATGGCTGCATTGAGTTTGGCTTGTATTGAGATGGCTGCATTGAGTTTGGCTTGTATTGAGATGGCTGCATTGAGTTTGGCTTGTATTGAGATGGCTGCATTTAGTTTGGCTTGAATTGAGATGGCTGCATTGAGTTTGGCTTGTATTGAGATGGCTGCATTGAGTCTGGCTTGTATTGAGATGGCTGCATTGAGTTTGGCTTGTGGTGAGATGGCTGCAGTTAGTTTTGCCTCTGGCAAGATGGCTGCATTGATTTTGGCTTGTGGTGAGATGGCTGCATTGAGTCTGGCTTGTATTGAGTTGGCTGCATTGAGTTTGGCTTGTACTGAGATGGCTTCATTGAGTTTGGCTTGTATTGAGATGGCTGCATTGAGTTTGGCTTGTATTGAGATGGCTGTACTGAGTTTAGCCTTTGGTGATATGGCTGCATTGATTTTGGCTTGTATTGAGATGGCTTCATTGAGTTTGGCTTGTATTGAGATGGCTGCATTGAGTTTGGCTTGTGGTGAGATGGCTGCATTGAGTTTGGCTTGTATTGAATGGCTGCACAGAATTTGACTTGTAGTGAGATGGCTGCCTTGAGTCTGGCTTGTATTGAGACGGCTGCATTGATTTTGACTTGTATTGAGATGGCCGCATTGATTTTGGCTTGTGGTGAGATGGCTGCATTGAGTTTGGCTTGTGGTGAGATGGCTGCATTGAGTTTGGCTTGCATTGAGATGGCTGCATTGAGTTTGGCTTGTAATGACATGGCTGCATTGAGTTTGGCTTGTATTGAGGTGGCTGCACTGAGTTTGGCTTGTATTGAGATGGCTGCATTGATTTTCACTTGTATTGAGATGGCTGCATTGAGTTTGGCTTGTGGTGAGATGGCTTGCATTGAGATGGCTGCATTGAGTTTGGCTTGTATTGATATGGCTGCATTGAGTCTGGCTTGTGTTGAGATGGCTGCATTGAGTTTGGCTTGTACTGAGATGGCTTCATTGAGTTTGGCTTGTATTGAGATGGCTGCATTGATTTTCACTTGTATTGAGATGGCTGCATTGAGTTTGGCTTGTGGTGAGATGGCTTGCATTGAGATGGCTGCATTGAGTCTGGCTTGTTTTGATATGGCTGCATTGATTTTGGCTTGTGGTGAGATGGCTGCATTGAGTCTGGCTTGTATTGAGTTGGCTGCATTGAGTTTGGCTTGTATTGAGATGGCTGCATTGAGTTTGGCTTGTATTGAGATGGCTGTACTGAGTTTAGCCTGTGGTGATATGGCTGCATTGATTTTGGCTTGTATTGAGATGGCTGCATTGATTTTCACTTGTATTGAGATGGCTGCATTGATTTTCGCTTGTATTGAGATGGCCGTATTGATTTTGACTTGTATTGAGATGGCCGCATTGCGTTTGGCTTGTGGTGAGATGGCTTTATTGATTTTGACTTGTATTGAGATGGCTGCATTGAGTTTGGCTTCTTGTGGTGAGATGGCTGCATTGAGTTTGGCTTGAATTGAGATGGCTGCATTGAGTTTGGCTTGTAATGAGATGGCTGCATTGAGTTTGGCTTGTAATGAGATGGCTGCATTGAGTTTGGCTTGTATTGAGGTTGCTGCACTGAGTTTGGCTTGTGGTGAGATGGCTGCATTGAGTTTGGCTTGTGGTGAGATGGCTGCATTGAATTTGGCTTGTGGTGAGATGGCTGCATTGAGTTTGGCTTGTATTGAGGTTGCTGCACTGAGTTTGGCTTGTGGTGAGATGGCTGCATTGGGTTTGGCTTGTGGTGGGTGAGATGGCTGCATTGAATTTGGCTTGTGGTGAGATGGCTGCATTGAGTTTGGCTTGTGGTGAGATGGCTGCATTGAATTTGGCTTGTGGTGAGATGGCTGCATTGAGTTTGGCTTGTGGCGAGATGGCTGCATTGAGTTTGGCTTGTGGTGAGATGGCTGCATTGAGTTTGACTTGTATTGAGATGGCTGCATTGAGTCTGGCTTGTATTGAGATGGCTGCATTGATTTTCACTTGTATTGAGATGGCTGCATTGATTTTGACTTGTATTGAGATGGCCGCATTGCGTTTGGCTTGTGTTGAGATGGCTGTATTGATTTTGACTTGTATTGAGATGGCTGCATTGAGTTTGGCTTGTATTGAGATGGCTGCATTGAGTTTGGCTTGTGGTGAGATGGCTGTATTGAGTTTCGCTTGAATTGAGATGGCTGCATTGAGTTTGGCTTGTATTGAGATGGGTGCACTGAGTTTGGCTTGTATTGAGATGGCTGCACTGAGCCTGGCTTGTATTGAGTTGGCTGCACTGAGTTTGGCTTGTGGTGAGATGGCTGCATTGAGTTTGGCTTGTATTGAATGGCTGCACAGAATTTGACTTGTGGTGAGGTGGCTGCATTGAGTTTGGCTTGAATTGATATGGCTGCATTGAGTTTCGCTTGTTTTGAGATGGCTGCATTGATTTTCACTTGTATTGAGATGGCTGCATTGATTTTCGCTTGTATTGAGATGGCTGCATTGAGATGGCCGCATTGCGTTTGGCTTGTGGTGAGATGGCTGCATTGAGTTTGGCTTGTGGTGAGATGGCTGCATTGAGTTTGGCTTGTAATGAGATGGCTGCATTGAGTTTGGCTTGTATTGAGGTGGCTGCACTGAGTTTGGCTTGTGGTGAGATGGCTGCATTGAGTTTGGCTTGTGGTGAGATGGCTGCATTGGTTTGGCTTGTATTGAGATGGCTGCATTGAATTTGGCTTGTATTGAGATGGCTGCATTGAGTTTGGCTTGTATTGAGATGGCTGCATTGAGTTTGGCTTGTATTGAGATGGCTGCATTATGTTTGGCTTGTATTGAGATGGCTGCATTAAGTCTGGCTTGTATTGAGATGGCTGCATTGAGTTTGGCTTGTATTGAGGTGGCTGCACTGAGTTTGGCTTGTGGTGAGATGGCTGCATTGAGTTTGGCTTGTATTGAAATGGCTGCATTGAGTCTGGCTTGTATTGAGATTGCTGCATTGATTTTCACTTGTATTGAGATGGCTGCATTGATTTTGACTTGTATTGAGATGGCTGCATTGAGTTTGGCTTGTGGTGAGATGGCTGCATTGAGTTTGGCTTGAATTGAGATGGCTGCATTGAGTTTGGCTTGTATTGAGGTGGCTGCACCGAGTTTGGCTTGTGGTGAGATTGCTTTCATTGAGTTTGGCTTGTGGTGAGATTGCTTTCATTGAGTCTGGCTTGTATTGAGATGGCCGCATTGATTTTGGCTTGTGGTGAGATGGCTGCAGCTAGTTTTGCCTCTGGCAAGATGGCTGCATTGATTTTGGCTTGTGGTGAGATGGCTGCATTGAGTTTGGCTTGAATTGAGATGGCTGCATTAATTTTCAATTGTATTGAGATGGCCGCATTGATTTTGGCTTGTGGTGAGATGGCTGCACTGAGTTTGGCTTGTGGTGAGATGGCTGCATTGAGTTTGGCTTGTATTGAATGGCTGCACAGAATTTGACTTGTGGTGAGATGGCTGCCTTGAGTCTGGCTTGTATTGAGACGGCTGCATTGATTTTGACTTGTATTGAGATGGCCGCATTGATTTTGGCTTGTGGTGAGATGGCTGCATTGAGTTTGGCTTGTTTTGAGATGGCTGCATTGATTTTCACTTGTATTGAGATGGCTGCATTGATTTTCGCTTGTATTGAGATGGCTGCATTGAGATGGCCGCATTGCGTTTGGCTTGTGGTGAGATGGCTGCATTGAGTTTGGCTTGTGGTGAGATGGCTGCATTGAGTTTGGCTTGTAATGAGATGGCTGCATTGAGTTTGGCTTGTATTGAGGTGGCTGCACTGAGTTTGGCTTGTGGTGAGATGGCTGCATTGAGTTTGGCTTGTGGTGAGATGGCTGCATTGGTTTGGCTTGTATTGAGATGGCTGCATTGAATTTGGCTTGTATTGAGATGGCTGCATTGAGTTTGGCTTGTATTGAGATGGCTGCATTGAGTTTGGCTTGTATTGAGATGGCTGCATTATGTTTGGCTTGTATTGAGATGGCTGCATTAAGTCTGGCTTGTATTGAGATGGCTGCATTGAGTTTGGCTTGTATTGAGGTGGCTGCACTGAGTTTGGCTTGTGGTGAGATGGCTGCATTGAGTTTGGCTTGTATTGAAATGGCTGCATTGAGTCTGGCTTGTATTGAGATGGCTGCATTGATTTTCACTTGTATTGAGATGGCTGCATTGATTTTGACTTGTATTGAGATGGCTGCATTGAGTTTGGCTTGTGGTGAGATGGCTGCATTGAGTTTGGCTTGTGGTGAGATGGCTGCATTGAGTTTGGCTTGAATTGAGATGGCTGCATTGAGTTTGGCTTGTATTGAGGTGGCTGCACCGAGTTTGGCTTGTGGTGAGATTGCTTTCATTGAGTTTGGCTTGTGGTGAGATTGCTTTCATTGAGTCTGGCTTGTATTGAGATGGCCGCATTGATTTTGGCTTGTGGTGAGATGGCTGCAGCTAGTTTTGCCTCTGGCAAGATGGCTGCATTGATTTTGGCTTGTGGTGAGATGGCTGCATTGAGTTTGGCTTGAATTGAGATGGCTGCATTAATTTTCAATTGTATTGAGATGGCCGCATTGATTTTGGCTTGTGGTGAGATGGCTGCACTGAGTTTGGCTTGTGGTGAGATGGCTGCATTGAGTTTGGCTTGTATTGAATGGCTGCACAGAATTTGACTTGTGGTGAGATGGCTGCCTTGAGTCTGGCTTGTATTGAGACGGCTGCATTGATTTTGACTTGTATTGAGATGGCCGCATTGATTTTGGCTTGTGGTGAGATGGCTGCATTGAGTTTGGCTTGTGGTGAGATGGCTGCATTGAGTTTGGCTTGCATTGAGATGGCTGCATTGAGTTTGGCTTGTAATGACATGGCTGCATTGATTTTGGCTTGTAATGAGGTGGCTGCACTGAGTTTGGCTTGTATTGAGATGGCTGCATCGATTTTCACTTGTATTGAGATGGCTGCATTGAGTTTGGCTTGTGGTGAGATGGCTTGCATTGAGATGGCTGCATTGAGTTTGGCTTGTATTGAGATGGCTGCATTGAGTTTGGCTTGTATTGAGATGGCTGCATTGAGTCTGGCTTGTATTGAGATGGCTGCATTGAGTTTGGCTTGTGGTGAGATGGCTGCAGTTAGTTTTGCCTCTGGCAAGATGGCTGCATTGATTTTGGCTTGTGGTGAGATGGCTGCATTTAGTTTGGCTTGAATTGAGATGGCTGCATTGAGTTTGGCTTGTATTGAGATGGCTGCATTGAGTCTGGCTTGTATTGAGATGGCTGCATTGAGTTTGGCTTGTGGTGAGATGTCTGCAGTTAGTTTTGCCTCTGGCAAGATGGCTGCATTGATTTTGGCTTGTGGTGAGATGGCTGCATTGACTTTGGCTTGTATTGAGATGGCTGCATTGAGTTTGGCTTGTATTGAGATGGCTGTACTGAGTTTAGCCTTTGATGATATGGCTGCATTGATTTTGGCTTGTATTGAGATGGCTGCATTGATTTTCACTTGTATTGAGATGGCTGCATTGATTTTCGCTTGTATTGAGATGCCGTATTGATTTTGACTTGTATTGAGATGGCCGCATTGCGTTTGGCTTGTGGTGAGATGGCTGTATTGATTTTGGCTTGTATTGAGATGGCTGCATTGAGTTTGGCTTGTGGTGAGATGGCTGCATTGAGTTTGGCTTCAATTGAGATGGCTGCATTGAGTTTGGCTTGTAATGAGATGGCTGCATTGAGTTTGGCTTGTATTGAGGTTGCTGCACTGAGTTTGGCTTGGGGTGAGATGGCTGCATTGAGTTTGGCTTGTAATGAGATGGATGCATTGAGTTTGGCTTGTATTGAGGTTGCTGCACTGAGTTTGGCTTGTGGTGAGATGGCTGCATTGAGTTTGGCTTGTATTGAGATGGCTGTACTGAGTTTAACCTTTGGTGATATGGCTGCATTGATTTTGGCTTGTATTGAGATGGCTGCATTGATTTTCACTTGTATTGAGATGGCTGCATTGATTTTCGCTTGTATTGAGATGGCTGTATTGATTTTGACTTGTATTGAGATGGCCGCATTGCGTTTGGCTTGTGGTGAGATGGCTGTATTGATTTTGGCTTGTATTGAGATGGCTGCACTGAGTTTGGCTTGTGGTGAGATGGCTGCATTGAGTTTGGCTTGAATTGAGATGGCTGCATTGAGTTTGGCTTGTAATGTGATGGCTGCATTGAGTTTGGCTTGTAATGAGATGGATGCATTGAGTTTGGCTTGTATTGAGGTTGCTGCACTGAGTTTGGCTTGTGGTGAGATGGCTGCATTGAGTTTGGCTTGTATTGAGATGGCTGTACTGAGTTTAGCCTTTGGTGATATGGCTGCATTGATTTTGGCTTGTATTGAGATGGCTGCATTGATTTTCACTTGTATTGAGATGGCTGCATTGATTTTTGCTTGTATTGAGATGGCCGTATTGATTTTGACTTGTATTGAGATGGCCGCATTGCGTTTGGCTTGTGGTGAGATGGCTGTATTGATTTTGACTTGTATTGAGATGGCTGCATTGAGTTTGGCTTGTGGTGAGATGGCTGCATTGAGTTTGGCTTGAATTGAGATGGCTGCATTGAGTTTGGCTTGTAATGAGATGGCTGCATTGAGTTTGGCTTGAATTGAGATGGCTGCATTGAGTTTGGCTTGTAATGAGATGGATGCATTGAGTTTGGCTTGTATTGAGGTTGCTGCACTGAGTTTGGCTTGTGGTGAGATGGCTGCATTGAGTTTGGCTTGTGGTGAGATGGCTGCATTGAATTTGGCTTGTGGTGAGGTGGCTGCATTGAGTTTGGCTTGTGGTGAGATGGCTGCATTGAGTTTGGCTTGTGGTGAGATGGCTGCATTGAGTTTGGCTTGTGGTGAGATGGCTGCATTGAGTTTGACTTGTATTGAGATGGCTGCATTGAGTCTTGCTTGTATTGAGATGGCTGCATTGATTTTCACTTGTATTGAGATGGCTGCATTGATTTTCACTTGTATTGAGATGGCCGCATTGATTTTGACTTGTATTGAGATGGCCGCATTGCGTTTGGCTTGTGGTGAGATGGCTGTATTGATTTTGACTAGTATTGAGATGGCTGCATTGAGTTTGGCTTGTGGTGAGATGGCTGCATTGAGTTTGGCTTGTGGTGAGATGGCTGTATTGAGTTCCGCTTGAATTGAGATGGCTGCATTGAGTTTGGCTTGTATTGAGGTTGCTGCACTGAGCTTGGCTTGTATTGAGTTGGCTGCACTGAGTTTGGCTTGTGGTGAGATGGCTGCATTGAGTTTGGCTTGTATTGAATGGCTGCACAGAATTTGACTTGTGGTGAGATGGCTGCATTGAGTTTGGCTTGAATTGAGATGGCTGCATTGAGTTTGGCTTGTATTGAGATGGCTGCATTGATTTTCACTTGTATTGAGATGGCTGCATTGATTTTCGCTTGTATTGAGATGGCTGCATTGAGATGGCCGCATTGCGTTTGGCTTGTGGTGAGATGGCTGCATTGAGTTTGGCTTGAATTGAGATGGCTGCATTGAGTTTGGCTTGTAATGAGATGGCTGCATTGAGTTTGGCTTGTATTGTGGTGGCTGCACTGAGTTTGGCTTGTGGTGAGATGGCTTCATTGAGTTTGGCTTGTGGTGAGATGGCTGCATTGGTTTGGCTTGTATTGAAATGGCTGCATTGAGTCTGGCTTGTATTGAGATGGCTGCATTGAGTTTGGCTTGTATTGAGATGGCTGCATTGAGTTTGGCTTGTATTGAGATGGCTACATTATGTTTGGCTTGTATTGAGATGGCTGCATTGAGTCTGGCTTGTATTGAGATGGCTGCATTGAGTTTGGCTTGTGGTGAGATGGCTGCATTGAGTTTGGCTTGTATTGAAATGGCTGCATTGAGTCTGGCTTGTATTGAGATGGCTGCATTGATTTTCACTTGTATTGAGATGGCTGCATTGATTTTGACTTGTATTGAGATGGCTGCATTGAGTTTGGCTTGTGGTGAGATGGCTGCATTGAGTTTGGCTTGTGGTGAGATGGCTGCATTGAGTTTGGCTTGAATTGAGATGGCTGCATTGAGTTTGGCTTGTATTGAGGTGGCTGCACCGAGTTTGGCTTGTGGAGAGATTGCTTTCATTGAGTCTGGCTTGTATTGAGATGGCCGCATTGATTTTGACTTGTATTGAGATGGCCGCATTGATTTTGGCTTGTGGTGAGATGGCTGCAGCTAGTTTTGCCTCTGGCAAGATGGCTGCATTGATTTTGGCTTGTGGTGAGATGGCTGCATTGAGTTTGGCTTGAATTGAGATGGCTGCATTAATTTTCAATTGTATTGAGATGGCTGCATTGATTTTCGCTTGTATTGAGATGGCTGTGTTGATTTTGACTTGTATTGAGATGGCTGCATTGCGTTTGGCTTGTGGTGAGATGGCTGTATTGATTTTGACTTGTGGTGAGATGGCTGCATTGCGTTTGGCTTGTGGTGAGATGGCTGTATTGATTTTGACTTGTGGTGAGATGGGTGCATTGAGTTTGGCTTGTGGTGAGATGGCTGCATTGAGTTTGGCTTGTGTTGAGATGGCTGCATTGAGTTTTGCCTCTGGCAATATTCCTGCATTGAGTATTGCTTGTGGCAAGATGGCTGCATTGAGTTTGGCTTGTGGTGAGATTGCTTTCATTGAGTTTGGCTTGTGGTGAGATTGCTTTCATTGAGTTTGGCTTGTGGTGAGATGGCTGCATTGAGGTTGGCTTGTGGTGAGATGGCTGCATTGAGTTTGGCTTGTACTGAGATGGCTGCATTGAGTTTGGCTTGTATTGAGATGGCTGCATTGAGTTTGGCTTGTATTGAATGGCTGCACAGAATTTGACTTGTGGTGAGATGGCTGCCTCGAGTCTGGCTTGTATTGAGATGGCTGCATTAATTTTCACTTGTATAGAGACGGCTGCATTGATTTTGACTTGTATTGAGACGGCTGCATTGATTTTGACTTGTATTGAGATGGCCGCATTGATTTTGACTTGTATTGAGATGGCCGCATTGATTTTGGCTTGTGGTGAGATGGCTGCAGTTAGTTTTCCCTCTGGCAAGATGGCTGCATTGCGTTTGGCTTGTGGTGAGATGGCTGCATTGATTTTGACTTGTATTGAGATGGCTGCATTGAGTTTGGCTTGTGGTGAGATGGCTGCATTGAGTTTGGCTTGTAATGAGATGGCTGCATTGAGTTTGGCTTGTATTGAGGTGGCTGCATTGAGTTTGGCTTGTGGTGAGATGGCTGCATTGAGTTTGGCTTGTGGTGAGATGGGGGATTGAGTTTGGCTTGTGGTGAGATGGCTGCATTGGGTTTGGCTTGTATTGAAATGGCTGCATTGAGTATGGCTTGTATTGAGATGGCTGCATTGATTTTCACTTGTATTGAGATGGCTGCATTGATTTTGACTTGTATTGAGATGGCTGCATTGAGTTTGACTTGTGGTGAGGCGACTGCACTGAGTTTGGCTTGTGGTGAGATGGCTGCATTGAGTTTGGCTTGAATTGAGATGGCTGCATTGAGTTTGGCTTGTATTGAGGTGGCTGCACCAAGTTTGGCTTGTGATGAGATGGCTGCATTGAGTTTGGATTGTAGTGAGATGGCTGCATTGAGTTTGGCTTGTGGTGAGATGGCTGCATTGAGTTTTGCCTCTGGCAATATTCCTGCATTGAGTATTGCTTGTGGCGAGATGGCTGCATTGAGTTTGGCTTGTGGTGAGATTGCTTTCATTGAGTTTGGCTTGTGGTGAGATTGCTTTCAATGAGTTTGGCTTGTGGTGAGATTGCTTTCATTGAGTTTGGCTTGTGGTGAGATGGCTGCATTGAGTTTGGCTTGTGGTGAGATGGCTGCATTGAGTTTGGCTTGTGGTGAGATGGCTGCATTGAGTTTGGCTTGTATTGAGATGGCTGCATTGAGTTTGGCTTGTATTGAGATGGCTGCATTGAGTTTGGCTTGTAATGCGATGGCTGCATTGATTTTCACTTGTATTGAGATGGCTGCATTGATTTTGACTTGTATTGAGATGGCTGCATTGAGTTTGGCTTGTAATGAGATGGCTGTATTGATTTTGACTTGTATTGAGATGGCCGCATTGCGTTTGACTTGTGGTGAGATGGCTGCATTGATTTTCACTTGTATTGAGATGGCTGCATTGATTTTCACTTGTATTGAGATGGCTGCATTGAGTTTGGCTTGTATTGAGATGGCTGCATTGAGTTTGGCTTGTATTGAGGTGGCTGCACTGAGTTTGGCTTGTGGTGAGGTGGCTGCACTGAGTTTGGCTTGTGGTGAGGTGGCTGCATTGAGTTTGG
This sequence comes from Ambystoma mexicanum, assembly GCF_040938575.1. Taxonomy (NCBI): domain Eukaryota; kingdom Metazoa; phylum Chordata; class Amphibia; order Caudata; family Ambystomatidae; genus Ambystoma; species Ambystoma mexicanum. Next base: position 501,709,134 of record NC_090938.1, read on the forward strand.
CTTGTATTGAGATGGCTGCATTGATTTTCACTTGTATTGAGATGGCTGCATTGATTTTGACTTGTATTGAGATGGCTGCATTGAGTTTGGGTAGTGGTGAGATGGCTGCATTTATTTTGTCTTGTATTGAGATGGCTGCACCGTGTTTGGCTTGTGATGAGATGGCTGCATTGAGTTTGGCTTGTGGTGAGATGGCTGCATTGAATTTGGCTTGAATTGAGATGGCTGCATTGAGTTTGGCTTGTATTGAGGTGGCTGCACCGAGTTTGGCTTGTAATGAGATAGCTGCATTGAGTTTGGCTTGTGGTGAGATGGCTGTATTGAGTTTGGCTTGTATTGAGATGGCTGCATTGAGTTCGGCTTGTGGTGAGATGGCTACATTGAGTTTGGCTTGTGGTGAGATGGCTGCATTGAGTTTGGCTTGTATTGAGATGGCTACATTGAGTTTGGCTTGTATTGAGATGGCGGCACTGATTTTGGCTTGTGGTGAGATGGCTGCATTGAGTGTGGCTTGTATTGAGATGGCTGCATTGATTTTCACTTGTATTGAGACGGCTGCATTGATTTTGACTTGTATTGAGACGGCCGCATTGATTTTGACTTGTATTGAGATGGCGGCACTGAGTTTGGCTTGTGGCGAGATGGCTGCATTGAGTTTGGCTTGTATTGAGATGGCTGCATTGAGTTTGCTTGTATTGAGATGGCGGCACTGAGTTTGGCTTGTGGTGAGATGGCGGCATTGAGTTTGGCTTGTATTGAGATGGCTGCACTGAGTTTGGCTTGTGGTGAGATGGCTGCATTGAGTTTGGCTTGTATTGAGATGGCTGCATTGGGTTTGACTTGTATTGAGATGCCGGCACTGAATTTGGCTTGTGGTGAGATGGCTGCACTGAGTTTGGCTTGTGGTGAGATGGCTGCACTGAGTTTGGCTTGTGGTGAGGTGGCTGCACTGAGTTTGGCTTGTGGTGAGATGGCTGCACTGAGTTTGGCTTGTATTGAGATGGCTGCACTGAGTTTGGCTTGTATTGAGATGGCTGCACTGAGTTTGGCTTGTATTGAGATGGCTGCACTGGGTTTGGCTTGTATTGAGATGGCTGCACTGAGTTTGGCTTGCAGTGAGATGGCTGCATTGATTTTGACTTGTATTGAGATGGCTGCATTGAGTTTGGGTAGTGGTGAGATGGCTGCACTGAGTTTGGCTTGCAGTGAGATGGCTACATGGATTTTGACTTGTATTGAGATGGCTGCACTGAGATTGGCTTGTGGTGATATGGCTGAATTGAGTTTGGCTTGTATTGAGATGGCTGCACTGAGTTTGGCTTGTATTGAGATGGCTGAATTGGATTTGGCTTGTATTGAGATGGCTGAATTGGATTTGGCTTGTATTGAGATGGCTGCATTGAGTTTGGCTTGAATTGAGATGGCTGCACTGAGCTCGGCTTGTGGTGAGGTGGCTGCACTGAGTTTGGCTTGTATTGAAATGGCTGCATTGAGTATGGCTTGTATTGAGATGGCTGCATTGATTTTCACTTGTATTGAGATGGCTGCATTGATTTTGACTTGTATTGAGATGGCTGCATTGAGTTTGACTTGTGGTGAGGCGACTGCACTGAGTTTGGCTTGTGGTGAGATGGCTGCATTGAGTTTGGCTTGAATTGAGATGGCTGCATTGAGTTTGGCTTGTATTGAGGTGGCTGCACCAAGTTTGGCTTGTGATGAGATGGCTGCATTGAGTTTGGATTGTAGTGAGATGGCTGCATTGAGTTTGGCTTGTGGTGAGATGGCTGCATTGAGTTTTGCCTCTGGCAATATTCCTGCATTGAGTATTGCTTGTGGCGAGATGGCTGCATTGAGTTTGGCTTGTGGTGAGATTGCTTTCATTGAGTTTGGCTTGTGGTGAGATTGCTTTCAATGAGTTTGGCTTGTGGTGAGATTGCTTTCATTGAGTTTGGCTTGTGGTGAGATGGCTGCATTGAGTTTGGCTTGTGGTGAGATGGCTGCATTGAGTTTGGCTTGTGGTGAGATGGCTGCATTGAGTTTGGCTTGTATTGAGATGGCTGCATTGAGTTTGGCTTGTATTGAGATGGCTGCATTGAGTTTGGCTTGTAATGCGATGGCTGCATTGATTTTCACTTGTATTGAGATGGCTGCATTGATTTTGACTTGTATTGAGATGGCTGCATTGAGTTTGGCTTGTAATGAGATGGCTGTATTGATTTTGACTTGTATTGAGATGGCCGCATTGCGTTTGACTTGTGGTGAGATGGCTGCATTGATTTTCACTTGTATTGAGATGGCTGCATTGATTTTCACTTGTATTGAGATGGCTGCATTGAGTTTGGCTTGTATTGAGATGGCTGCATTGAGTTTGGCTTGTATTGAGGTGGCTGCACTGAGTTTGGCTTGTGGTGAGGTGGCTGCACTGAGTTTGGCTTGTGGTGAGGTGGCTGCATTGAGTTTGGCTTGCATTGAGATGGCTGCATTGATTTTCACTTGTATTGAGATGGCTGCATTGATTTTGACTTGTATTGAGATGGCTGCATTGAGTTTGGGTAGTGGTGAGATGGCTGCATTTATTTTGTCTTGTATTGAGATGGCTGCACCGTGTTTGGCTTGTGATGAGATGGCTGCATTGAGTTTGGCTTGTGGTGAGATGGCTGCATTGAATTTGGCTTGAATTGAGATGGCTGCATTGAGTTTGGCTTGTATTGAGGTGGCTGCACCGAGTTTGGCTTGTAATGAGATAGCTGCATTGAGTTTGGCTTGTGGTGAGATGGCTGTATTGAGTTTGGCTTGTATTGAGATGGCTGCATTGAGTTCGGCTTGTGGTGAGATGGCTACATTGAGTTTGGCTTGTGGTGAGATGGCTGCATTGAGTTTGGCTTGTATTGAGATGGCTACATTGAGTTTGGCTTGTATTGAGATGGCGGCACTGATTTTGGCTTGTGGTGAGATGGCTGCATTGAGTGTGGCTTGTATTGAGATGGCTGCATTGATTTTCACTTGTATTGAGACGGCTGCATTGATTTTGACTTGTATTGAGACGGCCGCATTGATTTTGACTTGTATTGAGATGGCGGCACTGAGTTTGGCTTGTGGCGAGATGGCTGCATTGAGTTTGGCTTGTATTGAGATGGCTGCATTGAGTTTGCTTGTATTGAGATGGCGGCACTGAGTTTGGCTTGTGGTGAGATGGCGGCATTGAGTTTGGCTTGTATTGAGATGGCTGCACTGAGTTTGGCTTGTGGTGAGATGGCTGCATTGAGTTTGGCTTGTATTGAGATGGCTGCACTGAATTTTACTTGTGGTGAGATGGCTGCCTTGAGTCTGGCTTGTATTGAGATGGCTGCATTGGGTTTGACTTGTATTGAGATGCCGGCACTGAATTTGGCTTGTGGTGAGATGGCTGCACTGAGTTTGGCTTGTGGTGAGATGGCTGCACTGAGTTTGGCTTGTGGTGAGGTGGCTGCACTGAGTTTGGCTTGTGGTGAGATGGCTGCACTGAGTTTGGCTTGTATTGAGATGGCTGCACTGAGTTTGGCTTGTATTGAGATGGCTGCACTGAGTTTGGCTTGTATTGAGATGGCTGCACTGAGTTTGGCTTGTATTGAGATGGCTGCACTGGGTTTGGCTTGTATTGAGATGGCTGCACTGAGTTTGGCTTGCAGTGAGATGGCTGCATTGATTTTGACTTGTATTGAGATGGCTGCATTGAGTTTGGGTAGTGGTGAGATGGCTGCACTGAGTTTGGCTTGCAGTGAGATGGCTACATGGATTTTGACTTGTATTGAGATGGCTGCACTGAGATTGGCTTGTGGTGATATGGCTGAATTGAGTTTGGCTTGTATTGAGATGGCTGCACTGAGTTTGGCTTGTATTGAGATGGCTGAATTGGATTTGGCTTGTATTGAGATGGCTGAATTGGATTTGGCTTGTATTGAGATGGCTGCATTGAGTTTGGCTTGAATTGAGATGGCTGCACTGAGCTCGGCTTGTGGTGAGGTGGCTGCACTGAGTTTGGCTTGTGGTGAGATGGCTGCACTGAGTTGGGCTTGTATTGAGATGGCTGCACTGAGTTTGGCTTGTATTGAGATGGCTGCACTGAGTTTGGCTTGTATTGAGATGGCTGCACTGAGCTTGGCTTGTATTGAGATGGCTGCACTGGGTTTGGCTTGTATTGAGATGGCTGCACTGAGTTTGGCTTGCAGTGAGATGGCTGCATTGATTTTGACTTGTATTGAGATGGCTGCATTGAGTTTGGGTAGTGGTGAGATGGCTGCACTGAGTTTGGCTTGCAGTGAGATGGCTGCATGGATTTTGACTTGTATTGAGATGGCTGCACTGAGATTGGCTTGTGGTGATATGGCTGAATTGAGTTTGGCTTGTATTGAGATGGCTGCACTGAGTTTGGCTTGTATTGAGATGGCTGAATTGGATTTGGCTTGTATTGAGATGGCTGAATTGGATTTGGCTTGTATTGAGATGGCTGCATTGAGTTTGGCTTGAATTGAGATGGCTGCACTGAGCTCGGCTTGTGGTGAGGTGGCTGCACTGAGTTTGGCTTGTGGTGAGATGGCTGCACTGAGTTGGGCTTGTATTGAGATGGCTGCACTGAGTTTGGCTTGTATTGAGATGGCTGCACTGAGTTTGGCTTGTATTGAGATGGCTGCACTGAGCTTGGCTTGTATTGAGATGGCTGCACTGGGTTTGGCTTGTATTGAGATGGCTGCACTGAGTTTGGCTTGCAGTGAGATGGCTGCATTGATTTTGACTTGTATTGAGATGGCTGCATTGAGTTTGGGTAGTGGTGAGATGGCTGCACTGAGTTTGGCTTGCAGTGAGATGGCTGCATGGATTTTGACTTGTATTGAGATGGCTGCACTGAGATTGGCTTGTGGTGATATGGCTGCATTGAGTTTGGCTTGAATTGAGATGGCTGTACTGAGTTTGGCTTGTGGTGAGATGGCTGCACTGAGTTTGGCTTGTGGAGAGATGGCTGCATTGAGCTTGGCTTGTATTGAGGTGGCTGCACTGAGTTTGGCTTGTAATGAGATGACTGCACTGGGTTTGGCTTGCGGTGAGATGGCTGCATTGATTGTGACTTGTATTGAGATGGCTGCATTGAGTTTGGCTTGTATTGAGATGGCTGCATTGAGTTTGGCTTGTATTGAGATGGTGGCACTGATTTTGGCTTGTGGTGAGATGGCTGCATTGAGTGTGGCTTGTAGTGAGATGGCTGCATTGATTTTGACTTGTATTGAGACGGCTGCATTGATTTTGACTTGTATTGAGTTGGCCGCATTGATTTTGGCTTGTGGTGTGATGGCTGCAGTTAGTTTTGCCTCTGGCAAGATGGCTGCATTGATTTTGGCTTGTGGTGAGATGGCTGCATTGAGTTTGGCTTGAATTGAGATGGCTGCATTAAATTTTGGCTTGTATTGAGGTGGCTGCACTGAGTTTGGCTTGTATTGGGATGGCTGCATTGAGTTTGGCTTGTATTGAGATGGCTGCATTGAGTTTGGCTTGTATTGAGATGGCTGCATTGAGTCTGGCTTGTATTGAGATGGCCGCATTGATTTTGGCTTGTATTGAGATGCCCACATTTATTTTGACTTGTATTGAGATGGGCGCATTTATTTTGACTTGTGGTGAGATGGCTGCACTGAGTTTGGCTTGTGGTGAGATGGCTGCATTGAGCTTGGCTTGTGGTGCGATGGCTGTACTGAGTTTGGCTTGTGGTGAGATGACTGCATTGAGTTTGGCTTGTATTGAGATGGCTGCATTGAGTCTGGCTTGTGGTGAGATGGCTGCATTGAGTTTGGCTTGTGGTGAGATGGCTGCATTGAGCTTGGCTTGTGGTGCGATGGCTGTACGGAGTTTGGCTTGTGGTGAGATGACTGCATTGAGTTTGGCTTGTATTGAGAAGGCTGCATTGAGTCTGGCTTGTGGTGAGATGGCTGCATTGAGCTTGGCTTGTGATGCGATGGCTGTACTGAGTTTGGCTTGTGGTGAGATGACTGCATTGAGTTTGGCTTGTATTGAGATGGCTGCATTGAGTCTGGCTTGTGGTGAGATGGCTGCATTGAGTTTGGCTTGTGGTGAGATGGCTGCATTGAGCTTGGCTTGTGGTGCGATGGCTGTACGGAGTTTGGCTTGTGGTGAGATGACTGCATTGAGTTTGGCTTGTATTGAGAAGGCTGCATTGAGTCTGGCTTGTATTGAGATGGCTGCATTGGGTTTGGCTTGTATTGAGATGGCTGCATTGGGTTTGGCTTGTATTGAGATGGCTGCATTGGATTTGGCTTGTATTGAGATGGCTGCATTGAGTCTGGCTTGTATTGAGATGGCTGCACTGAGTTTGGCTTGTGGCGAGATGGCTGCATTGGGCTTGGCTTGTATTGAGATGGCTGCATTGAGTTTGGCTTGTATTGAGATGGCGGCATTGAGTTTGGCTTGTTTTGAGATGGCTGCACTGAGTTTGGCTTGTGGCGAGATGGCTGCATTGAGTTTTGCCTCTGGCAAAATGCCTGCATTGAGTATTGCTTGTGGCAAGATTCCTGCATTGAGTATTGCTTGTGGCAAGATGGCTGCATTGGGCTTGGCTTGTATTGAGATGGCTGCATTGAGTTTGGCTTGTATTGAGATGGCGGCATTGATTTTGACTTGTATTGAGATGGCTGCATTGATTTTGGCTTGTGGCGAGATGGCTGCATTGAGTTTGGCTTGTGGTGTGATTGCTTTCATTGAGTTTGGCTTGTGGTGTGATTGCTTTCATTGAGTCTGGCTTGTGGTGAGATTGCTTTCATTGAGTTTGGCTTGTATTGAGATGGCTGCATTTAGTTTGGCTTGTATTGAGATGGCTGCATTGAGTGTGGCTTGTATTGAGGCGGCTGTAATGAGTTTGGCTTGTGGTGAGATGACGGCTGTACTAAGTTTGGCTTGTGGTGAGATGGCTGCATTGAGTTTGGCTTGTGGTGAGATGGCTGCATTGAGTTTGACTTGTATTGAGATGGCTGCATTAGCTGCTTGAGATGGCTGCTTATGAGTTTGGCTTGTATTGAGAGTGCTGCTTATGTGTTTGGCTTGTATTAAGATGGCTGCACTGAGTTTGGCGTGTGGTGAGATGGCTGAATTGAATTTTGCTTGTAATGAGATGACTGCACTGGGTTTGGCTTGCGGTGAGATGGCTGCATTGATTGTGACTTGTATTGAGATGGCTGCATTGAGTTTGGCTTGTATTGAGATGGCTGCATTGAGTTTGGCTTGTATTGAGATGGCTGCATTGAGTTTGGCTTGTATTGAGATGGTAGCACTGATTTTGGCTTGCGGTGAGATGGCTGCATTGATTGTGACTTGTATTGAGATGGCTGCATTGAGTTTGGCTTGTATTGAGATGGCTGCATTGAGTTTGGCTTGTATTGAGATGGCTGCATTGAGGTTGGCTTGTATTGAGATGGTGGCACTGATTTTGGCTTGTGGTGAGATGGCTGCATTGAGTTTGGCTTGTATTGAGATGGCTACATTGAGTTTGGCTTGTATTGAGATGGTGGCACTGATTTTGGCTTGTGGTGAGATGGCTGCATTGATTTTGACTAGTATTGAGATGGCCGCATTGATTTTGGCTTGTGGTGTGATGGCTGCAGTTAGTTTTGCCTCTGGCAAGATGGCTGCATTGAGTTTGGCTTGTATTGAGGTGGCTGCACCGAGGTTGGCTTGTGATGAGATGGCTGCATTGAGTTTGGCTTGTATTGAGGTGGCTGCACCGAGTTTGGCTTGTGATGAGATGGCTGCATTGAGTTTGGCTTGTGGTGAGATGGCTGCATTGAGTTTGGCTTGTATTGAGATGGCTGCATTGAGTTTGGCTTGTATTGGGATGGCTGCATTGAGTCTGGCTTGTGGTGAGATGGCTGCATTGAGTTTGGCTTGTATTGAGGTGGCTGCACCGAGGTTGGCTTGTGATGAGATGGCTGCATTGAGTTTGGCTTGAATTGAGATGGCTGCACTGAGTTTGGCTTGTGGCGAGATGGCTGCATTGGGCTTGGCTTGTATTGAGATGGCTGCATTGAGTTTGGCTTGTGGTGCGATGGCTGCATTGAGTTTGGCTTGTTTTGAGATGGCTCCATTGAGTCTGGCTTGTATTGAGATGGCTGCATTGATTTTTAATTGTATTGAGATGGCTGCATTGATTTTGACTTGCATTGAGATGGCCGCATTGATTTTGACTTGCATTGAGATGGCCGTATTGATTTTGACTTGTATTGAGATGGCCGCATTTATTTTGACTTGTATTGAGATGGCCGCATTTATTTTGACTTGTATTGAGATGGCCGCATTTATTTTGACTTGTATTGAGATGGCCGCATTTATTTTTACTTGTATTGAGATGGCTGCTTATGAGTTTGGCTTGTATTGAGAGAGTGCTGCTTATGAGTTTGGCTTGTATTGAGATGGCTGCACTGAGTTTGGCTTGTGGTGAGATGGCTGCATTGAGTTTGTCTTTTGAGATGGCTGCACTGAGTTTGGCTTGTGGCGAGATGGCTGCATTGAGTTTTGCCTCTGGCAAAATGCCTGCATTGAGTATTGCTTGTGGCAAGATGGCTACATTGAGTATTGCTTGTGGCAAGATGGCTACATTGAGTTTGGCTTGTGGCGAGATGGCTGCATTGAGTTTGGCTTGTGGTGAGATTGCTTTCATTGAGTTTGGCTTGTGGTGAGATTGCTTTAATTGAGTGTGGTTTACGGTGAGATGGCTGCATTGAGTTTGGCTTGAATTGAGATGGCTGCATTGAGTTTGGCTTGAATTGAGATGGCTGCATTGAGTTTGGCTTGTATTGGGGTGGCTGCACCGAGTTTGGCTTGTGATGAGAAGGCTGCATTGAGTTTGGCTTGTGGTGAGATGGCTGCATTGAGTTTGGCTTGTATTGAGATGGCTGCATTGAGTCTGGCTTGTGGTGAGATGGCTGCATTGAGTTTGGCTTGTGGTGAGATGGCTGCATTGAGCTTGGCTTGTGGTGCGATGGCTGTACTGAGTTTGGCTTGTGGTGAGATGACTGCATTGAGTTTGGCTTGTATTGAGATGGCTGCATTGGGTTTGGCTTGTATTGAGATGGCTGCATTGGGTTTGGCTTGTATTGAGATGGCTGCATTGGATTTGGCTTGTATTGAGATGGCTGCATTGAGTCTGGCTTGAATTGAGATGGCTGCACTGAGTTTGGCTTGTGGCAAGATGGCTGCATTGGGCTTGGCTTGTATTGAGATGGCTGCATTGAGTTTGGCTTGTGGTGCGATGGCTGCATTGAGTTTGGCTTGTTTTGAGATGGCTCCATTGAGTCTGGCTTGTATTGAGATGGCTGCATTGATTTTTAATTGTATTGAGATGGCTGCATTGATTTTGACTTGCATTGAGATGGCCGCATTGATTTTGACTTGCATTGAGATGGCCGTATTGATTTTGACTTGTATTGAGATGGCCGCATTTATTTTGACTTGTATTGAGATGGCCGCATTTATTTTGACTTGTATTGAGATGGCCGCATTTATTTTTACTTGTATTGAGATGGCTGCATTTGCTGCCTGAGATGGCTGCTTATGAGTTTGGCTTGTATTGAGAGTGCTGCTTATGAGTTTGGCTTGTATTGAGATGGCTGCACTGAGTTTGGCTTGTGGCGAGATGGCTGCATTGAGTTTTGCCTCTGGCAAAATGCCTGCATTGAGTATTGCTTGTGGCAAGATGGCTACATTGAGTATTGCTTGTGGCAAGATGGCTACATTGAGTATTGCTCGTGGCAAGATGGCTACATTGAGTTTGGCTTGTGGCGAGATGGCTGCATTGAGTTTGGCTTGTGGTGAGATTGCTTTCATTGAGTTTGGCTTGTGGTGAGATTGCTTTCATTGAGTGTGGTTTACGGTGAGATGGCTGCATTGAGTTTGGCTTGAATTGAGATGGCTGCATTGAGTTTGGCTTGAATTGAGATGGCTGCATTGAGTTTGGCTTGTATTGGGGTGGCTGCACCGAGTTTGGCTTGTGATGAGAAGGCTGCATTGAGTTTGGCTTGTGGTGAGATGGCTGCATTGAGTTTGGCTTGTATTGAGATGGCTGCATTGAGTTTGGCTTGTATTGACATGGCTGCATTGAGTCTGGCTTGTATTGAGATGGCCGCATTGATTTTGGCTTGTATTGAGATGGCCGCATTGAGTTTGGCTTGTGGTGAGATGGCTGCACTGAGTTTGGCTTGTGGTGAGATGGCCACATTTATTTTGACTTGTATTGAGATGCCCACATTTATTTTGACTTGTATTGAGATGGCCGCATTTATTTTGCCTCTGGCAAAATGGCTGCATTGATTTTGGTTTGTGGTGAGATGGCTGCATTGAGTTTGGCTTGTATTGAGATGGCTGCATCGAGTCTGGCTTGTATTGAGATGGCTGCATTGAGTCTGGCTTGTATTGAGATGGCTGCATTGAGTTTGGCTTGTGGTGTGATGGCTGCACTGAGTTTGGCTTGTGGTGAGATGGCTTTCATTGAGCTTTGCTTGTGGTGAGATGGTTGCATTGATTTTGACTTGTATTGAGATGGCTGCATACAGTTTGGCTTGTATTGAGATGGTTGCACTGAGTTTGGCTTGTGGTGAGATGGCTGCATTCAGTTTGTCTTTTGAGAAGGCTGCACTGAGTTTGGCTTGTGGCGAGATGGCTGCATTGAGTTTTGCCTCTGGCAAAATGCCTGCCTTGAGTATTGCTTGTGGCAAGATTCCTGCATTGAGTATTGCTTGTGGCAAGATGGCTACATTGAGTTTGGCTTGTGGCAAGATGGCTACATTGAGTTTGGCTTGTGGTGAGATTGCTTTCATTGAGTTTGGCTTGTGGTGAGATTGCTTTCATTGAGTTTGGCTTGTATTGAGATGGCTGCATTGAGTTTGGCTTGTATTGAGATGGCTGCATTGAGTTTGGCTTGTATTGAGGCAGCTGTACTGAGTTTGGCTTGTGGTGAGATGACGGCTGTACTAAGTTTGGCTTGTGGTGAGATGGCTGCATTGAGTTTGGCTTGTGATGAGATGGCTGCATTGAGTTTGGCTTGTGATGAGATGGCTGCATTGAGTTTGACTTGTATTGAGATGGCTGCATTGAGTTTGGCTTGAATTGAGGTGGCTGCACCGAGTTTGGCTTGTGATGAGAAGGCTGCATTGAGTTTGGCTTGTGGTGAGATGGCTGCATTGAGTTTGGCTTGTATTGAGATGGCTGCATTGAGTTTGGCTTGTATTGAGATGGCTGCATTGAGTTTGGCTTGTATTGACATGGCTGCATTGAGTCTGGCTTGTATTGAGATGGCCGCATTGATTTTGGCTTGTATTGAGATGGCCGCATTGAGTTTGGCTTGTGGTGAAATGGCTGTATTGATTTTGACTTTTAGTGAGATGGCCACATTTATTTTGACTTGTATTGAGATGCCCACATTTATTTTGACTTGTATTGAGATGGCCGCATTTATTTTGCCTCTGGCAAGATGGCTGCATTGATTTTGGCTTGTGGTGAGATGGCTGCATTGAGTTTGGCTTGTATTGAGATGGCTGCATCGAGTCTGGCTTGTATTGAGATGGCTGCATCGAGTCTGGCTTGTATTGAGATGGCTGCATTGAGTTTGGCTTGTGGTGTGATGGCTGCACTGAGTTTGGCTTGTGGTGAGATGGCTTTCATTGAGCTTTGCTTGTGGTGAGATGGTTGCATTGATTTTGACTTGTATTGAGATGGCTGCATGCAGTTTGGCTTGTATTGAGATGGCTGCACTGAGTTTGGCTTGTGGTGAGATGGCTGCATTGTTTGTCTTTTGAGATGGCTGCACTGAGTTTGGCTTGTGGCGAGATGGCTGCATTGAGTTTTGCCTCTGGCAAAATGCCTGCATTGAGTATTGCTTGTGGCAAGATTCCTGCATTGAGTATTGCTTGTGGCAAGATGGTTACATTGAGTATTGCTTGTGGCAAGATGGCTACATTGAGTTTGGCTTGTGGTGAGATTGCTTTCATTGAGTTTGGCTTGTGGTGAGATTGCTTTCATTGAGTTTGGCTTGTATTGAGATGGCTGCATTGAGTTTGGCTTGTATTGAGATGGCTGTACTGAGTTTGGCTTGTGGTGAGATGACGGCTGTACTGAGTTTGGCTTGTGGTGAGATGACGGCTGTACTAAGTTTGGCTTGTGGTGAGATGGCTGCATTGAGTTTGGCTTGTGATGAGATGGCTGCATTGAGTTTGACTTGTATTGAGATGGCTGCATTGGCTGCTTGAGATGGCTGCTTATGAGTTTGGCTTGTATTGAGATGGGTGCACTGAGTTTGGCTTGTGGTGAGATGGCTGCATTGAGTTTGTCTTTTGAGATGGCTGCACTGAGTTTGGCTTGTGGCGAGATGGCTACATTGAGTATTGCTTGTGGCAGGATGGCTACATTGAGTATTGCTTGTGGCAAGATGGCTACATTGAGTTTGGCTTGTGGCGAGATTGCTGCATTGAGTTTTGCCTCTGGCAAGATTCCTGCATTGAGTATTGCTTGTGGCAAGATGGCTACATTGAGTATTGCTTGTGGCAAGATGGCTACATTGAGTATTGCTTGTGGCAAGATGGCTACATTGAGTATTGCTTGTGGCAAGATGGCTACATTGAGTATTGCTTGTGGCAAGATGGCTACATTGAGTTTGGCTTGTGGCGAGATGGCTGCATTGAGTTTGGCTTGTGGCGAGATGGCTGCATTGAGTTTTGCCTCTGGCAAGATTCCTGCATTGAGTTTGGCTTGTGGTGAGATTGCTTTCATTGAGTTTGGCTTGTGGTGAGATTGCTTCCATTGAGTTTGGTTTATGGTGGTTTGGCTTGTATTGAGATGGCTGCATTGAGTTTGGCTTGTATTGAGATGGCTGCATTGAGTTTGGCTTGTATTGAGATGGCTGCATTGAGTTTGGCTTGTATTGAGGCGGCTGTACTGAGTTTGGCTTGTGGTGAGATGACGGCTGTACTAAGTTTGGCTTGTGGTGAGATGGCTGCATTGAGTTTGGCTTGTGGTGAGATGGCTGCATTGAGTTTGACTTGTATTGAGATGGCTGCATTGAGTTTGACTTGTATTGAGATGGCTGCATTGGCTGCTTGAGATGGCTGCTTATGAGTTTGGCTTGCATTGAGATGGCTGCATTGAGTTTGGCTTGTGGGGAGATGGCTGCATTGAGCTGGCTTTTGGCAAGATGGCTGCATTGAGTTTTGCCACTGGCAAGATGCTTGCATTGAGTTTTGCCTCTGGCAAGATGGCTTTCATTGAAACTTTGTGATTTCTTGCGTAACGCATCACTTGGGTAAAACGTCCACCCAAATAACGCTTACATTGGGGGAATTCATGCACTTGGATAACGTTTTCTCTAGATAATCTGGCAGCCTTTTTTGGTCCTCTTTGGTCTATGGTTTATGGTTACGTGTATTTAATGCTCTCAGAATTAAGCGCCAAGGAGCTGCTGGTGAAGAGTTTTTCTGTCAAGCTTCTAAACGGTGAAAGAGTTTTCCTGAGGACGTTCATGAGGTAGACATTTGTGTGCGGTTTATAAAATGACTGTTACTTAGTGAACTTGCTGCTTCCTTTTGCCCGTTACTCTGGGGGACATGTTTTTTTGGTGGATTGGTAACATTCTAAAACGCTACTGTGAAACGGGCCCTTAGTGTTGTAGAAACCTAACTGGCATTGGCTTGGAGTGAATCATTCTTCCACTTGCAGAACACACGTGCCGGGAATGATGGCTCGTTCTCTGGGTCTCCTGCTACGAGGTTGACTTCCGCCTGAGACTTTTGCCCCCATGAGATATATATATATGTTGAGCTACAGGCTCTGGTGAAAAGCCAGGAGCTTTACCGCCTGGCAATTTCCCAGGCTGCAAGAAAAAAAAGAAGAAAATAGATTAAATAGATTAGATAATGTGACTGAGCACCTCTACCCCCCCCAAGCTTCTTCCCCTTGTGGCAGAGATTCCTCAGGTATGTCAGAGCGATACTGGAAGTTCGTGGAATTGGAGGGCCCAACTCCCTCCCCCAGAATACACTGAGGACTCAGTCAACGGAAAGTTCAAACTGAGGTTTATTGCAGCCAAAACCAACAGGGATCGATACAAGAACTACGAAAAATTCCAGCATGTTACACAGTAAATGGCGCGCAGGCCACTTTTGTCGGGGAAACACGTCACTGCTCTGTCATTACTTGAGCCTCTCTCCAAAAACTTAAACGGTGTGGGATAGGCCGTCAGGAGCAGGATAACCTATATGGGTACCTATACATGTTGTTCTACTGGCTCTTCCATGTCAGGTGACTGGCCTGTCACAGGCCTGTGGCCTTTGGTGGCAAGATCCTGACTCCCTCTTCACCCTATAGAACTTTTCCTAACTGTTTCAGGTGTCAAAATTGATTCGGTAGAACCAGGAACTGGTACACAAATTTGCGCATGAGATGCAAACACTACATTTCTCTCTAAAATATATGTTCTATCCTGCTTTAAATGAATGTCCATTAGATGTATCCTTTATCCATATTAGCAAACATACAGAGTTATTATCACATATGTATGTTTATGCCACCAGTTGGCCTGGGGAGTCAAATGAAGCTCCTGGTAACTGATGATTTAAAGCTAACTAGGCCCTCCTAAACTAGAAGCAGGGGCTAAATACCTCCCAGCAATTTTGAACCATGTGTTGTATGAATTCATGGAGTGGTTAAACCTACGCAGTATCGCTTCCACAATGAGTTGACTCAGAGCACCGCTGACTGATACATTGCCAACAAACAGATGTAAGGGTAGTTGTTAGTCAAATTTCACAGGGACCGAACCCAGGTGGCATGAGGGTGCAACTAAGGAGCAGAGTGTAGGGAATCACCATAAAATATTTTCTACGACCGCAGTTGAGGTCTTCCTGATGGGAGTACAGCAGGAGCAGCAGAAATGTATAGTAGTTCCAAATAGTCAGAAAACACCAGTACTTAATGGTCCAAACATTATGCAGAATCACAAAGCCTGGTACAGACGTGGTCATTTCAGGCCTTTAATTAGGTAGGAGCGCCACGAACTACGCCCTTTTAAGTGCACTTCTGGTTTCCGAGGCTGCCTGGCCTCCCTCTCATGTAACACTGCTTTTTGTGTCCAATTCCTTGGTTGCTAATGTATGTGTATCTTCCTAGATTCCCGCAGAGGAGTTGCAAGGAGCATCCACATTAAAGGCCTCGAGAGGGACCACAAAGGTACTGCGCAGCCAATCACCGGGTCATGCGCTCTACGGTCCAAGAATTTGTGTAGCATGGGACATAGAGATGGGTGGAGGGTTGGGGTAAAGAGAAGGGCACAAGATCGGCCGCCAGATCAAGAAAGAAACCAAGCTACGAGAAAGAAATATGGGAAACGAAACAAAGGTGGGGGAGGGTGGAGTGGGTTGGTGAATAGATTTATATTATTTTAGCTCAGCGTTGGCCCTACCCAGAGAGGGTCTTGAAGTGCCTTACAGTGTTCAAAGGTTAAAAAGGTGGGAGGTGAAACAGAAGTTTCAAAATGTGTTCAGGATAGGATAGAAATATTAGGATAGGCACGTGGTGGCAGAGGAGATGGAGGGGCAGGGTTATGTGTGGGGAAACGGGTATGTTTTGAGGCTTTTTCTGAAAGTGGTGATAGAGGGTGCAGTGCGGATGTGACGTGGTAGGGTGTTCCATGCCCTGGGTGCACAGTAGGTAAATGCTTGCTTTTGTGTGAATGTTAGTTTGCAGAGTGGAATGTGTAGGAGATGCTGGCTTGCTTTACTGGTGTTTTTTGTGGGTGAGAGAGATATTAGTAAGGGACGGTCAGCAACTTAGTGGAGGGAGCTTACTCCACAAGAACAGAGTCCCATGCAGACGTTCCTTTGGACGCATTCCAGGTGACCTCTGGAGGATTGACTCGTTTCTTCCCCAGGCACTTCCTGGACGCCCGTACAGAATAGGAAACTGAGACTGTGACATCATTTTAGGGGGCACCTGTAAGATAACTCCAGCTTAATAAAGTACTCCGTGGGCATTACCTGCCACGCACCATGTTGTCTTTGTCACCCTATTTCAGGGCAAATTGGGCTGGGAGAGCAAGGGTGGTTGTGGGAAGGGATGCAGGGGTCAGCCAGGGTGGGTTCTAGATTTGGCGAGGGGTGGGGACTGTGAGGTTCTTGTTTGCTGTGTTGTCATGCAGAAGGCTGGTGGGATTTGTTGCTCCTATGCCTAGCTTATCCCATCGCACTGCTCCTTTCCATAGACGACCCCCGGCGTCACCAGCTTTCCAGCTCAGTGGGGTCATCGCATGCATGGATATAGCTGGTATCAAATGGTTTTGGCTGCTTTAGGGAGGAAGGAGGCCACGCCTCCACCAATGGGTTCTAAAGGCCTTAGCCCCTTCCCAGGGCAGAATTCCCAGACATTAGGTACCCGCTGCTGTCCTTAACTAAACCCACCTTACCCAGGGACATTAAATTGCACCTTCCCTGCACCTAATGGCCGGGAATCCTGCCCTGCAACGGGCACTAATGCAGAATTGTAGCTCCATGAAGACAGAAGATTAGCTCCTTGGCACATGAGGACTTGTGGAAATAGTTCAGTCTCTTAAAAGTATTGCAAGTAACATTGGAAACTTTTTAAAAGGTTTATGAAAAGTATTTTCCTATTTATTTTAAATCTCTTGGCATATTTGTGAGTAAAAGTACATGAATTAGTTCCTGCCACGCTTTAAAGAAAAAAGTAGATTCACATAGCTGTGCACCATTCAAAACAGTGCATTAAATGACATAATAGCATGCAACACCTAAAAAAAGAAATAATCCTTACAGGTAAGTTATTCAAAAGTATACCCGTTTTTATTAATTTACCAACTTATAAAAATGCTGAAATAGCACATCATGGTGACTTGTGTAAAACACACAATCTATTCAACACATTAATTTCACATTAAGTTTAAGGAAACCTTCATACTCCCAAGTGTATAAACAAAGCTGGGCAGGGAGAGAATATTGACTCAGTTGAAGGAACCAAAAGTGTATTAGGATTTTTTGCTTCCGTAAATTTGCATTCTATGATTTGTTCATCAAGCAATTTAGAAAACAGTCATTTTTGTAACCGTTAAGCAGGCCAACTTGTTTCGGCCATTGGATGGGGGATTTAGAGCCCAGTCTTCATCAGAGTGAACATTTATTCAAGTCACATTAGATTGCAGCATCGTCTGATGGTCATTAAGCATCATTTTTTTGGATAAAGGTATTGCTGAAGAGCAGTAGAGGGCATTACCTTGTGAAGTCACATTCGGATAAAGTAGGGAGAGCAACACTACAAATTCAGGTACAGCAAGTGGTAAAAAATAAACAATCGGAGCCTGCATGGAGTAAAAGAAACTGATATGATAGGAATTTATATTCAGTTGAATATAAGGTTTGGGTCTATTTGACCTAAAACAATATGACCTAATCACATTTGATTGAATTTATTTGACCTTTTTTCGGTCCACACCGACCCCTCCCCTACTCCCCTCAACCTAATCTATGCCCTTACCCACCCCCATATATATATATATATATATATATATATATATATATATTTCAATTTGACCGAAAAGAGGTAAAAAAATGTGATCAAATGTTTTTAGGTCAAGTATGCTAATACCGAATATAAGACTAAAAGGGCCTAAAAAGATGTCTTGCTTACCTACTTGCATGAGGCACGAAAGAGTAGAATGCTATTGGGATATTCAAAAGAGCAGTGTTTTACAATATCATATGGCGAATGGATATGACGCCTATGAATTAGAGAGGCATACCTGGTCAAGGGGATGAAAGAGCTGCAACGGGTGCATGCGTCAGTGTGGGTGCAGCAGATCAGACAACCGAATGCTGGTTAGTTTAACAATACAAAACAGTCGGAAGAATAGGACACTTAACCCATTTATTTAAACCTGTGAATTTGGCTTTTCAGAAGAACAATCCACATGTGTTCATTTTTAAGCAGTGGTCTTTCTGTGTTACATTGTTAGGGACATTTGTTTACTACTTCCAGTATTGTCCAACTGAAATCATATTCCGAATGTTGGTTTCCACATAATGCGCCACCATCGGTACAGGTAGGGATTTTTGGTGGAGTTTTGACCCGTGTTCAGATATCCTGACACTCATGATCCTGGACATCGTCCCCATGCATAGTTTCCTGCAGGGGCACGTGATGCATTAAACCACATTTGTAAAGTGTGTAAATGTCAATGGTTTGTTGTTGAATTTGTATACTCCACTTTTAATAATCAATGGACCAGCGGAACTCGGGGCTGATCTTCTGATTCCGCCTGAGATTTTGGAGTGGATCGCCCCAAGAACTCTTTATTATGTGTTGATCTTGTGAAATCAAACATTGACTTTCCACTATGTCTTGATGGGTTTGCTTTCGGCTAGCAATTCTTTGGGATCGCTTCATGACTGGACCTGCTATGTCTAGCAAAAGAGGCCATAATGCAGACCATATGATTATCATTCTCAGAAGAAGGTTAAGGCATGAGCTGTCCAGCCTGCAAATGGGCCCAGCTCTTTTTGTGGGTGGGAAATAAGATGTCCAGGAGGATTTAATCCTGTAATTAGAATTTGGGATTCTCTTTTCAAGTCTGACACATTTGTGTAACTACATCTGAGGCATAATAATTGCCCAAGAGGTACATTCGCTTTGAAGCCTTTGGTGTGTTGGCTTTCAAATAGAATTACGTTATTTCTAGCAGATTCTTTTTAATAGGCTGGTGTGCAGTTTGAACTTTGGTTTTTAATGCAAAAATAAAGAAACACAATTTGTTGACTCTCCTGTGCCACTGTGAATTTGAGATTGGGGTTCCTTGAGTTTACAGTTTGATTTGAGTCAATTCTATTCAGGTATTACTTCTTATTTTGAGGATTAAATCCACACTGTTGAATTCCTGATTTGTTTTATCCTTCAAGATTTCACACATTGTATGTTGTTTCCCAAATAAACATTAATATTTATTTTGTTTTTTGGAATGCAACACTTTAAAAATAGAGGTGTTGATCTAATGTCTCTCAGATGAAAATAGGATTATATAAATCGAGAGGCAGAACTCATGAGTTTATTTCAAAAGTAGTATTTGTTAAAAAGTGTTATTTGGAGTGTTGGACCAAAGATAGTCGAAGGCTACTCCTATTTTTTGTGTGGTTCGGAGATATATTCCTAAGTGTAAGCTCCGTTCCTAGGGTTTTCAAATACACAATCCATTTTGGTGTTGGGATTACAGTGTGGCCGGAATCGGGGATATCTCTGATCCGTAATTTTTTTGCGCAAACAAACATTTTGGGGTCTTCGTTGAAGCAGTCGCTTTGTTTCCAGTTATTTCCCAGAAGTCGTCATGACGTTGAGCCTACAGCACCATAAATGATGTCACGTTGCTCCAAATAACGAGTTCAGAGAACGGACAAACCGGGCTTACAGTGTCATTCCACATTATTGTTATGGACAGGCAACTGCTCACCAGCAGTTGTTTTTTTCCGTCCGAAGAAGCCCTCACTCGGGATTTGAAAACCATGGCACGCACAGTACGGCAAAATATAACTAGGCGGGAAAAGTTACAAAAAATAAGTGTCAGTAACCAACATGTACCAAATTTTTTTTAAAGATGAAACAGAAAATGTGCAAAGTGGTACACAAAAATATGTGCTCAAAGTTGACATTTTAGTAATATGTTACTAATGTCCAAGTATACCTATAGGTGGAGGTTAGAAACAGTGAGATTTTACATGCGCCGTAAGAGAAAACAAAATGGCAAGTACAGAGAAAGATGATAATTTAGGTATGAAACAAAAAAGAGTGGACAAATAAAAAAAAAATTGCTTCTCATTTCAAAGAAGACCAAAAAAACATGCAGTTATACACAAAGCTATGTGGACAAAGTAAGCGTTTCAAATTAGAAAGATAAATAGTAAAAAAGGTTGAGTGCAGTCATACCTTGCAAATGAGCAACGTGTGCACTCTGCAACATTACAGGAAAATTGTACAAGTGCAGAAAAATAATACGTCAATTATATTAGCACAATTAGATAGTTATGTAAAAATAAAGCACGGTTTGCTGTACAGTGGGCCAAAGTAAACTTACAAAATATTTACAGCCTCCATTCTTTTTCGGCAAAGCAGTCACAAATGTGTTTTCAGCGAAGAATCTTCGTTGACTGATATGCATGTCACTTACAAACTTTTTAAAACATAACCTTATCAATTGCGTTTTTTTTTTTTTTACACCCTTTCATTCCGTGAATAGCGCGCAGGTGTCTCAAGGGCTCAAGGTCAAAAAAACTATTGCCCCTTTACATTCACTCGGATGCGCGGGCGTACTGAGCGGTCAACCAAAAAAACAACTTGTGTGGCCTTCACTCAGAAGGCAAACACATTCTTGCTTTGAAGCAACATAATGAAATCTAATTATCAGAACCTCTACTCCCATACAGCTTCAGAAGCGCTGTTTGAAGCAAACCGTGCAGATGATGGCTTTAGTTCTCAAAACTGAAGAGGCCAATCTGAGGGAAATATTAGTGCAAAACACATTTTAATCCACACGCTGTAATTGGTCGTGGTGCAGTGAGCGCGAACTTCCATTTAAACGTATCATTTTGCAGACAGGAAAACTGCACTTTTTCACTTCGTGCTTCCACAGCTCATTGGGCCCCCTCAAAGGCCACCTTGTGAAATACTATTACTTAAGTGTGAGAAGTCTAATGCTCTCTTGTTTTGGAGCCGTTTCTGGCGGTATCCGCGCACACGAAACATTAGTAAAAGAGAGGGGGCCACCGAACAAAGCTACCTTACTGCACGCAGTTTTGCAAACAATCTGGGAAAGAGCCACATGGTTGTGAGCACAACCTTTTTCCCCCGTTCAGTGTAAGGGGAAAAAAGACGTTTTGAGAACCCCTCCCCCTTATAACTTTCTCCCCCCTGCACCAAACATGACCAAACTTTCCAACCAAAGTCAGAGTGTGCGATATATATTGTTTTCAAAGTTTGGCGACGATTCGTCCAAGGGTAGGACAGTTATAAGGCAGCCAAAAACTGTTCTTTCTATGGAAACAGCCATTCCACCAAAGCAACACAGTCACGAACGTCCCTCTCGAATGTGCTGCAGTGGGTGACTGCAGGACCTAGAGGTTAAGATACATGTCCACATACTTTTGAATGTATAGGTGTACAATGGCTTATACCTCCACCGCTAACAAGGTCGTTACTGGCTGCATGGGCTTCGGCAATGCAGCCAAGACTGCACACCCTCCCCAGAACCATCTGACATGTTAACCTATAAGACGAGTGTATGCACTGCAGTAATATGAAGTGGTGTTTCTGGGCAGGGCCTAGGGTTTTACGAGTATGATGTATGGGCTACGGGCTACAGCCATGGAAGCAAAACTCTACATCCTGCCCACAATCACCTCAGCGATGTACAGTAGTATCGATAGGTGTGCTATGCTTCACATATTCTGGCCAGACACTGCACTCCTACCTGTTTGTACATAGATATTATTGCAATGTATTGATGTGCACTGGCTTATATCTCCAGTGCTTATAACTTTGTACACTCTCTCCTCAACCATGTAAGCGATAATCAATGCTGCACGTGTAGCTATGGTCGTGACATGCAGCGGTGGTTGTGGGCAGGGGCTACAGTCTTGGAAGTATGGCCTTCGGCCTATGGCCATGCATCCAAGACTCTAGGCCCTGTCCACAACCACTGCAGCATGTCACAACCATGGTGGCGTACTAAGCAATAACACACCCATAGGAAAATGTAATATAATCGGGAAATACATTTAAAATTAATGGTCACTAACGCCACGCGAACATTTTCAAGGTGCCTGTACATAGCACGGGCTCAAATAGTAACCTTATTACATCCCTCATTTTCTGCACGTGCAAACATCCAGAAGAAGGCGCCAATGCAGATTATCTAGGCCCTGCCCACAACCACTGCAGCATGTCACGATCATGGTGGCGTACTAAGCAATAACACACCCATAGGAAAATGTAATATAATAAGGAAATACACTCAAAATTAATGGTCACTAACGCCACGCGTGTCCTGGGAACATTTTCAAGGGGCCTGTACACAGCACACTCAAATAGTAGCCTTATTAGATGCTTCATTTTCTCCATGTACAAACATCCTGAAGAAGGCGCCAATGCAGAATATAGGCAATTGCTGGCCAAACAAGTACAGTATTTCATCAGTCTCTTACTCTGTGATCCTCCCCACGCACTGTAGAGAGCAAAACATTTTCGAAAACAGCATTTCGGCTCTGGTAAGTAGCGCGCTGTCTTCGGATCCAAGATGTCGGGCGCATCCACACATTCTGACGTACATCACGGCTCGCTGTAGCCAATCGGTGCAGACGTCGTGGGTCCGTGGTGATGATGCCAACCCCCTGGCCAATCGGTATCATGTCCGCGGAGCGAACAGGGAAATGTGACCGCAGAGCGGACATAGATATCACTAATTTATTCAGACATATTTTTGGGTCGTTTTAAAGGAAAGTACTGGACGGATTGTCACCAAATTTACAAAAGTACGCTTTCGGGTCCAAGGTCCAAGCCCCTGCCCCTGGCACAAATTTGGTGCAAATCCGTCCAACGGTTTGGCCTGTAGCCATGCGCAAAGTTTTTCCCCATTCAGTCTATGGGAAAAAAAGACGTTTTGGGACCCCCCCTATAACTCCCCCCCCACTGAACCAAACATCACCAAACTGTGCAAAAAAAAATCAGAGTGGCCCATATACTTTTTTTTCACAGTTTGGTGAGGATTCGTCCAGGGGGAGCGAAGTTATAAGCCGCCCAAAGAGTGCTCTTCCTGTGGAAACAGCAACTTAACCATAACTACACGGCCCCTACCGTGGCTGTGTAATATATATATATATATTGTTTATTCCGGCAAAGCCATAAACAGCAAAAACATTTCAACAGCCATAGACATACATGTTAGCAAAAATAGTGTTCTCAGCCACTCATCGATAATCCGAATTATCAATAATAAAATACATTAGACCCTGACAGCCATGTTAGAACACTAAGTGTGTAAAATGAATTAATAAAGTGAAATTTGCTGATTACATGAAAAATATATAACATCTTGTAAAAAGTTATTATTATTGTGGTATTTATGGAGCGCTCACCTAGCTTCGAGAAGCAACAGAGCACTTTACAGAGTTTTACACCAACACAGATACATAGCGGAGCGCTTTACAGGATTACAGATGCATAACAGGACGCTTTTAATTGGTAACAACAGAACAGATATACAGCAGGGGTGTAGGATACAGAGGGGCAAAGAGGAGGGCCACAGCTGTAACGTGTGGTGAGGAGGAGAGGGGGGAGCATCTAGCGACTCGGGTGGAGCGAGGGGTGACGTGACAGCATAGGTGTTGAAGAGGCGAGACTCCTTGAAGAGTCTTTGAGTTATGAATTGTAGGAGCGAGTATTATGCTGCTGGGGGGGAGGTGCCATAGTATTGGCACTTAGGCAGCGAAGGCTTGTTTTATGGTCCTTTTCTTTTTTGCAGCAATGGATTTCAAGTCTGCATGTGTCCTGGCTTCTGGTGGTACGCTGTCCACGGGAGAGGCTGGGTTTCTCTGCAAGGTAGCTGGGTGACTTGATGGAAGCTGCCTTATAGATGATGCAGCAAGACATGAAGGTGATATCTCTATGCAGTCGGAGCCTGTGATCGTCGAGTAGGGCAGGGTTATGTGGTCATATCTGCCTAGACCCTTGATGAGGCATGCGGCTGTGTGTAGGACACTTCACAGGGGCATAAGGGAGTATGATGGGAGGCCTTTGAGGAGCGCATTGCCCTCATTCAGATGGGATAGAACCAGTGCTTGAAAGGTGGAATTCAGTCTTGGGGGAGGGGGGGCTGTGGGTTGAGCTTCAAGTATGCACTGGACATTGAAGACGATCAGCGAGAGACAGGTTTTGAGCCTATGGCTGTCATTGATGAAGTCAGTCTTGAGGTATGTCGGCATAGTGATGGATGTGGATGTTGTGTGTCGGTAGGAGGGCTCACAGCGGCTCCATGTATAGATTGAAGATCACTGGAGAGAGGATCGAACCCTGCGGGATTCCACAGGCGACAGGTAGCATTGGCAATCTACGAGTCCATTGTAACAAACTGCTTGCGGTTGGCGAGGTGTAGGACTTGAATCAGCACAGGACAAGGTTGTTGATGCCCATGCGTCGATGTAGGGTGTCCGTAAGCGCTTGGTGGTCTACTGTTTCGAAAGCAACCGAGCGGTCTAGTATAACCAGGAGACAGGAGTGGCCGTCATCAAGGATGTTGAGGGCGATGTCAACCACATGCATGGTTGCTGTGTCCATGCTGCATTTGGGTCTGAATCCGGATTGGTATGTTTGGAGGAGATTTTTGGGGTTGATGTGTTGCTGCAGTTGTGCAGCTATTGCTTACTCGATGATCTTACCTAGGAAGGGAAGATGGGTGATGGGGCGATAGTTAGCTAGGTTGTCGGGATCCAGAGTGGGTTTCTTTAGTTGAGGGAGGATTTTATCCTCTTTTTAGGGTCAATGGGAAGGTGCCTTGAGTTAGGGAGCTTTTGATGATCTCTAGGTAGGGAAGGAGAGCTTCTGCGGGGAGGGTCTTAACGATGGATGCTGGGAGGATGTCATCTGTATACGATGTGGCATTGGGGGCAGCCAGGGTTTCTACCAGGTCCTCTGTCGAGGGTGTCTTGAATGTTGTCCAGGGTGTGGAGATTTCGCGAGGTGGGATGTGAGGTGGGTCTGTGGATGCAGAGATGGCGTCTGTGCTGGCGAATCGTGCTGAATTTGTCACTGAAGAAAGTGTTGATGGCGGTGGATTTTTCGGATGGAGTGTGGTATGGCAGGGTTGACGTACTGCTTGACCACTTTGAAATGGGCTCTGCTTTTGTTGTTGCTTCTCCTATGGTATTCTGATAGTAGGAGGCCTTGGGTGTGTAGATTAGTTGTCGGTGGGTTGCTTTGAGTTCCTTGAGCAGCACCAGGTCAGACACAGTCCTGCAGTGGTGCCAGGTTTTCTCTTGTTTCCTGATGACTCTTTTGCTGAGGTGCTGTGTACCAGTGTGCTGATGGTTTTGGTTAGCAGGTGTGTTGTTACAGAGGTGCATGTTTGTTGATGGAAGGTGGCACTAAGTGCTTCCAGTAGAGAGTCGCAGTTTGATTGGGGGTGTTCGGTCATTGTGAGGTGCAGGTTGGTGAGGACTTCCACTGGGAAGTTCTTGGAGGACCTGCAGGTTTGTCTGCTGGAAGTGCTTGACTGGGTGGTGTGCAGGATGTTGAAAATCATGGCTAGGTGGTCAGACCAGTCAAGCGGGAAAAGAGAGCTGTAGTGGAGGGAAGATAGTGCAGTGATGATTAGGTTGAGGTGTTTACCTTCCTCATGTATTTGGTCTTTCATGTGCTGTGTGAGGTTAAGGGTGTCTAGAAGGCTGAGGAGAGCGTCCTTCATCCGTTTGGCAGTCTTGTTACCTGGGAGGTTGAAGTTTCCTAGGAAGATGTTTGCGTGTCTGATGGACATGGTGGTGACCAGGTCGATTAAGTCTCTGATGAAGGCGGTGTTGGGTTTGGGTGGTCTGTAAATGAGATGGAAGGTGACTGTGTCTGTCAGGGAGAGCAAGAAGTGGCAGGAGAGGACTTTGAAGGAGCCAATTTTGGTGACGTAAAGTCTGATGCAGGGCCACGAGGTCTTGTGTATGACTGCAAGACTTCTGCCTGTCGTGTTCGGCCAGCCTCTGTCTTGGATGCTGTAGCTGTCTGGGACAAGGACGTCTAGGATGTGGGTGGAGGTGTGTGTCATCCAGGTCTCAGTGATGAAGATGGTGTGAAGGTCGTGTGCAATGTCTGCTGCATGGGTGATAGCTGAGCGGATGTTGGTGAGCATTAACTTCCATGTTGTGGACGTGAGGGGGTGTTGATGGTCTTGAGGCTGATGTGGGTGAGGTTACTGCATTGCTGAGTGCATGCCTGTGAGGGGGAGAGATGTCATTGATGTTGGAGTTGCCTGGTGATGGTGGGGATGGCCTGTGGGGACGGACGGAGAAAAGACATGTCGGCACATGCTTACCTGTTGTCTAAGCAGGAGTTCAGGCCCTGGTTTCTGCCAGTCCAAACAGGAATTGCCCTTTTATTCATCTGCCCTTTACTTCAGAAGCACCTGATCTAAGCGGTACGAGCAGAAAGGAAGGGGCAGGACTAAGGTGGGTGGAGCTTATGCCAGGTGACCTAGATCCACTTACACCTGTTCACCAAACGCAAAAGAAACGGGGCTGGAGGGCAGTTTAAGGCAGGGGAAACGGGTGGGAAAACAAGAAGGTGCCACAGATTAATGTGATTGACAGGTGGGCGGGGCGTAGGCCAGATGACCTAGATCCACTTGCACCTGCTCACCAACTGCCAACAAATGTACAATACACTCAATTATAAAGGAGGGAGAAATCTTACTCTTCTGTTTTAACAAATAGTCAGTACTTCAATTGCTTTGTGATGGGAATGTTGTTGTAGAAAGTTTCCACGTGAATGATTTGCTGCCACATAACAACACGCTATCAGAGAGTTCGGCTCGTTTGGCATGCGTACCAGAGCAGCATTATTTCACAGGGAGCATAATCTCGGGGGTCCATACTTGCCAGAAGCAGAGAAACCACTCTCATGGATGCAAGGGAAGACCTTTGCAGGGCTATGGACACTAAACAAAGCATACCCTTCCTTGAAATATCTGTTTAACATGGCACAGTATGGAATCCTCCTGGGCCAACTACACAGTAGGTATAGGAGGAGGTAGCCTTCGATGGTTAGCCTTTTTCGGCTGCGCAGTCAACTTAGGACATTTTATGTCAAACCTTTGCTTCCTCTCCTGATGAGTTACCCATTAGTCAGCCCCCCCCCGTGTGTTCAACACTTGAATGCAGCCTGTAGCAGAACCCATTGACAAAAGGTTCTGCGTTCTTCCAACTGTACGCTGATGGCATACCAACCGGTTCTCAGTCTGGACATTCATCCTAGGTTATGCAAAATGATCTCAAAATGCCAATAGAGTATTCACCATTGAATGCTAGACAACAGCCTGTGTCTGAACGATACCAAACATGGCAAGCGCAACTTGGACTACAATATTCCCACAGTTTACCTTTGAAATGGCCTGTCTTTCCACGTAACCACAGGATCCAAAGTTAGTCACTTCTTATGATAACTCGACTTTCAATCCACAGGTAAACACACTCGCCCGCAATGCCCACTTCCAACTACTGAACTATTAGACCTTTATTGGAGATGAACTACAAATCTGAGTTGACTAGATACTTGAGTTTATCGTGCCCAGGCTATTGCAATGGCCTCTACACTGGCCGCTATATGAATGTCACGAACCAACTACAGATGGTAGAGCCGAGACTCATTCTAGAAATTTGTGGGGCTTATTTGCAAAGTTGCTCACGCAGGCGACTCCTTACAATCCCTGTTGTTTACCACGTGTTGAAAAAGTAGATTCACTGATTCATGTTTACTTGTCGCTGGTCACCGGATGCAGACGGATATTAAGCCCATACCGTCCAAAAACATCAGAAAAACCACAAAAGATTCCAGGACTCAGCGCCAATAGTAAAGGTTGTTTACTAGCATGAACTGTATCAGTCGTAGCTATATATACAGAAAGAAGCCCTCTACTTGGTAACGCGTTTCGGCTCCCACGAGCCTTTGTCAAATCGGGGCTATGTCGGTTCAAACAAATATATTATTATATTGAAGTATTACCATTCATACCACAATTCAAAATTGCATATAGCATGTCAAGTTAGTAGTTTGCAAACATGTATGCCATTGGTTTAGACAGAGAAACAAGGGTTGGTGAAGGGGAGGATTGAGTGGGTTCAGAAAACATCACAGAGATCACAAAAATGAAAAAACAAACATGTATGGAGAAAGAAAATCGAAAAGTACCCATTAGTACAATTATAGAATTAAGGAGAATCCTGACTTAAAAAACTAAAAAACACATTAGAGAATCCGCTTACCCAACATAATTCTGAAAAAATCCGTATGACTGTTGTCCAATATACAGTAATGGGGACAAATCCCAATGACAGAAACTCTAGAATTGAAGAGTTAAAAATAACCCCAAATTAGTCTAATAATATAATTATCAAATGGTCACCCATAGTGATAGTAAGGCAACCTATATCAAATGTGGAGTGGATACCTATACAGGTCCTGGTCCCCATACCTTTTAATACTGTGGGGTAGCTGCTAATATTATACTTTCATAACCAAATGCTCTAACTTGAACGATATCAAAATCTGACATAAAAATAAAAATAAAATTGAGAGGTGACTATCCTCCATATAATCTAGAGCCCATTTTGTTTTGGTTAGCGCGGCATTCAAGCCCCGAATAATATACTGTCATGATCTCTGCTTCAGGGTTTTCCCAACTCCCTTGGAAGCAGATCCATAACCCAGGTTCCGAGTGCCAACCAGTCCCAATTGGGACCTTTTGGACCCAGTCCTGGCGCCAGTGGCACCAGGCTCATAAATATGCCCAGTCCGAGCGCTGGAAGCGCCGGGCTCATAATGCTTGGGTGGACTTACCTGCAGCAGACCATGCTGCTTACTTGCCTGCCAGTTGAGCCTCTGATCCTCTTCTGTTTGGAACTACTTTTCCTGTTGGGTGGGGCAGGAGCCACTCCCTAGATTCAGAACACTGGAACTCTTCTGGAAAGCAGGAACTCTTTTCTTACCTAGGCGTGGCTGTGGAAGGAGACACCTAAGCACTACAGGAGGCTATTTAAACCACACCCGATGGATGAATCTTGCTTTGCGTTATTCTGCATCCTCTGCAGCAGAACGCTCATCGTGTCTTCTGCATCTGATCCTGGGCCTAAGGAAAAAGGCTTACCATCCTGAATCCAGTCTTCAGCAACACCTATAAAGACAAGAAAGAACAGGTTAGCATTACGGTCTTCAGTGACAGCTCTTCACTTACCTAGTCCATCGGCTGTCACCAACGCCTCGCGCTGCATTCCGGCATCTGAAAGACAAAAGCTTACCAACTCTTTGCACGCTCCGGAGGTCTTCACACTGCATTCCGGCATCTGAAAGACAAAAGCTTACCAACTCTTTGCACGCTCCGGAGGCCTTCGGCGCTGCATCCCGCATCTGAAAGACAAAACAAGGTGCGTTTAAAGACATTGGGGAACTTTAATACTCACGTGCCATTACTCCTTTCCACATCTAACCCAGTGGGTATTCCGGCACCCTGCAGCCGCTCCGAACTTGTACCTGCAAAATAAAAAGACAGTTAAAGCGCATCGTGAAGCAGGCAACAAGCGCTTACTTACGTGCTTCCAGGCGCTTCTATTCATCACACGGGCTCCATCTTCAACTCACTTCAGCCCGTCATCCGCCATCGCCGGAACCCTGCAAAACAAGAGACATCATTACTAAAGACTTTAAAGACATTAGAATTACTCGAAACTTACCGTTCGTGCAGTAAACGACGGACAGCAGTCCTCTGAAGTCAAGAGGCCTGCTCCCCTTATCCAGTGAAGAAACTGGTTACAGCACCCTGCCCCGAGGCAGATGGAGAGCACAGCGTTCACTTACCTAAGGTGAGAGCGTTAACCTTTGGGGTTCTACAGGAGAAGAGAAAGGGAAGAAGAGAGAGACATTCAATAACCCAGTTCCTTAATCCCATATTTTCTATCTGCAGACATCTTACCCATTCGAGTCAGACATACAGCGCACAGAGGTCCAGCCCAAAGAGCCAGCCGTGTGTTACACATCACCTTTGAAGATACGGTATAAGCCCAGTCAAGACCGGCGCCTCTACGGGAATCAGGTGAGCGTTACATATACATGTAGGCACTCGAATTAGCGGTCCAATGCCCATTATGTTACATTTTACACGGCAGTCCTGCCAGGAAACATTACAAATATAAACACTCGCACTAGCGTGTGTGCGAAGTGAGATGAGAGCATTTGCTTTCAGCGAGTGTGTGCGAGGTGAGATGAAAGCATTTGTATTCAGCGAGTAAGTACAGATTATTTACTTACTCTATTCCTCTGGTTTCACTTGCGTCGGCTGCTCAAAATGCGAAGGCAGCCGGCGCCATTTTGAATATCATTAAAGAGGCATTAGGAATCCATGGTAACGTGTCAAATTGTTGCCATGGGAGCCTCTCTAGTACTTGCTCACCATAGCTAAGGAGTTCAGCGGCCACTAATGCCGCCATGCTGGAATGGTAAAAACCAAAAACAAAAAGACATGCACTCGCGCGTTAGCACAGTGCTTCCCAAACTCTTATCACAATAATTGTAATGGGCGGCTACTACGGCCCCCATAATAATACATAATCGAATGAGACTGAACCTAATTTAGCGGCTAAAGTCTCCCAGCATATAAGTAGTGGGCGGTCCCCATGACTCTAAAAATAAAAAGTATAATACAATTAGAGTGAGCCTTTTTGCTGGCTGAAATCTCCCAACATATCGCTTGCTTCTATGCGAATTATGCCCCATATGCAAAAGGCAATATAATGCATAAAGTCCCAAGGTGTTATAACACAAAGTCATTAGCAAAACATTTTTTCTTTAGGTATTTAGATGTGTGCTAGACCCCACATAACCTAATGTTGGGCTAAAATATAGCACCAACTCTGCATTTTAGTCGCCGGTTCCCATAAGTTACCCGTTACTCCACTAGCAATACAAGGGAATACTTATCTTTGCACAAAGTGTAAGTGCATTCCATCAGTAAATTAGCTATAACAGATAGAGACTTTTAACCCATCACTTGTACAGTTACAAAAATAATAAGAACACTCTACAGAAATGACACCATCTACTTGTCATTGTTAAGGCCAGTGACGGTGGAATTAAAAAAGCATATAATGCGTGTTTCTGACTGCCTCAAAGCCTTGAGTCTATCTCCTCCTCGTTTGCTCAGTGTAACTTGCTTGAGGCCTATTAATCTAATATCCGCCTTATTTTGCATCTGATGACAGCTTTGCCAGTGTTCAGCTAAGGGCAAGGAAATGTCTTGACTGCCAATTTTCGCCAGATGCTCCCGAATGCGTATTCTTAGTTCTCTTTTGGTGCTGCCAATGTAAATCTTATTACAAACACAAACAATACAATAGACAACTAGAATGCGGTTCTAGAAGGAGAGGAAGGAGGGGGGGGCAAGAAGCATCGCGAATCCAGACGCTGTCCATGTGGACAAAAGGCTAACGAGAGCCAGCTCCAAGGAGGCGAGCGGCAGCAAGTAATGGAGGATTTGGTACTCAATCTATCAAGCAGAGAATTAATTGTGGATGAAAGATGTCTTCTTAACAAGGGCTTATCATTTGCACCTACATGTGACTCAAACAAAGTAGATGTACATATAGACTTGTCTAAATTCGCAAGTTGAAGCTTAAAAAGTTTTTTGCTACTAAAGCACCTGGCAGCTTTGTAAGAAAGGACCCAGTAATTCCAACTCGTGACTATTCAATTCAAGATGTTGAAGACACCTTTTTGGTCAGATCTCTAGTAGAAAATGAGCAATTTGCTACATTCAATCTCCTGGATGAACTAAGGGTGAGATCTAGTACCTTGACAAGTAAAGAGTTGAAAACAACTTCCAAATTTGTGCCTCAATTACCGGTGGACAACTTAATAGATACCTTTTACAAAGCAGTATCGCAGGATTTGTATGAAATGGATGCACGTAAAAAGAAAAAATATCGGCAAGCGCTTAGGGGCAACCGTGTCAATTTAACACAGGGAGAACGAACAGCACTTAAAAGATTGAAATTAGACACACAGATTGTCATTAAGGAAGCTGACAAAGGGGGGAACATTGTTACAATGAACAGGGAGGATTACCTAAAGATGGCCAACAATCACCTATCAACCCCCGGGTGTTATCAAAGAAGACCTGACAATTTCAAGAAAGAAGCTGTTGAATTACTTGAAGAAAACATCTTGAATTGGCATAGGAAAGGACTCATTACGGATGAGGAAAGGACATTCCTAACAGTGAAAGAACCAGTGACTCCAACGATGTATTTCCTTCCTAAAATACACAAGGAATTTGATACCATACCGGAAGGACGCCCAATCATGAGTGGGATTGGGTGGATAACTGAAAATGTCTCGGAATATTTAGATGCTATCCTCAAGCCAAGAGCAGCCCTGCTTAAATCATATTTGCAAGACTCAACAAGTCTCATACGTAAGTTACAGAACTTTGAATGGCTCAATACCTATTACCTTGCCACTTTGGATGTTAAAGCCCTCTATACGTCCATTCACCATAAATGGGCAACCGCCTCCATTGATTACACCTATGGGAATGATTCCGCCTCTTACTGCAATCAAATTCAAATGCTGAAAGAAATGTTGCAACTGACCTTGGATCTCAACTTTTTTACACTTGACAACAACATATACCGACAAACTAAAGGAGTGGATATGGGCACTAAATATGCTCCAGCCCTAGCCAACCTTGTGATGGGTATGCTAGAGGACAAAATGGTATACACATCACCTTTCTTTCGTAACAGGATTAAAATATGGACTCGATATATTGATGATGTTTTTTGCATCATTGATGGGAGCACAGAGGAATTTCAAGATTTCGTTCATTCATTGAACCAAAATTGTTATGACGTACAGTTTGTAGGCGAATGTAATAAGAGTAGTATTAACTTTTTGGACCTGACAATAGAAATAGAAGGCACCCAGCTCTACACTAAGACATTCAGGAAACAGACAGAGGTTAATTCCACACTTCATGCAAGTAGTTGTCATCATCACCCTACAATTCAGAATATACCATTAGGAGAGTATATTAGAGCTAGACGCAATTGTCAACAGGATATTAAGTTCAAAGAAGAATGTTCGCTATTACGAGACTGTTTTAAAAACAGGGGTTACTCGGACAAATGTGTTAAAGCTGCTTATAAGAGAACCAAACGTATGCAACAGCAAGATACTCTTCAACCGAAAGCTGACAGAACCACAGATGGACCAACTGGACCCTGCTTTATAATGCAATACTGCAGGGATCATCAGCAGATTCAACGAATATTAGAGAAACATTGGTATCTGTTGAAACTTGACGATCACATCACCAAAGTTATAGAGGAGAGACCTCGCATGATCTTTAAGAGAGCTGGGACGCTCAAAACCATGCTCAGTCCATCACTATTACCAGACATTGAGCAAATGAATCGACAACCTGGTTATCCAGCAACTTTAGTGGGTTCAGGAAATGTGGCATGTGTACTCAATGTAGATATGCCCATCAACAGACGACGGAATTTACGGATGGTCATGGCAAGAAATGGTCTATCCGCCAGGGGATTAACTGTAAAGCTAAATGTGTTGTCTATTGTATTGTTTGTAATAAGATTTACATTGGCAGCACCAAAAGAGAACTAAGAATACGCATTCGGGAGCATCTGGCGAAAATTGGCAGTCAAGACATTTCCTTGCCCTTAGCTGAACACTGGCAAAGCTGTCATCAGATGCAAAATAAGGCGGATATTAGATTTATAGGCCTCAAGCAAGTTACACTGAGCAAACGAGGAGGAGATAGACTCAAGGCTTTGAGGCAGTCAGAAGCACGCATTATATGCTTTTTTAATTCCACCGTCACTGGCCTTAACAATGACAAGTAGATGGTGTCATTTCTGTAGAGTGTTATTATTTTTGTAACTGTACAAGTGATGGGTTAAATGTCTCTATCTGTTATAGCTAATTTACTGATGGAATGCATTTACACTTTGTGCAAAGATAAGTATTCCCTTGTATTGCTAGTGAAGTAACGGATAACTTATGGGAACCGGCGACTAAAATGCAGAGTTGGTGCTATATTTTAGCCCAACATTAGGTTATGTGGGGTCTAGCACACATCTAAATACCTAAAGAAAAAATGTTTTGCTAATGACTTTGTGTTATAACACCTTGGGACTTTATGCATTATATTGCCTTTTGCATATGGGGCATAATTCGCATAGAAGCAAGCGATATGTTGGGAGATTTCAGCCAGTAAAAAGGCTCACTCTAATTGTATTATACTTTTTATTTTTAGAGTCGTGGGGACCGCCCACTACTTATATGCTGGGAGACTTTAGCCGCTAAATTAGGCTCAGTCTCATTCGATTATGTATTATTATGGGGGCCGTGGTAGCCGCCCATTACAATTATTGTGATAATAGAGTTTGGGAAGCACTGTGCTAACGCGCGAGTGCATGTCTTTTTGTTTTTGGTTTTGGTTTTTACCATTCCAGCATGGCGGCATTAGTGGCCGCTGAACTCCTTAGCTATGGTGAGCAAGTACTAGAGAGGCTCCCATGGCAACAATTTGACGCGTTACCATGGATTCCTAATGCCTCTTTAATGATATTCAAAATGGTGCCGGCTGCCTTCGCATTTTGAGCAGCCGACGCGAGTGAAACCGGAGGAATAGAGTAAGTAAATAATCTGTACTTACTTGCTGAATACAAATGCTTTCATCTCACCTCGCACACACTCGCTGAAAGCAAATGCTCTCATCTCACTTCGCACACACGCTAGTGCGAGTGTTTATATTTGTAATGTTTCCTGGCAGGACTGCCGTGTAAAATGTAACATAATGGGCATTGGACTGCTAATTCGAGTGCCTACATGTACAATATTCGGGGCTTGAATGCCGCGCTAACCAAAACAAAATGGGCACTAGATTATATGGAGGATAGTCACCTCTCAATTTTATTTTTATTTTTATGTCAGATTTTGGTATCGTTCAAGTTAGAGCATTTGGTTATGAAAGTATAATATTAGCAGCTACCCCACAGTATTAAAAGGTATGGGGACCAGGACCTGTATAGGTATCCACTCCACATTTGATATAGGTTGCCTTACTATCACTATGGGTGACCGTTTGACAATTATATTATTAGACTAATTTGGGGTTATTTTTAACTCTTCAATTCTAGAGTTTCTGTCATTGGGATTTGTCCCCATTACTGTATATTGGACAACAGTCATACGGATTTTTTCAGAATTACGTTGGGCAATCGGATTCTCTAATGTGGTTTTTAGTTTTTTAAGTCAGGATTCTCCTTAATTCTATAATTGTACTAATGGGTACTTTTCGATTTTCTTTCTCCATACATGTTTGTTTTTTCATTTTTGTGATCTCTGTGATGTTTTCTGAACCCACTCAATCCTCCCCTTCACCAACCCTTGTTTCTCTGTCGAAACCAATGGCATACATGTTTGCAAACTACTAACTTGACATGCTATATGCAATTTTGAATTGTGGCATGAATGGTAATACTTCAATATAATAATATGTTTGTTTGAACCGACATAGCCCTGATTTGACAAAGGCTCGTGGGAGCCGAAACGCGTTATCAAGTAGAGGGCTTCTTTCTGTATATATAGCTACGACTGATACAGTTCATGCTAGTAAACAACCTTTACTATTGGCGCTGAGTCCTGGAATCTTTTGTGGTTTTTCGAGACTCATTCTAGGCCTCGGCCTCCAAGGCCATATCCCCTATGCACTCTCATCCCTTTGCTGGCTCCCCATCGAGGAACAAGGTTCCACATTCTCTGCTTGACTTCGAGCATATGGGGCCTTTGGACCCCAGCCACTTGTCTTGTCTCCTCGCCAACTACCTCCCATCAGGATGGCTCAGACCTTCACAAGTGAAGGAACTACAAACTATTGCAGCCAATGGAATGAGCATGGTATCTAGGGTGCTTTTCTCACCCAAGGTCCACAATTCTGGAACTGTCCCTCTGCACTTGAGATCACGAGAAAGTGCTCCAAGTTCAGAAAGGCTTCAAAGCTGAACTTTGCAACCAAGCCTTCTCGTAATTCAGTTTTTCTGTGCGAGTGCTGTCTGATCTGATGTTATGCTGATTGCGCATAACCTGGGCATGATGTATGCACACTATTCCCATGATTGTCCATGTTTGCTAGAATCATGGGAATGTGACCTTGGCTTAGCTGTGAATGGGCTTTCTACACCCCCTCCGACACCCCCTCAAACGTTGGATCCCGCCCTTCTATCCTAGCTGTCCCGTATCAGTCCTACCCTCCATCCCGAGACACACACTTTCCACATTAAAGAGCCATGAAGCGACTGGGTTGCGTGCAGCACATTGCACAGCACATATTATGTGATATTGGCTGGCACTGCATAGTCATGTGCGGAGCACCTGGAAGCATAATGGAATCAGAAGCATGATCCATTGGCACAGGTGCAGCCGTGTTGAGCATGTTGCCTGTATGTGTGCGCCGAGCCCGATGCCAGACCTTATTACTGCATAGAACGCTTTGGAACCCCCCCCCCCTCCTCTTGTGCTTCTTTCATCCTGGTCTATTTAAGGCTCACGAGTGCTCAGACACCTCCAGCCAACTGAGCCAGGATTACACTCTAGGCAACTGCCAGAGAGTCAATGGCATTCCTTGCTCGTAAGAAGTTTCGTAAAGAATTAAACACCTCTCTCAACAAGCATTCCCTGCTCTGACCGCTACAACATACCCTTCACAAACCTCCCTGCTACATCCAGGCAGGGCCCTGTCTGGGCCATGGACACACCAGGCAGGTGCCTAGGGCCCCACCACAGAAGATTGGCCCTGCAAGCAGCAAATATAGCCCAAATACCAGGTAAAGGGAGTTGGGCTAAATGTCGCTGTGCCGCACAGGTCCAGCATCCAGGTTAAAGTATGCTGCTGGTGCCAGGGTGTTAGCCAACATCCGCCTGCGTCTGAGGTAGTGCAGGAATTCAGTGCTTAATTTGTAGAAAAAATAAGTGCCAGGGGTCAAATATGTTCTAGCATCTGGGCCACATCAGATGGGCAACTGGCCCACTGTTGCCCCCACAGTGTCTGCAAATTAAGAGTTGATGCTGCAACGCCCACTGGCTATTTTGGGTGATGAGTGCACTGGCCATGGCAGATGCTCAAATGACAGATGCCAAACAACAAACAATAAAAAAACATGCTCAAGACAAATGTTTAAGTGCTTCTGGAACACATCATCATTGTTAGTATTTTGCATGGATTGTATAGGTGAAAACTGGAATGGGTTGACCGTCTATCCACAGAAAAACAAGCAAACCTGCTTTCTGACTAAGCTTAGTTGATTGACAAATGCAGGAAAAAGGATCACTGAACTGTGAAACGTGTGTGTCAAACATTGCAGGAAAACCTTTGTGTATAGGTGTACATGTGTTAGTGCTGCTGGCTGGTGCCTGTCCTCTGGTTGCCAACCCCACACTAATGTTGTAGTGTTGCTGCGTATTGCAGTAGGGGAGGAGTGCCAATGACATGCAGGAGGACTGGAGAAGTGTGTGGGTGTGGCCAGCTCAAGCACCCCGCAACGTCACCTTCCAACTCATTATTATCAATGAAAATGGATAACTACCACTCTGCTGTCTACGTGGGTCATGAAGTTCATGAATAACGATGTGACGACAATGTGGCCAGTGCACAATGTTGTTGCTTGTCGTGTGACAACTGCTGAGTAAGATTTAATAAAGTTGCCAACACACAACATACTGTGTACTCTACAGACAAGGCTGGGCGCTCTTAAACTGCTACCATGGTTATCTGGCGCAGTGTAACAGGACAGTAACAGAAAACACATACAGGCTGCCTTAGCCCATCAGGGGTTCCCCTGCAACACTCTTTAGTCTCCCTAGGCAACAGCGCGCCTTGGCTTCCTAGCTAGTTTGACCCTACTGCTACATATACAAAGCACACATCACGGACAGACCTCCTGTAACCCACGGATGATCTAGCCACACGCTCAACCCACTGAGCTATCTCACTGCACACCTGTTGTGCGATATCCCCACAGGCTTTCACAAATGCCTGACGAGCAGCCCACGTGGCACCAGGCTGTTGCTCTCCGGGATCGAACGCGAATCCTATGAAAGCTGAAAGGGGACTCCCACCGTCTGTGTTTTGTTGTTTAAGGGAAGCGGTCAATAGGGGCGCACAAATTAACCCGCTGTTCTATTTCCGCAACATGCAGGTGGGAGGGGTTCACTGTCGCCACAGACTCTTGAAATAGGAAGGTGCTGTGTGGTTTCCCGCCAGACGGCTTGTTTGTTGAAGGTGTGCTGCTTTCCCAGACACCTGCCCCTCCCCGCTGAGATTTCCCAGCAGCAGGCCGGCTTCCGGCTGCCTCTGCTGGCTGCGTCACGTGTGGGCAACAGTTCAACTGCATGAGACTGTCGCCGCCTGTGACGGGAACCCGGTAGACTGGCTGGGTGGTGTCTCTTCCTAGCTTGAAAATGAGTATCAGTGCGACAGAAGATTGACCGGTGTTTTTTCTAAACCAGGAGAGTCCAACTGCAGGCCGAGAGGGATGCAACCCTGATGGGGTTTTCATGATATCCCTCATTAATATTCATGAGCAAAAATTTGCCCACATTTCGAATCATTGTATGCAAATTTATATCATGAATATTAATGAAAGGTATCCTGAAAATCTAACATGTTTACGCCCTCAAGGCCTGGAGTTGGACAACCCTGTGTTTAATAAACCAAAATAGTAAGGAAAAACGAAGGCTTTGCGATGATTTGGTAACACGGGCCCTTGGGTGGCTTTCAGGATATGGGGT
Source organism: Ambystoma mexicanum (assembly GCF_040938575.1). Classification (NCBI taxonomy): domain Eukaryota; kingdom Metazoa; phylum Chordata; class Amphibia; order Caudata; family Ambystomatidae; genus Ambystoma; species Ambystoma mexicanum. Next base: position 501,747,816 of record NC_090938.1, read on the forward strand.
GCCGATGGATGAGTGTAGGAGGGCATTGCATGTCTGTCTTGTTGATCGATCATACATTATGTACCACATTCGATTGTCATCTTTCCACCACTGTCCAGCCTCCTACTCCCCCTTTAAATGCGTAGGTCACATTTGAGAATAAGGTAACATGCACATTTTTTAAAATAGTGCAAATTAAACGAACGCATTCTCTACCCTCCGTACATTTGCGCTTTTGTTTGTGAATCTGCCCCAAAATTTCTCCCACGGTGCCTAGGCTTGACTAAGTTTGTTACGTGCGCTACACCAGCATCATAGATGTGTCATGGTCCCGCTGAGCTACAGATTAGAAATGCGCAAAGCTGATGCTGAGCTTGGAGGCTCTCCGGTCCACTCACCCTGCTTTGGGGGGCATGGGTGAGAAGGACAGTTGAATTGGTAGGTTTCCTCCGCATCTTAGTGCCACTTTTGCAGAAACGGGAGTGCAGTTTGCAGGTCACACATTTCAATTCGGGCAAGCCCCACTCAGTCTGAAATGATGTCGTCGTGCACAGCGAGTCATGTTTCATGCAGCACTGCAGAGGTGTAGGTTTGTGGCAATAAAGGTTATAGAAACGACATGATTGGTCTTCTAGTTCATCTGTCTACGGGTTCCCAGGCAGATTCCCATCTGTGACCATGGTAAGCCAGGGACGTCATTTCACCAAAATGCCTGGGGTAGCGGAAGTGACATCACATGACCCTTGACCCCTGATGATATCACAGGAAGTGATGTCATTTGACCCCACCCCAAAGTGATGTCGCGGGAAGCAATGGAACAAGACCTTTCACCCTGTGACAAAACAGGAAGTAGCATCACATAGCATTGTACACTACGAAAAATATGGTTACGGTATCACTATAATGTGATGTACATTTCATACCTGAATGGATCGCCATATGTATTGTTAAGATCAGTGTGTATAGGCCCATTTTACCAAATTACTGTGATTGCAAGCAGACGCCCATGACCAAATGATAATGATGTGTTATTATATAGCACTTACGCTTAAGCACTTTACTTAGAAGAAATATGCACCCAATATCAGCCAACCTGTGTTGGTACTCATTTATCGACCTCAGAAGGATGAAAGGCTGAGTTGAGGCGTTTGAGAACAGACTAAATCAGTGACTCACCCCCTGAAGTGTGCCTGAAATAAACCTTTAATGAGTCTAGCAATTATTGTATAGAATTCCAGAAAGACACATTGTTTGGCATTCCTATTCTTTCTTATTTAGGTTCCGTGCTGAAAGTGTTAGACTTGTGGCCCTCATGTTCTTTTTCTTATTTTTTTAAGAGGCCTGAACAAGAAAGCTAGCCACTCCAGAATTAAAAAGCCACATGGTGCTGGCCACAGCCCAGGAGCTTGCATTGCAAAAAAAAATGTTTAGAGGTCGCAAGGGAGACCTCAGAGGTCACTCTGGCGACCCCCAAATGACATCGCTGATGGTAACTCCATCTGGGGGCTCAGAGCAGACCCCTCTCTATTTAAAGCTGGCCTTCAGGTTGGAGTTGGCACCACTTAGCCCGGAGCTGGCACCCATTGCTAGGATATTTGTACAGTCTTCGTGCCAGGTTGAGGAGCGAGTACATCTTTGCGGATCTGTTACAGCAAAAGGCCTGAAGAAAGCTAGCGATGGAGTGAATGTGGAAGGCCCATCGCTGCAGCGCCTCTGGCAGTTGGTCCCAGGACCGGCCTCCTCTGGCACTGCTTTACACCTACTGCGCGCCACTTGTGTGAAATCAAACGCCCAACTAGTGAAAATCAGAATGTTTGCCGGCCATCTTTGTACCCTGGTGAGAATGAAAAGCCCCCTAGTAACCAGGAAGGGGCCCTCTCAAGTGTGCACTGCTCATGGGTTCTTCACATTTGCTCGTGCACACATACGCATTCACCGCATTCACTTGTGCACCGATGATGCACACGCTCTCATTCACACGTGCAACTATACAACATACACTTTCATTCACACGTGCACCCAAACATACACTCATTTGTACACATTCTGCCACACACACACACATTCACTACAGATACATTTTTTTTTACCTGCAGCCCATGTCCAGAATCCACTACGTCACAATAGGGGGGAACGGATTCCCCAACAGCTCTCCGGCTCCCACGCAACATGAACAGGAAACGGGAAGCAGGGAGCACATTCTGGCTCCTGCAAATTAGTGCAGGGTCTGGAGCTTCCCCTGGAGTATGCTTCAGCAGCTCTGAGTGTCCAGGGGGTGCAGGAGCACCCCCTACACACATTCAGAGCTTGTGTAGCCCAGCCTGCATCCCCACAGGCCATGCAAGTCTGGGGTAGCAAAAGGCCCCTGGCCTTCCATGAACCTTTGGGCATGCGTGCTGAGGTACAAACTGTCGAAGGGAAACTGTCTATAAATAGACATGTCATGGGACCACTTAGTGAAACTTAAAGCATTGTTAAAACTATAGTCCCTCTCTAGAACTGTCCATCTGTTTCATATCAAGAGTGAAATCTAACCAAAAAATGTGAGGGGTGGAAGGTTTTGAATTAGTGCTTTGGGCAATCTTTCACACCACCATTGTTAGGCTGTCTGGGCCATTGAAGAAGGGGGGGCAGCCATATGCAAATCAGTATTGGAGCTGTCACCAATGGGAGCAGATCAGCCCGGACTGCTAGGCCCATTCCCCTGTCCATGGAAACACAAGCAGCCCTCAACATGTTGTGGTCTGAAGCTTGGTTTCAAATGGTGCATTGAGCCAAGGACCCACATCAGAGGCCGAAACATGGCTGGGGTTGCCTGTTATCTCATGCAGAAGAGGTATAATCTAGCAGTTTCCTTTTGGGATGGGGCCAATCCTGAATTGCATATTGTATATCCCCTTCTGTAAGGACTTGCAGGCTGAAAAATGATGGGCAGGAGGGTTGTCCTTTGGTTATGATTTAATTCAAAGCCTTTCAACCATCACTCTTCAGTTTTGCTTATGTCACCCCCAAGTGAGACGGGTATGCGCAGACTAGGGTTCTGAGCTTGCTGGGCCTAGAGACCCAAGCTGCTCCTCATTGATGGTGCCCCATGAGGTCAAAACATATCTGGGGTTGCTTGTGGTCTTGTGCAGAATGGATGTGACCCAGCAGTTCAGCTGCACTGCCCTTTTTAGAGTGGGACCAAACCTGATTTGAATATGGTCTTTATAGGTCTGTAATGGCTTGGCATGATAGAAAACGATGGTCTTGAGCAACGCCTGTAGTTATGATTAATTGAAAACCTAGCCATCACCCATCAGTTTTGTTTAAGTGTGAAATATTGCACCAGCAATGGCCTCTGGGCCCATACTCCTCTGCAAATCTGCAAAAATGCATAAAAGTGATTTAAGCCAACAAATCATTACCAGTTGAACACCACAAATGTACACTAGACAGCAGAGAAGCTCTATTCCTGCATAGTTTTGAGAAAGAGAGTGTACATTGAGGCATGAGTTTATATAATGCTGGCAGTAGATTGTCATCTTTACTAGTTTATTGGCCTTTAAAATGTTATTTTGAGTGTAGGCTATTATTGGGTCACTAAACCATGCAAGGTAAACCTCTGGTGCACATTTCTAGATGAGAAATCTCACGATTATACCTTCAAGGTTTCTGGCTAGGATATGCATCTGGCAGTATCACACAAAGACTGATATCTGCCTTGGTTTACCCTGTAAATAGGGGATTGCATCTAGACAAAGTGAAAAGTACGCTTTTGCAGGTGGACAGTGCCGGATTTTGCAGTGCAGTTAATTTCAGCTCGAGGGGCTCGACTGGCTCAAAAATGTCCTTTAAGGTGAACGCTGGTTGATGCTCGTCGATGCACTTCTCCTAGCTTCTTCACTGTGCTTGTGTCATCCATTAAGGTGCACGGCCCAAAGCTGAGGAGTGTGTTGGAGACAGCTGCCTTGTTATTGGTTTGGTTCAGAGAGTCTCTGCCACTTCCCACCTAGGAAGATTTCTGCAGAGCCTAGCAGGGCATGCTGTGTGCTGGCTGGGTACTGGTTCTGGAGCTGCTGGGTGGTTATCTGCATTCAGTATCTCCCTCTGTTCTCTGGGAGATGTTAAGGGGGAGGATCTTACTTCCCTCTTGGGGTCCAGGCCTTCGTTCACTCGTGGGAGATTTAAGGTAGACTGTGCCTTCAGCCAGGGTTCAATGATGAGCTCTTCTTGCTACTTCTTGCAAAGTCTTCAGATGATCTGTCGAAAAGAGGGGCTCAACCCTTTTTTAAATCCAAATGGACCACAGGGATTGGTGTAAGATAAGCCTACCTTAATTAATCAATCCTGGGTCCTCACCAACAATCTCCTGTATGCATGAATTCATAACCAGAGTGCTTTGCAACAGAAAAGGTAAAGCGGTGAAAACATGTAATACTAAGTCCCATCCATCTCCCTGTCTGTTGTGGATCAAAGGGTCTCTCTAGTCAATAGAGCTTTTTGTGGTTCCTGATTATAGAAGTAGGTCTCCCTTGAAGCTGTAGCGAGACCAGACTTTTTGTCTCTGTCAATCCACATACTCGTACCTTCTGAACGGGATCTCCCTGCGGGGATGCCTACTGTAACACGCAGTCTCAGACATGACATTTCCCTGTCAATCGATACTGAAGGCGGGAGCTGGCATCAGGTTGACACAGTGCATATGAAAGGATGTTGGGGGTTTCCGGTCTCCTTTGTTAGCCTCTGCAGCAAGGCCCCATGTGGGCCTGTTTGAATTAAACTCTGATTAGTATGCAAAGCTGGCACCAGCAACAGAGCTATACAAAAGGACAGGGTGGATCAATGGAGCCTTTGTTAGTTAATTAGGCTGGCCATAGCAAGGGAAGGTTTTGGCCCTCCCCTTCTGAGAATATATGGTGTAATCCTGGCTGTCATATCCCAACTAAATATGTCAGGCGGGACTGCGCCTGTAGGCTGTGTCCCCCCAGAGTATACAGATGTAGATGTATGTTGTGCGGTGAGCATAGAAAAATGTGTGCGGATTAGCCCCACACATTTTTTCAGAGGTTGATCTTCCATCATTCAATTTAATTTAAAATTTCAAAAAAGCCCAGGTGAGCGCACACTAACCGTCTGGATGGCCGAATTCCTCACATTTGTGCAAATAAAAAGGAAAGTGAATGATTTTAGTCTGCTTAAAACATAATGTTTGGAATGTGGTCTGGAACAGATTATAGATGGCATTCTGAAAGGACTGTAAAATGATATCCATGTGTTGGTATATTTTATAAAGACTCAAATATGCCTGTGAAAAGTTAGAGCACCATGTCAGGCCTACCAAAACATTTGTCCTAGAGTTCACACAATTCACTGCAGAAAGCCCTCAACCTACTAAGCTAGGTTACCATCATTGTCTTGCATATTATAGTATATGCTGTTGTAACACAATTTGTAACAACACACAACTCCAATCAATTTCAATCAATGTGTGGAAGTATGTCAACACCTTAAATAGTTTATTATGATACAGAAGTGGAGGGGTTCATGGATTTTAACACAAACACAAGTGCTTTCCTTCTTTGTGTTGGATACTGTACAATGGACAACAACCAAGATGGATTTTTATTCCAACTGCTCTTTTGGATTGCCTTAGAGGGGCATTCTCTTTTGTGACCTTTTGTAGTGAAACCAGGTTATTTTTGCCTAACATTTTTTCTAAAGATTTTACGTTTATAATGTTGATTGACCCTGTAGTTTGGTGCTTTGCAAGTCAGCATTATTAAACACAGTACCCGTTTAGCTTTGGAAGACAACTCAGCAGAAAGCATGGACTTAAGATGGGATTGTGTGGCTGTATTCTACTGGCTTCTTTTCAGACTCTACAGTCTGGGCTTCCTGACTTAACCAAGCTACCCACCTGGGCAAATTCATCATTGTGCGTTATTTTTCTTAGTGCCAAAATTAGGATCTGTCAGAAGTGATTTTGTGTGTGTGCATTGCACAAGAAGACTCACTCACGCTTGGTTTAACAGACTGTAGTGCTGCTTCATTTAAACTGTAATAATAGTATTATGAATAGTGCAATGCTATCTTACAGGCTGCAGTGTCAAAAGAAAATCTATCACTCTGTCTTCTATATATATATATTTATATATATATATATATATATATTCTGGCAGTTTTACCCATGCTTCGCACAGTAATTCCTACAAAAAAAAATTTGACAAATGTGTATTTATATTTTATACTTTTTACATTGTCTACACCATGGAACCTACCCACAGGCCAAATGTCAGGTTTGTAGCATGTCGGGAAGTATACCAAACATTTCGAACAGAGACATACACATATCCAAGCATTGCAGACCACTTAAAAAATAAAATCAGAAAAATGTAGATTTTAAACTTTTTACATTGTCGACACCATGATGTAACCTACCCACATGCCACAGTTCAGGTTTGTAGCATGTTGGGAAGTATGCTGGACCTTTCAAACAGACACACACACATATCCACAAAAAACATTTTTAGACATATTTGGTATATTTATATTTTATACTTTTTACATTGTCTGTTTTTTTTTTTAAAGCATTTTGTTTTTTTTAAAACGGTCTGCAATGCTTGGATATGTGTGTGTCTGTTTGAAATGTTCAGCATACTTCCCAACATGCTACAAAACTGAAATGTGGCATACCATAGTGTAGACAATGTAAAGTAAAAAGTATAAAATATACATTTTAGAATTTCCTTTTTTTCAGTGGTTTTTTTTTAAGCGGTCTGCAATGCTTGGATATGTGTGTGTGTCTGTTTGAAATGTTCAACATACTTCCCCAACATTCTACAAATCTGTATTTGGCATGGCCAGTGAGCATGGCCTTCATGCTCACTGACCAGGGCCATGTTGCACCCCTTGACATATTGCCCCCCTTTGTTACCCCCACCTCACTGTAAAATTCCACTTTCTTTTGTATTAGTCTAATTTTTTTTTAACTCCCTTCACATTTATTTTACATGCGACACACTTTGAAAAAATAATCCTGATTATGAAAAAATGACCCCGAATACGGAAAATGACAGCGAATATGAAAAAATAACCTCAAATATATTAAAACGTTCAAGCTCTGAAGTTGGTCTCCAGTACCCACCACCCACAACACCGCAATTTCACACGGTGTCCTGTTTTCCCCCCTGCCCACCACTAGCCTGATTCCATGTCATCCTTTTTCCTCCTCCAAACTAAACTTTTCATTTTCGGGTAACCTCGAATATTTGTGAATATTCCTTGCATCGGATACAAAAAATGGTGGCTTTTTGATTGATTGATTGATTATTTACTATGCGCTTACACACAAGTGTTTCAAAGCACAACCATGCATGGGAGGGGAAGACAAGACAGACGGTCTTTCTAGGCATGGTACATTCAGATCATGTGGGTGAACAGAGTAGGAAGTGCAAGGGGGGGGCAAAAGGGACCAAGTACGCCCAGTCCCGTCAGAACATGGGTTAAGTGCAGAAGAGAGATACCACTGTCATGGGTTGTAACCAAGTGCAGTAGTGCTGTGGCAAGTACAAGGCCCGGGGGCAAGTGCAGGAGATTGGCGAGGAAAGCATTGGGACCTGTGAGGCTCTGAAGGTACCCAGGCAGCCAGTCAGTGAGACTGAGCAGAAGTAGAGAGAGAGCAGAAAGAGGTGGTTAGCAGGGGAGAGAGAGAGGGAAGGAGGAGGTAAAGATGTGAGTCTTGAGGAGTTTCCAAGAACTTAAGGAGATCCAGGTCAAGATGGAGAGAGGCAGGGAGGCTGTTCCAGAGGGAGGCACCTGCAGTGGATAAAGATCTCCCCCCAAGTCTCTGTTTGGAGAAGCGGCTCACCCGCAGAGAGTTGGAGGAAGATGAGCAAAGGGCTTGGGAAGGAGAGTATTTAGAAACAAAACGTTGCAGATAGACTGGACCCAGGCCTCAGAAAGCCTTGTGGACAATGCAAAGGGTTTTGAACTTAATCCTTTCAGCCACAGGGAGCCAGTGAAGGGATTTCAGCGTCAGAGAGATGCGGTCCCTGGGCTTGAGGCCAAGGATAAGTCTCCCGGCTCTGTTCTGGATGAGTTGAAGAGGACGGAGGGTAGAAGAGGACAGACTGAGAAAGAGGCTGTTGCAGTAGTCCAGCCTAGAGAGGACCAAGGCTCTGGAGAGGGTGAGCCTCTGGGGGGAAAGTGAGAATAAGTAGAATACCTCTGAGAAGGTGCAGTTGGTAGTGGGACTTTTTAAAGATGTCTACGATGTGGGACAAGGAGAGAGAAGAGTCGAAGATGACCCCCAGATTTGCCTTGTTGGTAGATGGTGGTGCACTGGCAAGGGAGGCCTGCCAGAGAGAAAGTGGGAAGTCAGGAGCAGGGGTCCCGATGAGGACAAGCTCTGTCTTACTGTCATTGAGGCAGAGGTTGTTTGTAGCACACCACGACTGAATTGCTGACAGACAATCGGGCATGAGTGAGGAGGAGGAAGAGGCCGAGGGCAGCCTGAAGGAGACTGCGTTTCATCCGCGTAGCACTGGAAGTTGGAAGTGAAATTGGCTATCACACGGACCAGGGGGGCCATGTAGCCATTTAAAAACTAGGTATAGCTTAGATCTCTGGGGTCACCGCACGTAGAGAGAGTGATAGGGGAGAGAAAGGACCCCAGTTCCACCTGGGATGGGCGGTCAGAGAGAAGGCCAGGGCCTGATCAGTGATTCCCAGGCTATCACAGAGACGTGCAATCAGGGTGTTGTGGTTCACTGTATCAAAGGCGGAGGAAAGAATGAGTAGAATGAGGACAGAGGGAGAGTTAGAGTCCAGATGTGAGAGCAGATCTTCACAGATGTTCAGAAGAGCAGTTTCTGTGCCTCTGGATGCTCTAAAGCCAGACTGGTGGTCATGCAAACAACCAACAGATTCAGTGTGAGGTGTAAACTGAGAAATGGCCAACTTCACCAGGAGTTTGCCCAGGAAAGGAGTGATCGAGATCGGGTGATAGTTTGCCAGAATGAAAGGGTCAGCAGAAGGTTTTTCGAGGAGAGGGTGCTCAAGAGACTGCTTAAGAGCAGTTTGGAAAACTCCAGTGGCGAAGGAGATGTTGCAGAGGTCAGCTAAGGATGGGGCAAGAATATCAATGTAGTCCTTGATGGTTTTGGAAGGACAGGGGTCCACCTGGACTTGTCTAGTGACCTCAGGTGAGACAGGGGAGAGAGAAGAGGGCTGGGGATGGCCGACGGTGGTACAAGAGATGTTGGTGTATGAGGTGGAGAGAAAGAGTCGGTGTTTGAGGTGGAGAGGAAGAGAGAGAGGATAGCATATCCTGTGCTTATGAAGTGAAGTGTCTAGCCAGGGGTGACCAAAGGGCCTGTGTGGGTGCAGTGGTGGAGGAGGCAGTGATAGGATTGACTAGGTCTGTTATTGCATGCCGTGGAGATGCAGGCCTTGAATAAAGACTCTTTTCTTGGAGCGGATGCAGAGTATGTATTGCCTTTGTAGGAGGCGGCAAGCCAGTTTGTCAGAGGGTGCACCCGAGGAATCCCATTTCCGTTCGGCTGCCCTGCACTTACGTTTTAGGGCAGCCAGTTTGGAGTTGTACCAAGAGTTGCACTTTTTGGTAGGCTTCAGTTGTACCCTCATGACAAGGGCAGGAATATCGAGAGTGTTGGAAACTGAGAGGTTAAAGTTACAGAGGGCTGTGTCAGGGTGGGAATCAGCCGCAGGAGTAGAAGGAGCAGAGTAGGTAAAGGCAAAGGCAGCTACTGACACTTTTTTTCATGGGTCGGATGACCTTGTAAACGGGAGGCAGTGCCGGGTTTACTGATGCCAGAGGAGAAGAGAGCTTCAAGTGAGAAGAGAGGAGAGAGTGGTCAGTCCAGGAGAGAGAGGTAATGAGAGGGATAGATAAAGGAATGTTAGTTGAGATGAGAGCATCCAAGGTGTGGCCAGCGGTGTGCATGGAGCCAGAGGGTAAGATGGAAAGAGAAAGAGAGTCGCAAAGATTAAGAAAAGGTCCTGAGGAATCGGGTAAGTCGAGATGGATGTTGAGATCACCCAGTAGGAGGAGTTCAGAAGAGGAGGAAAGGAGAGATGAGGCCAGGTCAGCCCATTCTGATGGGAAGAGGGAGGGCTGACCAGGTGGCTGATAGAAGGTGGCCAGCAGCAGTGAAGAGCTAGGAGAGAGGAAGAGCCTGAAGACCAGGCACTCAAAGGATGAGTAGGCCTGAGTGGGAATGATAGACCCAGGGATCAATCCTACTCATCCACCTGGTCTGTTTAGACTAGGAAGAGAGAGTATATGTAGCCTTCTGGGAGAAGTGCGTCAAACCTTGTGACAGAGCTATCCTACAAACCAGTTTTCAGTGATGGCAAGAACATCAATATCCAAAGGTTTAAGAATGTTGCAGATGTCAGAGGAGTGTTTGACAGCTGAGCGAGTGTTAAGCGTGGCAATGTGGAGAGGATTGCCATCAGTGAAAGACTTACAGGGAGAGCAGGGGACAGTGGTCACGCCCATAAGTGGCGAGAGTGTCTGAGGGACAGAGGTAGAAGGGGCAGAGGAGCCAAGGCCGGCAAGGGAGCTGGGACTGCAGTGGTTGAGAAGGGAGCCAGTGCGGGAGGGGCCTCACGGGGCAAGGGAGCCCCAGATACAGTGTTACTGGGTGGCAGGTTCACCAAAGAGGAGGGGGCTGACGAGGTTGTCAAAGTGGAGGGTGGAGGGAACGAGGCTGTGGCAAAGGTAGAAGGGTGGTTAGGAGGCAGCAAGGGAGCCAAGCTGGGCACAGCAGGCAAGGGAGCCAGGGGTGCCAAAGGAGCTGGTGCAGAAAGAGGATAGAGGTTCATAAGGCTGGGTAAGAGCCTATCAAAGAGTAAAAGGTTGGATTGGGGACCCTGTACCATGATGGTACCATTGTGGTAGACATTGATGATGACCTAGGTGGTGGAGAGCGCAAGAAGGACCTCCAAGCAGGTTAAACCATTAATGGGCAAGGAAGAGAAAGGAGAGAGAAGAGCGATCATATGGAGAGTCCATAGGTCGGGTGAGAGAACGACAAAGAGGATGTCAGTGAGAGTCTCTCTGGCAGAGGCAATGACGTAGGTGTCTGCAATCGGAAGGACTGGGTTAGAGCCCAGTATGTCCTTCTTGAGTTTCTTCCTGCCAGACTTAGTAAGGGGTGAAGGATAAGAGATAGAGAAACTATTTGAGAAGATAGGAGAGATAGAGAGCACCATAGCAACTTCAGAGAATGGGGTACACTTAACCAAACTGAGGCCACCGAGGCGTGGGGAGAGTAGTAGGTAGGGGGGCGACGGGGACTAGGAGAGAAACACTGGGAGCATGGGGGAGGTAATATGCACAGAACAGAATGCACACGCAGAGGAAAGGGGTAGCGAGTGTGGGGCTGAGGGGAATAACACAGAGAGACAATGAGAGCTGAGGAAGGTAAGGGAACAGCTAGCAGACTAGGCAGAGTACAGACGGGGTGAACTTGTCAACACATTCTCATGAAAAGCAGGTTGTGAACAACAGCTAAACATGAATTTAAACAGCAGCAGGACAATCGAGATGTGCACACAGATAAAAACGAATTTAAACAGCAGCAGGACAATCAAGATGGGTACACAGCTAAAAACGAATTTAAACAGCAGCAGGACAATCAAGATGTGCACACAGCTAAAAACGGCGTTCTACTTTCGGTCAACAGGTATAAAGCAAGGTAGCACTGGGTCTAACAGTGGAGGTAAAAGCTCAGGAAGACATGGCTGTACAGGTTAGGTGTTTTTTGAAACAACAGTGACATGAAACATTTCTTCAGAGGACAGTTATTGGAGATTGTCAGGAGAGTCTTGAATTCCAGAGGATGAAGCAGGAAGCATAGAATAAGGACCACACGTATGTGAATTGCTGAAGGGGTGATCAGATAGCCTGAAAACATCATTTCTGAAAGGCCTTTCTCCTGCAATGCTCCCTTCTCTGTCAAATATTTAAAAAACGACTTGGCGCAATAACCCCAGACCACCCCCTGAGTCAACGCTTCCTGCCCAAGTTATTTCATACCTGGTTAAATTCCGTCCAGCGGTTTTTGCTGTGTGCGCGAGCAAAAATTGTCCTTTTTTGTCTATGGGAAAATGAATTTGGGACTAGGCTGAAACTGTTTTTTTGTTTTCTTAATAACGTCTTTATTTTTTAACATATCTTTCCCAGAATATGCAATCTGTGTTGGGGCCGTCAGTACAATTGTCAGCTACATGTATTCTAAAACAGTCATACGAGTCAAAAGTTATGAGGAATTCATTTATTGATTTCCTATTTATCTCAATACTCAATTATAGTGTGTTGGTCGCAGCACTATACTATATATATATATATATATATATATATCTCCAGTGATCACTTCCTATGAAGTCATCCTAGTCAACGGTCACATGACATCACTTCCGATACCCCACCAATACATATGAGAAGTTGGCACCGATGATCCAGGGATCTTTAGGTTTCAGTGCATGCTTATAGCTTTTGGAATCATCTGACAGGACCATTGTCCTTCTACATTTAGCTATTTTCAAAGTAAATTCGCTTTCTTACTTTCCCTTTTTGACCTCTGCCAGAGTTACCAAGGGCTTTGAGCTGGTCAATGACTCCCAAAATAGACAGTTGTGCTAAATCTACACCAGCCTCCAGGTGCAGAGCCTGTTCTACCAGTTTGTGAAGACCCATGTCCTGTCTTCGTACATGGAAGTGGGTGTGTGGACAGGAGTCGAGAGGGGCGTGGGCAGCTAAGATCCTTTACTAGTTTGGGATATTAGGTGGCACTTTAGCACCACTTATAAGCCCAAACTATTGCATTGGAGTACAACTAGGGAGAAATGGCAAATGAGGAGGGGCACACAGCTTGTAGGTGTTTGGTTATTTGCCCACTGTGGCGGGTCAGAAGAAGAACTCAGACTCTGGTTTTCCATTGCACATTAGTTATTCATTAAATAAACAGGTGAAAACTCCTACCATTCCCCAAGCTAGGGTATTCCTTACCTAACAAAATTAGCTAGGGTGCTCATAGGTCATTGGTGATAGCTCAAAATTAAAGTCCTCTCCCCAAAACTAAGCTATGCTGGCCCTATCTCTAATTTAACAACTAAGGCATAGGACAATTACTTCCCTTCTCCTCTGTGACAGCTTTTTCAGTCAGTTCTGTTCAATAGCATATACTTAATTAGTTCTTGCCGACTGTAGCTATTAAATCATACAGTTCAGATACTGGGTTCTTCAAGCTTGCAACTGTCTCTTTCCTTCCACAAGAGATTGCTTTTCCTTTCTTGTCATTTAAACAAATGCTTGTCTATCTATTCAATGTCCACTTCTATCCTAGATTGGGATAAGTCTGAAGACTCACATATTGGTTATTTTGCCTTTCATTCATTCTCAGTGATGTAGCTTGACCGGAACTAATATGAGCCCTGTAGCAATTATTTGTAGTCTCCCCATGTACCCATGATACCTTGTACTGACTGGGACGAGTGTGTGCTTCCAGCAATGATTCTTGCTCTCTTTATATACCCTTGATGCTTTGCCGCTACTGGAATGTGTATGAGGGTTCCATTAATGATTGCCACTCTCTTTAGAAACCTCTGATAGTTCATCTTTACTGGGACGAGTCTGAGCCGCCTTGTAATGATTGTCACTCGCTTTGTATGTTGTTAGTGCTTTATATTTACTGGGACGAGTATGAAACTTCCTGTAATGATTCTCACTCTCCATCTGTTATTGACAGTTTCTGTTTACTGAGACGAGTTTGAGCCTTCTTGTAATGATTCTCACTCTCTTTGTCTTATATTGATACTTTGTCTTTACTGGGACGAGTATGTGTGTTCCAGTAATATTTCTTGCTCTGTTCATATATTCATTCAACTTTATCTTTACTGGGATGACCATGAGTATCCCTGTTATCTTTGCTCCCCCTCCCGGGTCTCCCGTTCTCCCTGTTACCTGGCTTATGCCGGGATAACGTCACCAGGCACTCCGATATGCTGGAACTCTCTTCTTTCCTTGCCAGGATGGTTTCTTTGCCTCCCCGTCAATCTTGTCAGGATGGTTACTTGTTTTTTTTCTTTCTCCCCGTCAATCTGCAATACCTTGAGAGAAATGTTATCGGCACAGTTCAGAGACCTCCTGCTCGACCACAATGGTATGCAGTAATAATAGTGAATGAAAAACAGAATGAATTTACAACGAAAACATTTACAATGAAAAAATATTGATTTTTAAAAACAATATATATGGGGGTTGGTTAAGGGATTAAAACGGATGGGGAGGGGTTTGGGGTGGGTTTGAAAGCATGGGGAAATGGAGGGCTTGGGGGGACCCCCCAAAATAAATAAATAAAAACATTTGATATTTTTTAATTCATGTTTGGTTGTTAATGTATTCTCTGTTATTTCATTTGTTATAAATACATGGAACCGACCGCGATGCGGTCAAGCTACCACTTATTCATCTCTCAAATTTGGGATGGCCTGCAACCACTTCCGTCTTCCGCGTCCCCTTTCCCCTCCAGCGGCATGCATGGGAGGCCGCACTCTGGCTTCTCTCTCTGTTCGGAAGCTGAGCGTCCATGTTCCTCTCAGCTTGCTCCTTCCAGCTGATTCGAACTTCCAGGGCTCTCTCCTCTTAGGTCTCTCCCTTCTAGATTTATGACGCAGAAGTGGGAGTAGGAGAGTGAGAGCTGTTGTGTCCTGTTGGCAGTTCAGTTCGGGTTTCACCATGCGCTGAGCTTGAGTACGGATATCTGGTTGGAGGGAGTGCCCATGTACCGTTGGTGCTAGTTATGTGGTGTTAGTCTGTTGTTGCAGTGTGGTGAAGTACATGTGGTTTGCTGTGCGGAGAGGTGGTTGTGTGAGAAGCGTATGCGTAGAGTTTGAGGTTTTTGTTAGTAGCGGGTTAGTTGGTTTTTGTTCGATTTTTGATTGTTTTTTTTAATCTCTTAGTGTTGCGTCTTTTCTTTCTTCTCCTCCCGTCATAGGGCCTCTTTGTTTCCCTGGTCTTGACCTGCCTGCATTTCCTCTGTGGTGCGGTGGTATACATTAATGGTATTCCATTCCCTGCCTTCAGGGGGGGAAATGTAAGATATGATGCCTGGGGGGTGGGTTTCCTTTCAGGGATTTTAGTTTCCTTTTTATAAGTTTTTTGGTTCAGGGGCAAAGAGCCAAGTTTTGAGTAATTTCTTGCTGCGTATCTTTTTCGGTAAATCATTCCAGGTTTTCAGTGCTAGGTGGGAGAAGGACGATCCTCCAAACTTTCTTTTGTTGTATGGTTTTGGTTTGGGCGGATGTCGTTGCTTGATCCGAGTGGTCTTGTTGGGTGGTAGATGTTGCTTTTCTTTTTTATGAACTCGGCTCCTTGGCCGTGTATTGCTCTGTGCGTAATGCACATTGCTTTGACCATGATTCGCTGTTTTTTTGGTAGCCAGTGTAGCATTATTAGCGTTGGTGTAATATGTTCTCTTTGTGGTATTTTCAGCAGGAGCCTGGCTGCTGTGTTTTGGATGCGTTGGAATTTTTTTAGTGATCGTTCTGGCATTCCAAGATGTAGGCTGTTGGCGTAGTCTACTCTGGACATGAGCGAGATGATGGTGAGCATTATTTGGGCGAAGGAGAGATATGGTAGGATTCTTTTAACTGCGGGTAGGATGAAGAAACATTTATTGATTATGGCATTTACTTGTGGTTCCAGCGTTACCACCCCACAAAGAAACTACCCCGCCCCATCTACAAGGCCAACCAGAACACCCTACGCAAACATGCTCACTGTGTCCAGAGTAAAAAGAGCCAGGGCAGGAGGCGCTAGTTTCCCCTACCTTGCCTCCCTACACTGGAACGCCCTTCCTATGACGCTTCGTGCCGAAGCCTCACTCAGTGCCTTCCGCAAAGCCATAAAAACAACTCTGTTTGTTTGATCGACACCAGAGTCCCCAGGGACTGCTCGCCACATCTCTTGATAAACCTGCAAATGTACCTACAACTAGCTGACTGTATTAAAGTATTAATGTGCTACCAATGTAAAATGTGTAAAATGTAAAATATGTATTTTGTACCTCCCTGCAACTAAGCTCCCTCCAAGTAACAGTGCCATAATGCCCATGGGCTGTTTGTGCGCTATATAAATGTAAAAAAATAAAATAAAAAATAAAATGAGTTCATTGTCCATCAAAACTCCCAGGTTCTTTACTATATTCGATGGGGCAGGTGCTGTACCAAGTTCCATCGGCCATGGGATGTATTGGTTATTCTCTCCTTTTTTGGATATGATCATTATTTCAGTTTTTCCCGGGTTGAGTTGGAGGTTGTTTGAGTTCATCCACGCGTGAGTTCTTGTAGGCAGCTCTCCAATGGTGTTTCTTTCTTGCGTGTCTTGTAATTTGTAGACTATTTATCTGTCGTCTGCATAGTTGTAGCATATGAGGCCATGGCTTTTGATGCGCTTGATAAGTGCATCCATACATATGTTGAAGAGCAGTGGGTAGAAGGAGGATCCTTGTGGGGCTCCACATGTGGGTTGTCTTGAGGCAGACTTGAAAGGTTTGATCCAGACGGTATCTGTTGTGTTCATTAGGAAGGATTTAATCCATACTAGGGCCGGGTCAGTGATGCCTAATTTTTTCAATCTCCCAATGAGGATGTTGTGGTGGACTGTGTCAAATGCTGCTGAGAGATCCAGAAGTATCAGCACTGTGTTAGTCTCTGAGTCTGCGTTCATCATCAGATCGTCCCAAATCGAGAGGAGCGCTGTTTCCATTCCTCTATTGGTCTGAAGCCTACTTGCGTTTGATCTAGCAGTAGGGTTTCTTCTATGAAATCTTGAGTTATTCTGTAGATGTGTGTTTGAAGTAATTTTGCTTTGTATGGGATGTTGGAGATGGGTCTGTAGTTTGCAAGGTCCTCCCCATTGCCTGATGTGTCTTTGAGGAGAGGTTTGATGTATGCTGATTGGATGATTGGAAGGTTTGCAGTACTTGCAAGATTGATTGATTGAAAAGGTTTCTGTAGTATTCCATGGGTGTTCCTTGTGTGAGGATTGATTTGTATATGTCAGGCGGACAGGGATCCATGGAGGAGCCCGCTTTATTGCTTTTTTTTTACCAGCTCGACAAAAGTCTCAGTTGATATTTGGAGAAAGCTTTGAAGCTTTTTCTGAGGTCCTCCAGTGTGTTGGTGGGTCTCATGTTGGGGTCGCTTGGTTTGCTTTGTATGGTCTGTTGGATGGTGTTGATTTTGAAGTGGTCTGCAAGGTCATTGCATAGTTTCATTGAGGGTATCGGTGCGTTGTTGCAGCCTGGAGGGTTTCTTATTTTGTGTATGATTGTAAACACTTGTTTTTGTTTGTTTGATGCTTCTGTGATTCTGTTATTGAAGTATTTCTTTTTGGCTTTTTGGATTTTTGGATTTCTTTTTTGTATGCACAGATTTGTTGTAGAAATTGGAATTTCTTTGCCCGCTCATTTTTATTCTACATTCCAGTTCGAGTTTCCTGTTTTTCCTTTTCATGGCGCTGAGTAGTGGCGTAAACCATTTTACTGTTTCTCTTTTGCACGATGGGGTAAAAGGTTTTTCCTTGGAGATCCAGTCTATTGCTGTGGTGATCCAGTTGTGAAGTAGTTCTGTTTTTCTGTCTAGGTCAGCTTCATTAATAATTGTTGCCATTGGTTTGTTGATTTCCAGTAGTGAAGTTAGGTTGCTATTTTTGACGGCTCTCCAATTTCTTTTCACAATAGCTGGCAAGTTGTTTGGTTGTTTGCTTGTTGGTGTGACCAGCGTGATCACGAAGGGTATGATGAGGTGATCGCTCCAGAGGATCTGAATTGGTTGTGCCATGGTGATGATGTTTTTGTTGGCGAAGATTGCGTCTAGTGTATGCACTGCAGCGTTGGTTGCTCCTTTGACTAATTGATGTAGTTTCAATGTCTTCAGTTGTTTAGCTAGGGATTTTCGTGTGGTGGTGCTTTCTTTGTCAAACTAGATGTTGAAGT